>NW_027509769.1:0-395000 GCF_048541705.1 Temnothorax americanus
GAGAGGTAGGGCAGTCTCAGCACTACCGTCATCACATCGAACGTATCGCGAAAAACGCGAGAAAGCTGAGAGCGGCATTTTTCAAAGCAAACAATGGCTGAGATATTGTCACAAATATATGAGTTATTGTATAGAATACTATAATCGGCAATACGTTTTGGGAATACGTTCGGACAATGTAATATTTGAGGCAACCACGAGTCATTAAGCCGCGGCGTTATCAGAAGGTGCAAGAGGGGATGAGTGGAAAACCGGCGCGAAGGACGGTAAGGGAGGGGCAAAGATGGAGCTAAATTGTCGAGAGTGGCAGTCGGGAAGGCATCAGGGAGGGTGGATGAGGAGCGTCTGCTACGCGGTCGGAATAAAACAATGCTCTTCCTCGAGAGATGCCGCCGACGCCGTGCCGTCTCGCTGCTGTGTTGCTGCCGCCTTCGAGAAAAGAGAAAGAGGCGGAGTGGCTGCTTGAGACAGATAGCCCAGACTGATGTATATACATGCATATTGAGGGCTCCTACCTGCATTTAATAATTTAGAAGATCAGCAATGGATCCCACCTCCGAATTTCGATGCCCATAAAGCGAAATCTACCTTCGTATTTTTTCAAATAAATATACATATATTTCCTAATTCGTTTAATTGACAAGAAACTAGAATAAAAATTTAACAAAGAAGCTATAGATAAAAATATGCATATACATAAAATTTAGTTAATAACTTCTGAATTTTCTAAATTCTTTTATTTTTAGTTAATAACTTCTGAATTTTCTAAATTCTTTTATTTATTGATTTTTCTGGATTTAAAATCGTAAATTAAATGAGTATTTTGTTCAAAAACCGAGTTGCTTCGTATTAAATTTTAAATAAAATTAAATACTATTTTTACAAATATTATTCGTATATAAGTATTTATAAAAAGTAATTTGTAATCAAATGAAAATTTTCGTACTATGACATTATTTGCATAATGTAATTAATGCGATAAACAGGTTATTATCATCGTTACAATGATGATAATGATATTATTTTATCGTAGTTTCACGAGTGTATAATCCTGATGTGCTAAATATGTTATTAAATGCAAGAAAATTATGTGTAATGGTTACTCGATATGAAATCACACGTGTATATGATTTTCATGTTTGCATATCTCGATAATTAATTCCTCTACATTCTCTAATCATTATTGTTTGTAGATACTGATTTATCTGCGAGATCATCAATAACATATTGTCGATAAATGGCATTGAGTGTTAAAAAGTTACTGGAGCTCATTCTATGATATTCTACAATTTTTCCAAAAAGTTTTAGACCGATATTTTACATTTAATATTGAAATTTAATATTTATGTAAGACAGAGACCCAAATTTCGTCCCCCAGTCACTTTTTCGTACCTGGAGACCAAAAGAATTAAAAAATTTGACATTACTTTCGTTAAATGTCCCTTTATCTGCAGAAAACCAAGCCAAAAATCGCCTGTATAATCAAATGTTAGTAACACTTTAAATGTTTTCTATATCACTCACCAACTGTTGAAGCAAAACGACCACTTCCATGGAGGAACTTACCTAAAAGACAAATTGATATATGAAATGATGAATATATAATTTGTTCAAATATAACTACTAGTAAATTTTAATTGCTACGCGTAAATTATTTAATTTTTTAAAATGATAATTTGAATGATTAATATTGATTATTACAAACAAAAAGCAGTTAAATTCATATTTCACGCCAATCGACTAAAATCGAAACGACGTTTCCGATGGCGATTCTTGTCCGTCTCGCTCAGGTATTGCTCGGCACCCTTTCAACGCGCGTCGGCCGAATATTTCGGCGAGTCTCGGGTTCAATATGTGGAAAGGCTCACGCGCGTACTACAGGCGGCTTATTGCCAGTTATTTTCGACCCGCGGGAAAAACCAGAAAATTGACCGCACAATATATCGCGGGAATGAAAGAGAAAGAGAGAGCGGAGGGGAAAGAGGGGGGAGACCGGCGAGCAAGCGAGCGAGAGAACAAAAAACAACTGATCACGTTGACACTATTAATGGCCACAGACAGAATTCGTCATTGCATTGGCGACGAAAGCTTCTTCCCGGTTTTCCGTTCTAAAAAAAAAAGAAAAAAAACTGTCGAGCCCATCATCGCCCCATCCCACCAATCTGCTCCGCATCCGTTCCTGGCTAACCGGCTCTCTTCCCGCTCTACATCACCATCAGCGCCACGTGCTCACCTGGGAATAACCATTTTATCAGGCGTATCCGCGCGGAACTCGCGTTGTACACGCGTCGTGGCTAGCTGCTATTGAAAATAGGAGTGAAAAAAAAAAGAAAAAAAGAAAATAGCGATAAACTGCTTTCGGCGCTTGTGGATTGAAATGCCGTGTATATGTCGGGCTGCCTCGCCGGCTGCCGATAGGCAGCGCGGAATCGACACTAACGCGAATTAGCGTACCGAGTAAGTTTCTAGCAATTTTTTTTTTTTGGAGACGCCTGTCGGAAGTAGAGAATTTATCGTGTGCGCGAAATGAACGGTCGTCGCTGGTGCGTGTGGAATTGGAACCAGCTCGACAAATGGTTAAAGTGGTTGCGCGACAATCTGATACAAATCTGCAAACAATGTACACTTTAATGACAATTTGACTGTCGACTGTCCGGAAAATCTCGGTGATTATTAACAGATGGACCTCCCGCAATCATTTTCTGATTTCTCTTGTCATTAGCATTAACGTATTATGATCTATTTTTATGTATAATGTTTAATGATTTACATTTTCAAACCAGATAGTAACGCTAGTAAATAATATATTAACGCTATAAAATTGGATATTTTTAAATAAAGCATTAAGAATTGTAACGCGTATTGCTCGAAATATTTTTGATTATTCACGTATGTGATTTTTTCCATAATAAAAATGAGATTTAAACGCGCGACACGTCGAAAATGGTCCGGCCAAATAATTTGTCGATAGTCCGTTATTTTTCCTTGCTACGAGGTAGCGTGCAAAGCTCGCCATGACTCATGACACCCCAAAAACGGAGGTAAAGCTGACGTTTTGCAGCGAGGGAACGAAAATGTCGACGGGCATTTGTTTTGCCCGAGCTATGCACACACCGTAAATCCTACTCCTGCGGAAGACTCGCGCACTTCCACGCGCGGAACAAATAACAGGTACGATTGCATCGGGCGAACCGACGACTCTCTTGCAAATTAAGCATGACCGGGAAACGATGCGCTGGGAGAAGCTGGTCGTGTGCCCGTTAGTAAAAACATAAAGGGCGTGCAACTTGCGACGTCGTATTTACTACTTTTGTATACCTATATTTTAACGTCTCAAAAATGTAAATGACAAACATCCGAGTTTGAAAACGCGTTTTAATTATTGTCATTATTTTTCTCATCAACGGGTCTTATCTACATAACGTTGAGAATTTAGATGCCTAATTTCGTGCATTAGGTACTTTTAATTTCATCATATATACAAGTATAAATTTTAATCCACTTTCCGTTCGCTCTATAGAAATGCAACGTGCTTCGCTAGAAATGAGAACCATATGCGAGATAGTTTCTCATATTAAATCGATACTTCTCGGTGAAAAGTCAGGCTTCACTATGGATCGTTGCAGCAGTCGTATATACGTGTATATACGCTCGTATTTTATTCGCAGAAGTATAAATGCGATCCAGTGACGACTGATGCGAGTATTCAAAGTGCCGTACGTGCGAGTGCAGTTAGGGAAAGCAAAACGTGATCGAGTGGGCTGTCTGGGCGAATGACGATGACGTCGCCTTCGTGTCGACGGCTCTCCTCGATCCCTCGAATAACTACTACCGGTCTGCACATGCAGTATGTTCCGATAATGTCGCTGAGATCTCTCTCGGTGAGCGTTGAGAGTTTCAATAAGACCCCGAGCATAACCCTCCGGAAATTGGCTCGGAATAATAAATATCGCTCGGCGTGCGGCGTTGACGTTTCTGCGACAATAACGCGTTCTCGAACGCTTATTGTCGAGGAGAATGTAATTAGCGGATCTCTCTTCGTTTCGTTCAAATAACGGGGAACTTGTTTTTCCGTAATACGACCGAGTGGGATCGAGCAGGAAACGATAGCCGAGAGAAGAGAACAAATGGAATCGTGCTTAGGGCAACCGATATTAAACCATCCTCGTCTCTGACGTTTCTGTTATAATTAATCTTCTAATTAGAAGGGAGTGGCCGCGGAAATTGGCAAGAGCGACGGAATCGAGAAAGCTCTGCAATAGCCCGGGGATTCGCCTGATAAACCTTTCCTTCCACGGCCACGTGTAGAGAAGCTCGCCCTGCGCGAGCCGCATCAATTATTATAGCCGGAAATTATGTTTACAGATTCGCCCCGCTTCAGTAAACTTTATGCAATCATAATGCACAAACTTGTAATATTTTCATAAGCCGTAGTGACCGGCCGCGGCGGTCGGTTGGCCGTTTTGTCTGTAATCCCGCGAAGATTCACGCACCATCATGTGTAACATATGGCGATTCCGTTTGAATTCATTGCTCTGTATTTCTTAGAGTATAAAAAAACAAATATATTTGATTGAAAGAAATTGGTTTGTAGAAAAGGCGTATCTATTATCTAATGGTTGATAGAAAAGAAATTAGGCACTCTCTGGCTTTAGATATCTTAAATTAAAAACCTCTCTTGGAAATTCTCGCGCAAGAGGAACAATAATTCTAAACAACAGTCTTAACAATAATCTAAAATACAGTAAACAGCCAAGAGACTACCCTTACAGCATAAAATACTGTACTTCTCGAACACTTGCATGTCAATTGTGTCGGTTTTGGCACGTTTATAGGCACATTTGTTGCAATTTTATATTGGCAAGATATATGTTGCAACGATGTCAAAATATCGCAATGCGTACGTGCGCCCGGCAAAGTAGTAACGCGCGAGCTATTCAAAAACTGCCTTCTAATTATAGTGATTTTTTTAAACCGCAATCTACGTGCTTAACCACGTGTACCATCTGCGGTGTATCGGTATTATTCATTTCTTCCGTTTGACATAAGTAATCATCGTGTTCTGTTATCGATTCCCACATCTTTCTGTCCTCTTCTCTCGTCATTTCTGGTTTCCTTGCTCTTTCATTATCGAGAAAACTCCGGTAAGGAGATGAGCTCGGCTTTCCGTAATTCTATATCTTTTCGCGCATCTGTATAGATCTAAGGAAAAAGGAACGAAAACATTTTGCGATACATCTCATCTTGTACTTATCGCTATTCTCCTTTTTCAAGTCACCTTGCAATCTATTTATAGTTACTTAAAAATTTATTGTAACAATGTTTTTTTACAATATTAAAAAACAAATTAAAATTGAAAAAATTAATTAAGATTGTATAAAATTACATTATCGTAATAATAATTTTTTTTTAGATTTAAACAGTGTTTCTAGATAAAATTTTGCTCTCTGTAGGTACATTTTGGGAAAGAGAGAATTAATATTTGATAATCGTATGAGTAAAGATCATAGGTTTTATTTCAAAAATTCATCATAATATTTTCTAAATAATAATATTCTCAAAACAACATCAATCGCGATAAAATAGAAAATATTTGAGTTATTTGATAGTATTTGAGTTAATAAAAATATATATAATATATCAGAGACATATAAGAAGTGTTAGAGACAAATTTTAAAAATATTCGTTTGGAAATAGCATCCTGGCAAATATTGGAGTCGCGACTCGAGTCTCCATGCCACTGAAGATCCATTTTGGGGCTCACGTATGGGCGAGAAAATTATGTTTTATCGTCCTTCTTCTCGACAGCGTTTCTTAAGATACGTAGAAAGCTTCGAGAAGAAACGTGGCACTGATTACGATGGATGATAATGGTGGACTACCGATAAAGTGCAGTGCAACGAGAGCAGTTTCAAGGGTCACGCACGGTTCTTCGCGCTTTCGTAAGTATGCCTGTGCAGCGCAGCCGGTTTCCGCCAACGAGCAAAGTTGCAGTCAAAGTGCAGAATCGTGTAAATCGGCCGGTGCGATTCATCAGATAAGGCCCCAACGACGGCAAGCTCCCTCGTTTTGCGTCGGAGATTAATAACGATAAGATGTGCAATTCCCTGAATCTCGAATGTATTAAATATCTCAAGTGGCACTTGTTTACGCATTTTTAGATATGTAATTGTTCACGTAAAAATCTCTATAAACGCGCAAATATGTCAGAACAAAGATTTTTGCAAACTTTTCGAGATAATATCATAAATCCCACGATGCTAAGTGCATATATTTGGTCAAGCTAATTGCTAATTCATTTTTTATCACTGCTACATTAAACAGAAACATTTCATATTTTTTATTCGTAAAACGGTAATATTTGTAAATTTTTTTAGTGATACATTAGAGTCGGTTTTTTTTAATGTCGATAAGAATTTGCAAAAGAGAAAAATTGCCCACATTCAAGAATGTTTTGCTTTCATCGATCCCGAAAAAGAGAAACCCGCAGCGCTTTTATATATTTGGTAAAACGGTTTGAGGTAAACTGTTGAGCGACTGTACGGCACAGACAGACTGACGGAGATCGATTGCCCGGTCTAAAGGCTTAACTATCTCCATTCCAGCAAGAAAATGTCTTCTAAGACATTCAGCTTACAAAGGTATTTATGGAATCGTTGTAATTATACACACTTTCCAACAACAAATATTCTATTAATATACTACACAGATAAAGTAATTACACCGAAAAAAGACTTAGTTGTAATAATTCAGGTTTGGTTAATGTTACCAAGAACCTTAGTTTCAACTAAACGTATAGGTGATTGCGCCGAAATAATTTTGGTTATTGTTAACAAATAATTCTAGCAAAACCTGAAATGATTTGGTTAATATTGGCAAAGTTTGATAATTGTTACCAAGTAATGACAAATGTAATCAAATTGCTTACTAAATATTTGAGTGCCAGCAAGCCAATCAGATAAGGCTTTTTAAGACAATTTAGTATTAATTATTATCAAACTGTTTGTTAATTATTATTAAAGTAACTTTCACGAAATTTTGATAATAAGTTTGATAATAAGTACTACATAATTTAGATGGCTCAATTAACTAAACGCAAAATTTGCTTTTTTAAAATGTTTATAATTATTACAAAATGTTTATAATTGGTAATAATAATCAAATATTAAAAAAAAACCTATTACTAAATGCATCTCGCGAATTTACCAAGAATTTTTTTTTTAATTTAGATTATTAATGTTATTTCGTAAAAATTTGACCAACATTCGCGTATATACCATGACATGAGGAATTTTAGTAAATTACACTCAACTCGTTCTATTTCATCGTGTTTTCCGAATGCTTTTTTATATTCTCACATTTTTCGTAAAATATTACACAGTCAGCGTTTTTCTAAATCGGTCTTTTTTATAATGCATTTCCTCTCTCAAAGTCTTGTAAATTGAGAAATATTTCAATACGTCATCTTTTTGACCTTCGTCCAGTTCTGTTGAAAGCCGAAGTATTTGGAACCATAAATACTTGTCGTTTCCGCTTTGAGATTTCGGAGTCGGATACGAGCAAATATCCGTAAAATTGATACGATTACGAGCTTAGGTTCCAATAATCTACGGGCACACAACGTCTGCCTCGAAACCGAGTTTCTCTGATCGCGATGTATCTATAGATCTGCAGGATACTTCGATCAGCGTACGGTATTAGATATATATATATATATACATATGTATAGTGCTCACATCCGCTAAAGCGAAATACTCGACTGGGACAAATCGGGATAAAAAGATCTTTATCTTCGTCATGTCGGTTAGATAAACGGTACGCGTTTCAGACATAAAGTTTACAAGTATCGAACTGCGATCAAGAAGATCGGTTTGCGTTGAGTACACGAGTTTCCTAACGGGCTGTGTACTTTGGTTGAAATCTCGAGTCTCGATATCCGATAAAATGATCGTGCGGCAGAATCCCTCGAGAGTCTCAAAAGCTTCTTAAAGATCCGGAGGGGAGAACAGCCAGATTTTCCCGCGTTCGATATTTACGAGAACTTTTCCTCGTAGTGTATATTAAAGGAACGTAGAAATTAAGAAGGCAACACGTGAAACAATAAAAGCTGTAGATAGACTATAATTTGTTTTTATGCAGTTTACATTAATGTATTTCGATTAATAAAAAATGTATTAATCTATTTTTTTTTAATAAGATATATTAAAGTGAATACAATCTATTCGTATCAATATATTATAATTTATAAAAAATTTTTATAAATAATTTTATGATAAACAGATTCTCTGTATATTAATGGATTGTACAAAAAATAATAAATGTCTCGCTAGAATTTCTTAAATATTTCCATAATTTAAGAATATCTAGTATTCTAATTATAAGAGAATTCTCTATAGTATTCTATAATTAGAGAATTAATTAAAGTTTTCTATAGTATAGCGACACGTATTGTAACGAGTGCGTGAGATAACAGAATAATAATCATGCATTGGAGTCTCCTAATTCCTCTCATTATATTCGATGATCAAAATTGAATGCTGATCATATCTGTAATACGTTAATCACATGAAAAATTAACGTGGACTTTAGCGAGACAATACTGTGCTGCTTGCAGTCAGCAGGATGGTTTAACGGACGGACACTTAATTCGCTTGTCGTTAAATTCGTGCGCTCGTCGAAGATCATTTTAGCGATTAAAATGCACGGAAATTTTTGAAAAACCAAAATGAGTTATTGTCGAAAGTCATTGTATGAAACACAGCTGCAGCGCATTTTACTGCGCCGGATTATAGGCTTTATGGCGTAATTTAATGTCGCAGTTGAACAATTTGCAGCGCCGCATTACACGGAATTTCGTTCGTTAAAGCAAATACAATTACTGAGATTCCACGGCGCCATAATTGGATGGGAATACCCGCTGCTGAAACTTTAGTTATAACGTATGAAGCGTTATCTATTCAACGATATTTACTTAACCGGTGTTAATACTGTGTTGTTCTTAATTTCCTGAATTCGCATTTTGTCCCATTCATATGCCGATGCATTTAATTAACAAACTGTTTATTCATACATCTGCGACAAAACTAACATCACACATGGTACTCGTTTTAAGTTAACATACTACATAATATTGGCGTATCTTAAAAACACTTAGCAAAATTCTATAATACTTCGATAATTGAAATTTATGGATACTTTAGTATGTCAGTATAATAAAACAAAAATATTTAAAGAATTAATTAATACTCATCTTTATATATTTGTAAAATACTCTCGTATATTAAAATTATATTGACAAAGATATTTCTCGTTTTTATTTTAATAATCTAACAATAAGAAAACTAAGACAGAAAGCTACATTATATTATCTTGATTATACTATAAAAATAAAAAGACCAGAAAAGTATTAACAAAATGATTAAAATGAGTTCATGGTGATTAAGGTAAACCGCTTTCTCGCATCCGATTCTAAATGGAAATCGCGTTGACGGTCCTTCCATTGGTATAAACATCCGCTCGGGATTTTGCACTAGACTACCATGAAACTACTTGGACCAATTTTCGTGAACGTGGTAGGACCTTTAATGGCAACTACGGAAAGCGGCAAAAAAGCTGGCACCAATTTCCTGAACAAATATCTCACAGTGGGAATTGTCCGGCGCGATTATGGCGCTGGAAAACCTATATCGATCTCCGAACAGTGCGGCGTCAATAGCAACGGTGCGAACTTACGATTACGCGAATAGTAAAATTTCCTGTGACACAATTTAATTATTATATAAAAAAATACCCATTATATATATATCATTAATATTATGGTCGCAGCATACTAATTATTTTTCGAGAAACAAGCGGGATATCTTACGGTTATCGGAGGTGTACACTTTAAGAGTTTAATATGTTAATAATTAATGATCGAACATTACTGTATGTACATGATGGCGTAATGGATTATGAATCCTTGACACGTCGTTGGCCAACCATGTCTCGCAGATTAATATAAAAAGGAATGCGGAGAGTTTACGATGGTGTTATAGTTTGGCCTTTGAGACGCTAAAACCCCTTTTCATTCACTTAGGATGCCAGCCTAGTGACGTTAACTCGGTTTACGATCGCCGTAGCAACATCGTCGCTCTGAGTTGACGTAGAGCGTAGGTGGATACTTATACGTATGTGGCCACGTGTACCGTGTGCCACATGTTCGTATCTTGGGTCTTATATGAAGGCGCGAGAAGTAAGTCGTGAGCTTTCGCGGAGCAAACGTGCTTTGCCAAGGTTATTACCTTCGCGGAATCAAATCCCCGCGAGGTACGTGCCCCATGTTAATACTGGGCGGTGAAGCGGTAACAGAGGTAACTCGTTACGGGTTCATTTTGTGAAGGGTTGGGAAGTTAAGACGCAAAGATGAGAGAGAGAGAGCAAGAAAAAGATGATAAGAGAGAGAGAGAAAGAGAGACCGATCTTCGAGACCGAATAATAGTTCGCGAGCTTACGATTGCGCGCGAAAATACGAGAAAACCTTATTTTCCCCGATGCATCGCGTGTATATGTCAACCTCGATTATGTAGCTTTAAGCATTCGCGGTTCTTATGGAAAATTCCAGCCGCGCCATTCCATTTTCGCAGAAAATCGATGCTTCATTTATATATATTACACGCGGAATATAAAAAGATAATAATAGAAATATTGATTTTATTATCAGATTTTTCTATAAGTATTTCAGAATAATTTAGAGAATATGTTGAATTATGTAAAAGTTTTTCTTCACATTTGAACTAAATACTATATTTATTAATGCGTATGCAAGTGAACAGATCATATATTAGCACCAGACTTCCATTGTTTTTTCTTTAATCCAATATTGTAATATTATTGTATTATGTAAAACTAATAATCTATTAATTTCTTCTATCCATTATAATAATATAAAAAATTGCCAATATAACATATAAAATAAGTTATAAATTTTTGTAACAAAATTAAATTAAAAATATTAAATTAAATTGAGAGAGAGAGAGAAAGAGAGAGAGAGAGAGAATTAAATCAATTTGTTGTTCTGACAAATTAATTAATTATTCAATGATGACTGTTGAAAGCTCACATAAATTATATACGTTATTTTAATTATCAAAATATATTCAATTAAGATGTTCCAAAAGCACAATCCAAGTATTATTCGCATATGTATATAACAAACATATACCATCAAGTGAATTGAAAGCTGTTTATAATGAATGATTCAAGATCGCAAAACCGTCGTTCACGAGTCAGTTAATTATAACCTATACGGTTAAGGTCATGGGGACCTATACATGCGAAAGTAATTATCCGGAGGCAAAGAGAAGGAAAGCTCTAGCCCCTTTAATATTTATAGTTTCGAAAAGACTCATTCACAGCACGACGCGACCCGCCGCATCCGCGCTGTTAGCTCGGTTAAGCAACCTCAGCACAACGAGGTCCTCCAAGATCAGATACGCGGCGTAATACGGAATCAAGCGGCGCAAGCGATATTATCGACCTAATACCCGAACTACTTTGTTAATCTTAATTACAACGGCAATAAAGAAGCACGCTCGCATGGGTCCTTCCTTTCCACGCGAGCGTGCTTACGGTACTTTGTACATACTTAAGGCGGGCAGATGTGTACATCAGTGGCGGTGGCGACTTAATCGTGGCCCCCATATGTGCGCACGAAAGCGGCCCGATCTGGGAAAGCGTATAGCTGACAGTGTTAATTTCAGATGATAGATACGGGCCGGGGTGCAATGCAAATGAACCTCACGCGATAGCGCCAACAACTTTGGAGGCCTGATGCATGCGAGATGCCCGCTTTCGTCGTGTCTCGAGTCTCGAGTCCGCTCGAGTCCTACTATTATATAAAGTGAGTCCGCGCCGCGCCCGGTTATCGGCTCGACTTCCTATTTCTCGTCTCTCATGTAATTATCGCGTTACCGGATCCCCTGTTCCGCGGCACCGCGGTAATCAAAGTAACGAAGCGCCGATATTACGGGCTGCAGGGACGACCGATCGTTATTCCAAGTTACGCGCGCTCGCGCATCTTGAACACGACGCCGCTTTATAACACCGTTGAATAAACATTATGCTGTATTAACACCTCCAATAGTTTTCATATTACAACCCGGCCTGCGTTTTACTATCCTAAAAGTAAATTCTGAATACGAAGTGTGCATGGCAATCGACCGTGAATATAATGAAGTGCAGATAAACTCGTCTCTACAGCTTCGCGTATGTTTCGTGAAAGAAAAGTTATTTGCATGAGTAATTTAATACAATCGCATGTAAACGTACAAATTAATTGCCATTACTTGCGGGATATTCACGCGAAATTTATAATGCGCTTTTATATTTGGAAAAACAATATTTAAGCGTTGAAATGGAGAATCGTAATTTATGCAAATGCTATTACCATTGTGCAGAAAAAACCACTCTTATAAATAAAAAAATATTTTCAAAACTAAAAATAAAAATCTGTCAATCTGTTCTATATTTATACAAGCTAGTTGAAAGATCAATTTCAATTGTGAGATGTTTTTGAAAATACACAGATAAATGATTTAATCAAGATTATATTATTACATAATAATATAAAATTACTTGATAGCGAGATTTTTTAAATTAAAATCTTTATAAAAAACATTAAAAAAATAATTTTTCTCCGTGCAGTAAAATTGACAAAAAGTTAATAATTTATCTCTCATAAAACATAAAATTTCGTTTTAGTCAGAAATTCGCGCGTTTCATTCACTTCCAAATATATTTATAACGTGCACATATATGTATACGATATTATAGGTGAACAAAACAGTCGAGACATTTGTAAATAGATATAACGATGTGAGAAAGCGAACGAAGAGAGGCTGTAACGATTAAGAGAGCACCCGTGTATTTTTCAGCTCGGTCATAGCGATTATAATCAGTCCCTTTTCTTTCTCTGACTTCATTTTCCATGCACGCACCCCCGTACTCAGTTTGTTTCTCTGCATTCCTCTTTGCGCGTTCGATTGACCTATAAATCAGTAGTGTTTGCACTTCGCGGCGTTTGTCGCACAAAGAAAGAGCTCAAAATTCCTGTTTAACCTGTCCGCGGCGTTCGCTTTATTTCCAGTATTACCGCTCGATTCTATTTCGCGATGCTCCCTTTGTCAGCCGTATCGCTTTGATGTATCTTAAATGCGACGCGTATTGTTGTCCACGCTTCATGTTTAAAGAAAACTCGGAGGAAAGAGGTGAACTGCAGGAACATATGGTGAAAAATAAATGTCACGTTATTGGACTGACTTGTTTGTGTAACTTCACCAATGCATTACAAAATATGAGCTACAAGCTCCTTCATCACAATATCCATTCTTGATGTGTGTCTTTGAATAAAAATTGGGTCTCATTTTGCAAAATATTGAGAAGTAAAAAAAAGAATACGCTCTACTTATAAAAACTGTGATCAAATTCAATAATCGAAAAATCTACAATTCACGACACGATTATAGGTGCTGATTAGATAGCGATGCGTGTGGAGGAAACGTGCCGCTTTCGCACGCCTATAGCTATTTGATTCCGGCCGAGTTTGCACATAACGAGAAAGGTTGACAGTGGCCGCAGCGACAATCGGACTGCCGAGGGTGCGACGCCCAGGGTGTCCGACGTCGCGCGCCGAGCCGGGCGTATAATTTGTCATTAATTTACGAGCACGCGCGTCGAGGTTTGTTTAACGCCCTGTTAAATCGCGGGGAATATTCATGACGTTACGAGAAAATTGCGGAGGTATCGGGCGAGACACTTTTTTTCCTCCCTCGCCGTAGTAGTACGGCGACCTCCTCCCAGCAGCCGCCGCGCCGCTTCCTCGGTTCACCCCGCCGCCACGTCGCGCTGCACCGAAAATGCGTCGACTGCAAGAGGATTTATGTAAACCGCCTGCCGGGGCGGAAAATTGCGATAGGCTAAAAATTGATGAAATTTCACGCGGTCCACGGACGCGCGGGAGAGTGCGCCATACTGCGGCGACCGAAAATGAAAAACAAGGGGATGACGCGTCCGTCGGCAAGTGGTCACCGGCGCGCACTTGCAAATCACTCGGCCGAGGAATAAATCGCGATTGGGCTGCTGCGCATATATACACGCGCGGTCTTTTTTTTCTAATCCAGCCGATAAGGCCGATTGAACCGTCGCCGTCGTGGACGGAGTGTCTCGCTGAAAAATATTAACGTGTAAATTGTTCAGCTGGATGACGCGCCGACGGATTTCAGATATTCTATTCTGGTCGAATTACGGTGTTCTTTGTGCAAACCCCTCATTGCGTCTTCCCTTTGAACAATCTACCACATTGTCCATAATAATTATTCTTCCCCCTTTTCGCTTCTCTTCTCTTCCTTCCGCGCCTTTTCCAAGTTTAATTAAAAAAAAAAAAAAAAGATATTCCCTGCCAATCTAAATTAAACGCACAAGATCGATTCGGCATCGGAATCTTATCAATTAAATTTGATTAATTTTATCGATACATGCCAATAAAATTGTGATGGACTGTTGAGTCTGTTAAACGTTGTTATTGATGGCTTATAATTGAAATCTTATTCTGTTCTTGAATATATGTCTATTAATAATCTTGTAATGCGAGTATTAGAAGCGCGATTTGCTAACGCATATACGTTCAAACTAAGAATAATGTATGTGGCCGGAATGAAACCACTGAAATTTGATAAATTGGGTCTCGTGCAGCTAAAGCGCACTAAATGCATAGAATTCCAGATGACACATATGATGGAAAGATATATATATAATACTGAGAAATAGTTACACGCAATTCCCATTAAAACTCTTGTTATAATCCTTCCATACTATATGCATAACGATATATAAACGCAAATCCCGTCCCACAATGTTTCCTTTCACCTGTTTCCCCATCAAATCCACGTGTAAAAAAAAAAATGATTTTTGCAATCAGCTTTGTAGGCGCGCGCCTTGCTATAATTGATGTTGCACTAGTCATATTTACGTTTATTTTTCTTTTTTTTTTTTTTTCAACATCGATCAAAAACATACATATCTTTTATTATATTTTATACAAAATAACAGCTTCTATATAAGTAAATTGCAGGGAACAATCAAGGAGATATTAAAATGTGAATTAACTTCCTCCGCGAATTAAAATTTATCTCGTTAAATGAGTTTAAGTAATGACTTAATGAGGCACATGATAATTAGCGATCAGCGCTGATGAAAATGTAGCGGCACGATCGGCCTGTTCGCATCGCATACGGGTCGGGTAGTACGCGAATTACAGCTCTTTACATCCATAAATAATCGATAACGATAATCATCGCGATCCCGGGCGGCGGGCGAGCGTGGGCCCTGTAAATGCGGTTTATTTTCATCGAGCGCGCATCGTCGCTTTCCCTAAATTATTGGCCGAAACTCTTAATTAAACAGTGAAAGCGCGCTATTCGAGCATTTTGTTCGACGGGCTCGCTCGCTCGTTCGCTCGCTCGTACGCGGCACGTATCGAACGATGCCCCGCTGCCCGTCGTCGGCTCGTTGTCAGTTCTTCCACCCCCTTTTTGCGTAGTAAAATTTAATTCTACACGCGCTCGTCGACCATTACCGGTGGCGGCGGTCAGTCGTTAAACGAAGGGAGCAAGCGAGCGCATCGTCGAATGAATTCCAGAACGTAAACACCGTCGTTGTCCCGCGGATGTTTGATTCATAACACACCGGTCGCGTCTGATCGTGACAGAGAATGCGCTTAATTAGCGGTTTCAATCGAGCTCCTAGCCAAAGCAATCGTTGGCTGAAGGGACCGTTTTGGGCGCGGGGTCGTCAATGTTACGCTGTTAACAGATAGAATAGAACAAAAGGGACTACGAGACACGATAGTTATAAACGTAATTGGTTTCACAGATCTGTTCGAAAGTTCCACTTCCCTAACTCGCTGCATATGTATATACGCACACAAGATCACAGTTGGTAGTGATATGTAGATGTACAAAAATAGAGTATATTCGCGTTATCTTAAAAAATTGACTGATTATTATGCAATGTTCGCATACAAAAATTTACACACAAAAAACAAGAAAATATACAGTTTTATCTATAATGTGTGTGCTCAATTAATGAAAATGTTTCTAAATTACAAAATTCTTTATAGTTAAAATACTCGAATTTATTAATTATCGTTGCGTTTGATTCACATTCTTGCGACAGTATGTAACCTACTAAATGTAGGAGAGAATTTATATCAGTGTAGGATTTAGTGCATTTTGGCATGGTATATGATTTGGGCTTCTCACGGAGACAACATCGAAAAGATTTATACGTGTATGTATATTTATATCTAATCACTGGACCTCGATTATATCATATGAAATATCTATGTCACGGATAACGCCCAGAGCAGAATGGTGTCTCTGGTCATTTTCGTATTCACGGCGATCATATGTAACACGGTGTGCTTTTAGTTAGATATATATCCGTCTCTCCGTCTCATCCATAATTTCTCATTCACAAGAGGTAACGAGTCTGGCGTTTTCGCATGTACTCTCAGCCTGACCAGCACGATGAAATAACCTTGCTCTAGATTAGTTACTTGATATCCAAAATGCTAAACTCTGGCTCGCGTAACTACGCCAGAGAGCTTGTGTATTTCATATTCCGCTAAAGATCAAAGTTCGTCGTCCCGCCGTCATCTCTGTAGAAATCGGCCCGCTTATATTCCACGCCGCGGCAAATGACAAAGGTCTATTTCCCGAAACGGGAATAGGGCATTGCACACACGTCTGCTTTTCCCGAGAGCGAATGGAAGATACAATATTCACTTGTACACTATCGCGGCTGACTATGCCCGCGGTCTTCTCAGAATCCCTTCTCTCTTGATCGTTTGTCGCGCGCGCGCGGGCAATAAAACTTTCAGACGCTCGAGTGAATATGTATACGTTTGTCATTCTTTCAGGCGACAAACAGGAACGGTAGTAATAACCGTAACGAGTGAAGAAAAATATCCCAGTCTCGACTTCATAAAGATTCTGCTCCCAGCATCATCAACGAGACATCGTTCGCGCAGACGTATTTTTATACCTCGCTAAGCCATGGCATGCATATGCAATTCAAAGAAGAGAGTCGACAAACCAGTTCCATCGTTCCTCGCACCGCTGGGATTAAGTAAAGTGCATTTTTGTTTTTCTGACGAGAAACGCCGAGTTATCTGTTTCGAAAAGGAATTAAATCGAAATTTCTCTCTAAAGAGAAATGAACTCTTTGAAAGAGTAAAGAGATGCTACCTCTCACCTTCCAAAGATGTTTCAGAAACTTACAATTGATCATGTGAAATGAAACTAGTTTTATGAGTCGTCTCCTCGATTTGAGATTTACGATGCATCTCAAAGTACATCGCTTGAAGCAAATTACGCTGGTTCAAGTTAAGTAATAAGCGAATTGTTTAACATTCCCTAGTGAAGCTATACGTGTTACGACTGCAGTGCGTTCCAGACGTGCCGAGTTTTCGTTTGCACGCTAAATCGCGCATTTGATTAAAGGCAAGGTTTAATGAAGCATCTAGCCACCGTTTCGGGCAACAATAATTTTGCAACGTAACATTAAGTAATGATGTTGATGCGTCAAAAGCAATTTAAAATATTTTCAAAACCGAGTCTGAATTTACATTGTATCTTTGATAAAAAACAGATTAATGATAATATACAAATAAGCATAAGATACTAAGCATGAGCAAAATATTGTTTTAAAAATATTCTACAGATTATATGCAATATTAAAATACAAAAATTTCTCGTATAACTTTCTGTGCAACAGATATTAATATATATTAGCCATTAGCATTATATGCACTATTTTCACAAGTTGTGCAATATTTCTTTATTAAACTATCACGTCTGACAAATTAGCAATCTTTTCTCTAAAACTCTTTCATTCGCGAAAAATATATATAATTTAAGTAAAATGAGCACTTGAGCTTGTTTTATACAAATAGTTAAGGGTTAAAGGCTAGCTTTACGTAAATGTCCTCTTTTTCTCGAAAGTATGAAACCATCCTTGATGATTCGTGAGAGCGGAACTTGCAGGTAGACACAAAAAAAAACAACCATCGCGGGCATGCGAGCGGAAGAGTATATAAGAAGAGCCGACAAGGGACGAGACGAGGGTCCCGCTCGGTAAGCGACGAAAGAAACAAGGTGGCGGCTTGCCGGGCTAGTTAATCCACTTTTTACATCCGGCCCGCACTCCACGTGTTTTAACGGCGTTCCGTAGTTCAGCGAGTATAGGTAGCCGCACGAAAATTCGACAGGAAGTTTCCTTTCGGCACGTACGCACGTACGCACGTACGCATCTCGCGTTTCCCATAATTGACGCGAACTGAATTTCGTAAATTTCGCATCCGCGACGGTACGTACACTCGTTTTCGATGACAAAGCGATTCGCGCAATGCCGACAACGTGCCTTATCGCGCATCTCCAGTTTGCTTGCGCGCAAATCTCTGAGGCGCGAATTGAACGGTAGCAAACGATCGAGACTAATGCGACTTTTGTTCTCTCAAGCTTCCTAGTACGAGTATCTTATCGTAATACATAGCCGTTACCCCATATAATCTCTTCTGATAAAACATTGTCCACCGAGTTGTTTCGTGAAGAGTGCCGAGAAGAAATGGCTGAGAAGAATAAAAGAAAAGAATTTGAGTTTCGTTACTGACAATAATATGTGTTCGTTCTACTTTTATTAAATCGTTATATTATTTCGATATAGCAATTGTGCAATTAGAAACTATTTTATACCTTTTTTGTATTACTTTATTGCCATTTAGATTCGTTCCCATTTTGCGTTTTATTGAGTTTCGTTATATACTAGTATTGAACAGATGAATTTATACATTTTCAATGTTTTTTTATACAGCATACGCATACCTGATTGTCATGAATGATTTATCGTAATCATGACAAAAACAATATATCTTCACTGCGGGAGCAACTTTCGGAGAGAAAGAAAGGAGGACGAAGGTGCAGTGCGCATCGAGGGAAGATATAAATAAAAGACAATGTGGCGCGCACCAGAGAGACAGCTGCAGTGCGGCGTACACCTGCAACCGAACTAGGTGCACGCAAGTTTTTCGTGGAAGTCCATTCTTGCGCGATGTGCAACGAAAGTCGAACATCGTACAACAACAACCTTCTTAAGTAATTGCCGCGCATACCATTGTATCGCCGCGCCGCCGGCGGCAAATATGTAATCGAAAAACGCTTTTTATCGTGTCCTTGATACTTGACAAAGAGATGTATTTAACTTACACCTGAGGACGCACACGGCGCATCTGCCTAAGTTTCGAGCAAAAATCGATCTTTCTCTGCATTTGCTTTCCTTTTCCGGCGACTCTCCGTCTAAATATAACCGGAAGACATTCCGCGCAGGTTCGCGACGCAGATAACGGCATTCTAAATAATCCAAATTATATGCCAGATTGCGCGAAAACGTTTAACGCGCCCGAAAACGAAAGGGGTCGGGATAAGTTTGCCTACCCTTAGACATGTACGGGAATCGTGTTCTTCAAGCTTGGCTGTTTCACTTTCCATTTTCCACTCGAGTCGGCTCCTTCCGAAGTCAGTGAGCGAAAAGTGGAAATAAACACAATGGCACACAAACTATGGCAAATAGAAATTCCTTGTAAAATAGATCCGCCCTACGTGCGTTGCGGCACGGAAATGGAAATTTATCCCTTTAGCTTTAACTTTTCAGCACGATGTCACGTGCACTCGCCACCCGCCAACCGGTAATGTTATATTTCTTTCTTATTGGACTTCTTCTCAGGTAAAGCAAAATGCTTTGTTATGATGAGCTTCAGTTACAATGAATGGACCACTAGTCTTTTTCTGTTCCTAATCTTGATTTTCCGTACATATACCGGTCCAAAAGTTTCGAGACTAGTAATTTAATCACGCACGTCGTTTGCCGCCTCAAAGCTCGCTAACTTCCCGCAAAAGAGCAGGACCTAATAAGCACCGTATCGGATCGCGTAAAAAGATGCGCCGCGGCTCGACTCGAGGCGAGTTTAAGCGACGTCGCTTTACGGTGGTGGTCACGGCACGTACACCGAGAGGGATATCGGATGAAACCAAATCCCTTGTAACCAGCCACGTGAACAAAGGATTACCAATGGCGGCCTAGATAAGCGTTCGTGCCCAGTCCGACAGCCTGTCTAATTTGCATCCTTCGGGTACGCTTCGAGGAAGTCATATCCGCTCCGTTCGACGCTATAGCATCATCCTCTGCCATATGCATAGCGCCGTGGAGGGTCGCCGAAAAAAAAGAAAGAGATTTAAAAAAGAGAAAGAAAAACGAGACGCAAAGAAAAAGTTAATGAGGGGCCTATTTCGTGGCGGGTGATACGGTTCGGAGATTGGCCCCCGACAGCAGAAGGAATTCTCCGATCATCGCTTAGGTTTAACCGGAAGAAGGAAAGGAGAAGGTGGAAGCGAGGAAGCTGTTCGTCAATTAGTCGGCTAGGCTAGGTTTATTGCTTAATGAGCCAATACTCGGCTTAATGAGCCGCGATTATCTACCACGGACAAGCAATGCATCGCAGCTGACTATGTGATACATTGACTCACCTCTGTGTTCTACGAGAATGATGTTTCTCTCAAGAAAAGATAATTACAATATAAATGCTTTGTATGGAATGTATTATGTCGTATCTTGAATCACATGCAACGGTGTCTCATTTTTAATAAAAGGAAAAACAATAATCGAAAGTTTTTGTCATAGCAGATAACAAAAATTATTTTATCTTTCTTGTCCACGACACATAGTTTAACGCACTTCAATAATTCCGGCGAGAAAGTTGAATGGAAAATATTCTCGGAAATACTTTATTACGCACCGGCAAATATTTTTATATACAAGACGTCGTCGTCATTGTGATTAACCGACTCGCGCTGGGTCGACGAGCGTTGTCGATTCACTTTGGGAGATGAAAGATATCTCACGTCGTTGTTCCGTGGATCGCTCCACGGCGATGAAAGACGGGGTAAGGAATGACGCTCTCGAGGCTTTACATCCACGCGCACGGTTGCTCGGTTAACACCCGTCGGGCGCGATTCCTCGACTTCCATCTACGTCCCGGATTATAATGCATTAGCGTGATGAGCGGCGAGCAGATTCGCCAGATTTGACGCCGCGGCGAAATTGCCGCCGAGTACTTCCGCCCGACGGGCGTAAACGCACGGTTCCAAAATTTTCCCGCGTTTAAAGCGGTTGCACGCCGCCGAATCTAAAGCCCTATCTACATAAGACGCAGAAAGCAAGTCGCAAGCACACGCACAGTCTACATGTCAATCTAACAAAGAAGTTAGGTTGACATGTAGACTGTGCGTGTGTCTTGCGACTCGCGTTCTGCGTCTTATGTAGATAGGCCTTAACTCGTGCTCAGCAAGTGTGCCAGTTGTTTGACGCGCGCGCCGCGAGTTTCCGTCACCGCAGCGACTGCTTGTTAACCAAATAAGCTAATAGACGTAAATATATTAACCGCGCGGAGTTGTCAAACTGATTCAGAGATGCGAATTTCTAAATGGATGTAATATGCGAATATGTTCGTACCATAGCATGATATACTACGCATATTCCATAATATTTATTTTATATACGTAAGTATTAATAAAATCTCTTACAATATTTTTTCCGTTATAATTTATTTATTGTATATTTATCATTTGTAAAAAATAGCTGCGAGTAAGAAATATTTTCTTCAATAACAAGGCTCGATATTTTATGCAATTACAAGAAATGTGATATTCTTAAAGTTAACATCAGGCAATTAATCATTAAGATGCAATTTTCTTATTGCTATGTTAAAGATAACGCATTTAGTTACACTAAACTTTGAATATATAATTCATAATTTTGAATTTAATTAAATACTGTGTGTTCTACGGTATATTAGCTAAAGTAATCTTAAATTGGTAACTAATTTGTAGATTTATTTTTGAACTACTCTAAGTAAATAAAAATTATCATGCGAAAAATTATAAACATTTTAACGGGTTGCATCCATTCGAAAAATCTTAAAAAAGAATCGTGGATTAATCGAGCAATGGTGAGTCAAACGAGAGACAGAGAGTAGAGACGAAAACGATAGAACAATAGACTTTAACGGAGCTATGACAATTAAGATAAAAGTTTTCAGATTTTCCCTTTCGTGGAAGTAGGAATCGATACTTTCCTCGTTTAGATGAAAGTCTTGCGTCCAACCTCTTTTCCCCGTCCCAATCTTATCGCGTCCCGCTCGTAATTAAGAAAGTCTTCGAAGGAGTTGCCAAAGTCTAGAACGATCTTTCTTCATCGCGAGCTTTTCCTCTGTCAGATGGCGTAAAAAGATCGAAGGTAACAAACGACAATCACGAATCGCTTAAACTCGTCCCAAACCCTTTCCGCCAAAAATCGTTCTGCATGATTAACGTTCAATTAACGATCGATTTTTTTCCGGCCATATCTTATATGTAACTATTTTTTTAAATAAGAAAATTTTAGTTGATATTCAAATATAATATCACGTCATATGTACTCCCATAAAACACAAAGCAAAAATAATAATTTCGTGACAATACTTGTCAAAAAACATGGGGATTTTTAATTCAATAATAGTACTATCTTGTTAAAAATAAATTTAAAAAAATTAACATATACATATATGTCAAAGAGAGATGATATATACATATAATGAAGAAAAAGAAAGATATCTCTTAATTTATAAAATAAAACAAGAATAATTTCTATGCTAGGACGACCTTGTATCATAATTTAATATGTTAAATATAGCGATGCAACGCGGCGAATATTAAAAAATATATATGTTATCAAACACCAAAAAACAATAAAGTTTTTCTGAAAGAGTCATCAGCAAATCGTCGGCTTCATCGTAGCGCGATTTTCAATTTCAACGCATTCGCCATAGAAAATAGGAAACAAGCGTACCTATTGGATGCGGGTTTACTCAGGAGATAGACCGTTAGTACATATACCTACACGTAGCACCTCGATTAAATTGACTCGGGCCAACCACTACCTGCATCGACGAAATATAGCCTAATATCGAGGCCGGCATCGAGGGATGCTGGATATATTCTCCGGTAGACATGGCCGTATCGACGATTGGTAGCGTTGCGTATGCTATTTCGTAATTCATGAATGGAGTACGCAGCTTTGCGCAAAAGCTCACTAAGTTTATGCATAATACACGAAAAATCGCACGCGTTTCAATAATACGAGCATGAAATCATTGTTGCATTTAAATTTAAACACAAATCAATGATGATGTGCATTTAATTTCAGCATTGTCGCGTGGAAACAATTTTTGCATGTTTATAATCGTTATTATTTATAAATCATGCATAATTTAACACATAATTGTTAATGAAATAATCGTATTTATAATATTTATAACAATGCATTTTTTTAAATTTTGGACGATTAATTTGATCATATGCTTTTAAAAGAATTGATGTACTCCACTTAAATTTTTCTATTTATCGAATGTATTTAAATATCTGAGTAAAACTTTATGAAAAGACAATATTTTAATGGCTTTTATCTTCCGATTGATCTGTTAATTTTTCAACTTTTTCCTACAATTCTTTTTATTTTTTGAATTTCAATTTGCTGTAGCTCTGAGGAGAAACGATAATATACATATCAATGCATAAAACTACAGAATAACAATAGAAAAATAAACAAATAGATTTGTGTTTTCTGTTCTCTTCCTTTAGAGGAAAAAACCATCATACGCAGTGATACGCATTGTATAGACAATCTAGTAAAAACAACCTTTAAAAATGCCCGTCTTTTACATACAATTCTGTACGCGACAAAAGAGAAGTCATTTACAGCGCAGCTGCTACAAATCGCAAACGATTACGTGTTCGGATCGAGTCGTGATATAGAGGATCGGTGGATCTACGTTGCCCAGTTGAAATAGGTTACAATCGTAGGAGAGCACCGATGTTCTGTCCGACACTGAATTGTGATGCCGTTTGATATCGCAATGCTGAGTTCCGGCACGTTCTTCGTACAAAACGTTATTTCGTACGTGGGAAGTTCCGACTATAAAACTGCCACGATATCTCAGAATAGGAAACAGGTCTCTTCCCGTTGGACAGGAAACTGTTGAACCCCAATTTGCTCTGCGCGAATACTACATCTGTCGGCTTGCAATTGTTAGGTAATTTTGTCAAATTTCAAAAACAATAAATTGTATTTTTTAATGTCTACTTGCTGTCTAAATTCTCATAAAATTCTTAAATTGAATTTAATCAAGTTTTAAAATTGAGACATAATAAATATAAACTTTTGTGACATTTTAAGACAATGAATTGATCGGCCAAATAGAATGACAATTTTTTGTCAGGAGCAAAAACATTTCGATAATTACTGAAAGCATAATGAATCGACTCGAACAAAATTGGGAGCGGATATATTGGAAGCCGATGATTGCATTTATTACCATTTATTGCTAAACCAGTAAAATGCGTTAAATTTCGATACGAAATACGACATACAAGAACCATGCTTGTTTCATTCTAAATTATTCAGAATTTTACATTTGCTATTTTTATCACTGGATAAAAACGCAATTTTACAGAATTAAAAAAGGCGAGTTAAAAAATGTTCCAGCGCTAATCGAAGAACGAGAATGCTTTGGAAAAAGATTTCACGTATATTCGAATTTACGAATATACAGAGAAACAGTTCAATAACGATTGAAACGTACTGAATTCTGAAATTAAGAATAATCGAATTTCAGGCAACGCGTGATAAAACCTGGGGTTGAATAAATAATCATTATTTATTATTATCGTGTTTCATATTCATGAATATTAATATTTATATATTCGATAAATTTCGGGAAAGTGTGTATCAGTAATATATATGCCTTATTAATAATATCATTAGGTCGGAAATATTAATCTCACGGGACACGAATTCTTTTCCTAAATATAAGATATAAAATTATGAAGCTATTTAACGTTAAAAGTTTTAAATAAAAAATAAAAAAATTTAAGAATATTATTAAATATTGAAAACTTATTTTTCAAAACCGTAGAAACTTGATTTGACATTTGATTATTGTAATACTTAATGCTAAAGGATAAGATTTTGTCAAATAAATGAATACAATTTGACCATTGATATCTACATCTTACGATACGTTCTGTACAATAATATGCATTGCCATTCGAAAATTGAAAGGCTGTTGTGGCATCACGTCGGTTCTCACTCGCGTCGCGAGCGTCACTTTGCGTCTATGCATCTCTCGACGCGGTTCGCTGGATCGCAACGAGGGATTTCAAAATTTTAATTTGCGTATCTACAAGCAAGAGCCGGCAAACGTGTGCGTTAAACAAACGTGGACACAACCGCGCAAAACGACGATGAGAGCGGCGGCGAAAAGGACGGAGTAACGATGCTGCGTTACGCGCGACGGATTACAGTCGGATACGCAGAGAAACGCTCCGCGTAACGAGGTGTGTAGACGCAGAATTTGTTATCCGTATACGTCTGGTACATACACCCCGGCCGATATTTCACCCGATAAGCATGCAGGATAGCGACGTGGTTGACGGTGGCAAAGAGGGTGGTCGGAAACACCACCGACCAAGGGGGAAGCTGGAAAGCAGATCGGATTCACCCGTTATTGCTCCTTTGAATCGGAATACCGCGGCGATTCGTTCTCATCCCTCTTCCCCTTTCCCGCGTTCTCTCCTCCTCTTTCTCTCTCTAGTTGTTCTTTTCGTTCTTTATCAGAGAGCGAGAGGAAAAACCTTTTTCTCTTTCTTCCTCTCCTTTCCTCATACGCTGCCTGGAACGTACGCCGTCTGTAAATCTAGACGCGAATGCGTCTCTGTCCGGATTACAAATCGAAAGCGGTTTAGCTACTTGCCTTTCATAAAGAGAAACGAACACGTACGCATAGACATACGTCCAATCTCGGTCTACCTTGGCGCTCCTGCGCGTGCTCTCCCGTTACCTCAGCGGAACGCTTCCTCCACCATCAGCGGGCCCCCGCGCGTTCGTCTTTTACATGCGCGTAGCAGCCGCGACTCGATTACACGGGAGAAATAAATCGAGTTCTACGTGAACGAACTTGACAATTCTGAAAAAACTCCGCCAGTAACCGCGGCTCGTAAAACAGACTTGTGGAATGTTAAGAAGACGCGCGCGCTCGGGAGAAGAAGTGCTCATTATGTACATATTCAGAAATTCCTGGCGTTCCCGCATGCTATCGTGACACGTGTTATATCGTTACGAGGTATCGGGCATACGCTTTAAAATTCCTAATGACTGGCGAGGTAATAGCCAGTCGTAAACGGTTAATTATTATTTTACATCTCAAAACCCGTATACATAAATTGTTTTATTCATGCTTACCGATCAATCTACAATATTCCCTCATAAAGAAAGAAGCAATTATAAATCAAAGCAACATATATTATTATTTTATCTGATAATATCGAAATTATATGTGATAGCTAATATATCTCACACAATTATTATAGGTATACTATTTACAAAAATTTACTATTATATCTTTTAAATGTATGTTTAATGTTTATACCATATTATATTTATAAAGTCGCTCCGTTTGACATTTTACACCCAGAGAAAAGATTTATTCAGAACAAATAAAATTTTGTTCAGACTAATAAATTCTTTTATTTATATATCGGCCTAATAGCATTTTATTAATTTCAAGCTTATTTATTTATTTGGCTACATGTTTGTTGCTATAAATAAATATTTTATTAGATACTAAGTTCACATATTTAATGTCAACTTAATGACTTTCTTAGTATCTAATAAAATATTTATTTGTAGCAACAATATTTCTTTAAATAAAATATATTTTTAAATAAAATATATATTTGATTTATATATATATATATATATATATATATATATATATATAGGCCTATTGCTTTCTGATTTTATGCAAAAATTAAATAAATCATAAAATTGCTTAAAATTTGTTTATTTTAATTAAAACTAAAAAAAAATACAATTTTTTAAATAAACAAAGTATAAAATATACATAATATATGTATATATGGTATAAAAGTATGCAATCTTGGCAATAATTGTAACGGTCTTTAAATGCGCAAAAGTACATTTTTTAAATATTGCTTTATACGATAATTCGCAACCTGTTTATTGTTTAAAAAATCATTTTAGTTTTATTTTATAAAATATGTAAAATATTATTAGAAAAAGTCACACACATGAGATTCTCATTCAACAGTGAATTCTGCGTAAAAAAATATAGGAAAAAGGTTATTCACGGTCTCAACTACTACGTCGAAGCACAAAAACATAAAATAAAAATGCTTAAAAACGTATAATATATTTATATACATACTAGAAAGTCCCTCAAATTAATAATGTTCGAGTGTTGTTTTAAACTAAACAAGTTTATAAGAGCTATTTATTTTCTTGAAAATTCTAATGTACTTATTCTTAACAGGTTAACACGAGCCTTTATCGTCGATAAAGTTATATAATCTTAAGACTTTGTACTGGCATTTAATGTATATCCACGCCCTTGATAAAAAATATAGTCAAAATTGCGTATACACTTGTAGTGTCGCATTAAAGCTCGCTGATAAGACTTGTAACACACGTTGGCACTTTTTCCTTTTGTAAATATATTTTGTAAAAATACCTCTGAATAAACATCCATGTATTATACGCTTCGGGTGGATATACTATAGGTTCATAACGTGTATGACTTTGAAACACGTATCTACTGCTCCTAATACGCTACTCAGTTTGTACTCTACGTTCTCGAATCATACGTAGAAATCCTTCGCCGTCTGTAATGTTTCTCCTACTATGATCACACACGGTTGAATCGGTCGCATGAGTTTTTCATATTTCTTTTTCCTCTGTTCCAGAAAGATTTGCTTGCTTACGGAATCCTTAAAAGGCAAGAAATTGATAATATTAGAATCTATCTGATATTATTAAAATAAACAATTGTTTATTAATTGATAATGTTATACTTACTTTGACGTATAGAACAAACGTTTCTTGAGCTTCTGCTATTGTTGGTTTCCACGATCCTTTACCCTTTTCTCGGATTATCGTAACAAGTACATTGCAATAATGTTTTTGCCATCTGGTACATAAGCCATTACGTAATTTATGTAAAAAAATATTATTGTACACAATGTATTAATTACCTTCTGATATCACTGAAGGAAGGGTATTCAGAATCTGGTGTGCAATCGAGTGCTTGTCTTTATTTGAACGCTCTCTTATAATATCAATGAGCTTATCTCTGCAGCTAGGCCAGCCGTTCAGAAGATTGAGTCCTTTCTCCGGAAACAGAACAGTGAAATCAATCGAAATCTGTAAAGAAAGGATCATTTGAAGAACGCAATTTTACAACACAATGACAACATTTTACAAATCATACAAATATTTCAAAATTTAATTATCCATTTAGTCGAATGCAATACAGTTTATTTGTTCAAGTTAAATGTATAGTAAATTCCAAACCTTATTTATATGTTTTATTTCAGTAGAATGCGTTTTATCTCAACAACTTTAGATTTACTGAAAATTTACTTTAATTCGCCATAATTATTTCTCTCGCTTCATCTCATTCAATTTTTCAATTTTTTTTGTAAATTCTATCCATCTTATGTCAATAAAGTATGCAAAATATATTTGGAGAATATCATACCAAAGAGCAGTATCCTACTGGATGTTTGAATAATGGCCATTCCGTCAGAATAGTAATTATTGAGAGATCTTTGCGCTTGGTAAACTGGGCAATCCGATTTGGTGCTGTTTTCGCCCAGCGTTCCAATACTTCTGTCCATGGTTCTGTATAGCTTTTAAGCCACACTTGCGATTGTGAAGAGTGAGGTTAACCAAAGGATAGAGTTATCCAACGGTGAAGAAATTGGCCCTAAGCGAAAGAAGAAGGACCGACATACATTTTTTACTATAAACGATTAATAATCCATTATGATAGAATAACTGTAAAAGTTATTCTTAGTGAAAGGTGATAATAGGGCGCCGGTCATTCGTCACATCTCACATATATAAGTTTCGTGCATTTTAGAATTTAGAATATACTTACTTGTGAAAATTTCTATGTAGCTCTCCAAGCCTGAATTTTGTAAGAATGTCACCATCTCATGATCCATCTTCATTGTTACAATAATTTTCGACAAAACGCACTGCACACTGCACACGTCTATACAGGACGAGAAACAAAATAAGTGACGGGCGCGCGCGACGCAGCCAGCTACATCTATTAGCAAGCGCAACTTAATTTTATTTATTTGACCAAAAGAAATATTTATTTACATTTTTAATTTTGAATATTGCGTTTATTCAGACCAAAAGAATATTTCTTTATATGGCACAGCTATACATAAATAAAATTATTTAGTTGCACCAAGTAGCTCTCATAGTCACAATCTAATAAAAATTTTGTTCGCACAAATAAAATTATATTATATTCAAATAAATAATGTTCTAATGTACTTATTTATTTGAATGTAATAAATCATTTCTCTGGGTGTAGAAAAGTAGAAGATTTTCTGCTTTTGTTTTACCACATTTGACTATATCTATTGCGTTTAAATCTGAGCTATTGTAAATTTTTGTAACGGCACATTAATTTTACTACTCATCGACTTACATCTTTTTCTCTATAATGAATCTGCATTTCATTGGCGAACACACCAGTCACGTTTTTCGAGGTATGAAAAGTGAACCGCATCTTGAGCCAGCGCGAATCAGCATTCGCTGTAAAGTGTAATATAAACGAGCCGAGAGTCTAATTCGCGACGGATACCGCGAAGTCATTCGCGGTGCGAATAAAGTCGAACGGTGTATAAGATACGGAGAGATGGAAAGCGGGAACGCAAAGATATAAAAAAAAAGCGAAAAGAATTATCGAAGGAATAAGGAGGGAATATCTCCAGGCGGCAAAAGGAAGAAGTGGATCAACGAGATAAGCCCTTGAGGGCGTAATCCTACGAAGCCGCGTGAAACAAAGCTCCCCGCGGTTCCGGAAGCAGCTGGTAACGTGACTCGAGTGATTCAGCGAAACCATAACACTACCTAACTCCTCGTCCGTGAGTCTGCAGTATAGAAGGGAGGAAGAGAGGCGTTTGATAATATGTGCATACTATGTGTTGTGTACTCACCGTGTACACGATGAGATATGAGAACATCAGAAGCGTAAAATAGCGCAAAGATCTGCACCGATCCGATATCGGAAGTGCTCTCAATGCCAAAGCGATACGTCGAGTCTTGGCTAATGCCTACAGAGATAAAGTTCGCAAACATCGATAAAGTTCTTTCTTCGATTGCCATTGTTGTTTTTCTCTTTCTCTTTCTCTCTCTACATTTTTTGTGTTTAGCCGCACGAAAGACCATTCGTATTTTTAAAAGAAGAGATTATTTGCGAGCATCACGCGAGCGAATACGCCGCGAGACGTGTGGCTAAAGTCGAAGCGAAATAACCATGGAGATGGAATATATCCTCGCGATGGAGTTGGAATCGGATCCCGGATAAATCCTTGAAGGTGCAATCTGACCGAGTGGCGGAACAAAACGCGGCGCACCTGCGGACTGAGAAACACCTTGGGTAACGTGACTCGGGTGCCTCGCGATGAAACCATAATATTATCCGACGCTCTTCATCTCGTTCATCCCTGCGCAATCACGTAAGGACGAAGTGGAAAGAGACGTTTCCGGGATAGCCGGCGAAATCGGATCGCTGAAAGAGAAAGCGTTTCGGCAATCGCCGGACAGGAGGAAGGTCCGGCGGCCGTTAGGGGAGATGTCCGTTTCGCGGAACGAAGCGGATTACGCGTAAATCCTCAACTGGCGCACTCCGATCATTTATCGCCGATAAATCGCCGGGCGCGCCATTTAATTCCGTTAAAAATATATATGGTATACGTCTCGTGCCCGCCATACGTCATGTCATTTGTGTCAAATGGCAAAATCGTCCGTGCACATTTCACTTTGGATACTTCGCGTTTCGCGCATGAAGATATGATTTTGTTTTACGTGTAATATTCAAATATTAAAAAGCTAACTTTTATTTTATTTCTTTATATTTATATATAATGCGAACTTTTAATTGTATCTTTATAGAGATAAAAGTTAGATTTCTCTCACGATCTCTATGCAATTTTATTCGTTATAATTTAAGATCTGTCGCCTCAAACTCGAATTTATCATATTGGTAAACTATCACGAAGCAAGTTCGTCGAATGTCGCAGTTATCTTGTTTTCCTTTATTTCGTCAGCGATTTTGTGCCAATGCTATATGATCGCGAATAAATCCTCCGGGATGCAATCTGGTCAACCTGTGACAGTGGCTCGTATTCCGAACACACATTTATCAAAGATGTAACATCTAGCCCCATTTAATCTGTACAGTTGAAACGTCACATCTTTGATAAATGCGAGCTCTAGATACACGGATCTGGATACACAGCGCACTTCTACGATCTTGAAAGCGCAGCGGTAATAATTATGCGTCGATGAAAGCCAGCTGTCATTGCCTCCAACTTCAACATTTTCCTTGTTAGAGTCGGGCTATCAATTATTACTTACACAAATCTCTTTCTCAAATAATGTTTTCACAGGCATTTATTTATTATCTGTCATTTAAATATCAAATGTGTGCATTGAATTTTTCATCGAAAATTTCATTGCATCGTATGCACATGAATCGATAACGTTTACATCGCGTTTACTTTCGGTCAACGGAAGCGACCGTCATTGTCGTGCAACATCTCGTAAAACGTTGACCCAGCGTACAGGTCTCAAGTGGCGAATAAATCTGAAATAAAGATCCTCGAGAGTGCAAACTAGACAAATTGGCGGAGTAGAGCAGAGAGAGAGAGAGAGAGAGAGAGAGAGAGAGAGAGAGAGAGAAACAGAGAGAGAGACGTGCGCGCGAACGTAACGCGACTCAGGTACACCAATGAAACCATAATATTATCCCACGCTCTTCATCCCCATTCCCTCGAGGCGGCTCTACGCTTCATCCGCACAGGATGAGAGTGTATACTCGGTAAAACGTACGATGCACGCTGCCGCAACGCGGTATGCACATCCCGTGGATAAAGAGATCCGCATTAGAAGAGGCACGTTAAACGTTACTGCGCGTCCAAGAAGACGAAAAGTTCAGCCCCTCTCTGTCTCCTATCCTATCTTGTCTTGTCGGATTTAAAGCGTGGAGGCGGCAAAGCGTACGGCCTGCCCTGCAATATTGTCTCTAACTTAAGCCTTAGAAAATTGGCTCATTTATCTCGCTCGCGGAGACACTGGCCGATGCGATATCACACGCTTGGAACAACATTTTCGGAAAGAGGTAATGGCAACTTCCTCACGATTCTCTTCTTATTAAGCGCCTTGTCGCGGCGGATGACTATAAGATGCCTTAGAAAAGCAAGTCGCTTGTCGACGGGCTTTCAATTTTTATAATCAAAGAGCGCGATGCGAAAAAATCGGTCAATCGGTTTATTATATTGTCACGCTGGAATATTCCTTAATGACAAAATAAAATACAAAGCTGTTAAATAATATTTAACACTATCGCTGAAAAGACTATCTCCAAATTTACATAAAAAAGTATTTCATTACTTTTAAATCGAATATATATCCATGGCTCTCTCTGTAGAGAGCCGTTAGAACAAACGGTCGTTTTCGAAAAATTTCATAAACGAAATAAACGAGCTTCGGAAATTGATTTTGCGATATGCGTTTTTGCTTCAACGTTATTGTTATTAAAAAAAAAAATACAAATTGATCTTGAGCGCAATGTATTGCTTTGTTTCGATAATAACATGAGATAATTAATATATTTATTAATTACACGCGCCTCATATCGTTGTCATCCGCAAACATGATATACGATCGTAGTATCAATATTCATATGTCACGCGAGGGCATTAAACTAGTAGCGAATTAGCGTACGTCATTATTCCCGTTAATTCCGTACCTGCTATATCTCCTCGCGAACGAACACATTTATCCGCGTCCGGAAATTCACGTCCGTCCCTCGCCGGGACTTGTCCGCGAGACGAGAACTTCCGTCAAAAATACAACCGACGAAATAATTCCCATGCAGCTATAACTTTTCGCACCGACGGCACTGGAATGGTGGGTTTTCTCTGCCCGGGAGAACTCACAAAGTGGATAATCGCATAAACGGAGAGCACTGAGAGAGCGGGGGAAAAAGGAAAAAGGTGTTCTCGCAAGGCTGCGAGAGGAAGGCCGTCAGTCAAGTGCGTAACGCAACGAGATATCTGATTCCGAGTTCGCGGACTCATTCTCGGAGTTCGAGAGCAAGCGGTGAGTTCGATCAGGCGTAAAGGATGGTTAAGGACAGGCGGACGAAAGGCAAGGCGAAGCGGGATGAGTTATCTCGGGGAGAGCTTTCAGCCTGCGCGCCGTAGACGTTTCAGCCGCCGCGCAATTTTCGTTTCGTGTTCTGAAAGTTTCTACAAGGTTTGCGTCTTGAACCCTTCTCCTTCTTTCCTTGGATCTCTATCAAAAGAATTTTCGTATTTTTACCGAAAGTCAATGCGGTTTGGAGAGTAGACTCTTACCAAATATTTTAAAGTATCAATATCATGAGAAAAACTAAAATTAATTTGTTTTAATATGTCCAACAATTAATTGTTACTTTTAATCGATTAATGATATGCTAGAAATACGATTATAATGTCACGAGGAAATTCAGACTTTTACTATACATAGATGTTTCATCTAAACGGAGAAGACGGGCGCCTAAACCAGCAGATAAATCGTCTATTCTCATTCGATTCACCCCTACTCGGCCAATCTCTACGGCCAAACGGTCTATTTTAATTGAATTTTCAGGAAAAAGGGATGGTCTGAATTGACGTCTACGAGAGAATTCGATGGGGGTGGGGAAGGGAGGGGGCAGGTTAGCTCTCGCGTTCGTATGTTCGTCCGTTCTCAATTGTAGCTCGCGGCTGAAACCACCAATAAAGTAATTCCAGTTAAAGGCAATCGCGCCAAAGGTACTTCACTTACTCGTCCTCTCGAAATGCCATTAAATGCCGAGGGTATCGGCCGTGAGAGCCAAATGTATTTGCGAAAAACGATATTCACGCTTTTCAATGACGTCAGAAATAGATGTGTGTTGAAGTAAAATTACTGTAAAATATACATCTATTGTAATTAAAAACTGCGCAGTCTTTCGGAACGCCTGATTCCTGGATTTAATGGAAGTAATCGTTGCAAAGCGGTATTTCAGCAAGTTTGTTATTTAAGCTTACTTTAGATAACAGAACCTTGCGTATCACAAGCTAATTACATTTTGAGGAACAGTTTCTATCGTAATTTGTCGCAAGAGATAAGAGAGGCGCATTACAGCAAATTGCAATTCCTTAGGTGCTTTCTTTTGATAGATAACATGATCTAACAAAGTGAAGCGAGCGTGTTACAAAAGACGATCGCTCGCGTTACAGCACGCGGTGTATCTCGCTTAAAAATGCATACTGAAAATTTAAAGTGAAACTGGCAACATCGTCGGCTTAAACAATGAGCCATTAAACGCGCGAGGCTATCCAGATAACTTTGTTCCGGTAGCATTATCCGCCTGTCAGCGAGAACGTGCGTACGTCATTGCGGGTGTACAATTTTAATTAACAGGAATGTGCTAATTAGTTCGTAAAGCCAATAGCCGTACGGCGTGCACAATGAGTCTCTTTTCACACGCTGTCATACCAATGTATTTTATCACGTAGTGACGAATGCGAAGAAACGCGATATTCGTAATCATTAGCCGGCATATTTACTTTAAAATTGTATTGAAAACCGATTTATTATCCAAGTATGTATTATTATTATATAGGGCATCAAGTTATATGAATGAACAAAAGTAACGAAAGTGCGAATCAATAAGTCGCGGTGTTGCAATGAAATTTTGAAATTAGTTTAAACGACACTACCCTCGAACTTTGACGAAGTAATCGTGAAATCAGCCATTAAATCGAATTAAAAAGAAGGGAAGCGCGGCTTAATGCAATTAGCAAGAAAGACTGGCACATAGGTAAAATCGGAGTAGAAAAGAAGAAGAGTGAGGAAAATAAACTGTTGACGAGAGGGGAAAACGAGGTCGAGACCTCATCACCATTAATGTTAATTAACGTCAATTGCAATCGATTATAAATACGGTTAAAATATGCAGTCTGTGTCCCACAGCATATAATGACCACAGATAATGACATTTACAAAAAACGTGGAAAATTATATTGGTTGAATCTTCTTCTCTTTCGCCTCTTTCTCCTGTTCGTCGTGGCATTCGACCTTTCACTTCCATGTAAACATTTTATCTGTTTCTTTCAAACAAAGTGCGGAATTGTATATACACAATTAAGACGAGAAACAGATTTATACTTTATATTTCACTTAAATAAAATAAAAATATTGCTGATTACATATATATAGATCAGAAAGAAAACGAATTAGAAGATAAATTAATATTACTTTCTTTTTTCGATATACGAGAAAACTCCATTATACACAGAATAATTTCTCAGTTATATCCAGTTAGTTCACTTTGGACGGTTATTTTTATTTTAAGAGTTTCTGCTTTATTAGCAATCAAAGTACTTGTACTTTCACTGCGTTTGCAATTCGATATTCCATTACTCTTTCTACTGTAATAACATATAACAACCCGACGTTACTAAGAGAGAAATTATCCCAGATGTACAGATTGTAAACATATCGTTATTTGACCAATTACTGTCATTGAAATAAAAAAAATTTTTAATAAATTTTATTGATGTACTCTCTAGCTCTAAAAACCAAAAAAACTAGTTCAAAATATTTAAAAAATATTATATTAAAATCTTAAAGCAGCTGCAGGGATTAATAAATTTTACTTTAGTATATTATAGTGCACATATATTCATTTTAATAATGCTAAATTTTAAATATACTCAAATTAATATCCACCGTTATTACAGTTTTTCTCGTTGTTTATTTTACTTCATCTTTCTTTCTCTTTCGCAAACGTGTTAAAAACATATTTGCAAATTTGAGGCCACTACGAAATAATATTGTACAAAATACAAAGTAGAAAAATTAACACAGTCTCGCATTTTTCAATTCCTATTTTTGAATTCGTACTCCTGTCTATACATTTAAAATTAAAATAACATTTGCAAAGCTTTGTTTATTAACACCATATTACAAGTTTTTCTCTATAAAACTGCTAAAAGTACGAATTAAACTTTACGTGAATTGATAATATTTGAAGCTATCTGAAGCTATAGTTTCTATGCAACTTTAAAAGCTAAAAAAAAGGTGAGTTAAATTTTTGTAAACTAATATTTATTGTAATTATAGACGTTATTGTTATCAAATTTTATAATATTGAAATATTCAAAAATATCGCTGCATGAAGTAAATTTATATATTAAATTGTTCATCGCGTGTAATGTTTCAAAATTATAATACGGCTCTAGGAGGTATTAGTGATTTTTATTATGTTTAGTAGGATTACGCTTGATAAATTATTTATCTCCTATTTTGCAGCCATGTCAATACTCTCTTTTTCGCATGTTGAACGTCAAATTATATCGAATAAACTCGTATTGTATTCAAATTCAACATCACGGTTACTATATAGATTCGGTGCTACGTATATAAATTGTCATCGCGCGTCGAGCATTTTTCTCGAGAAGAATTCTCTACTTTCGCACACTGATGATTTCTATAGAGGATTCCACGAATGGTAAACTAAGATATCGATGTACCGGTAAGGTCAGGAAACGAGATCTCATTCATTTTCCGATGTTTCGTATATATTGTAATCGAAATTGATTTGGGAATAGTCGTTACCAATATTTAAGTGAGCGATATATTGTGACAGGCTCTGTTATTTGAACGAATTGCCAATACGTGGATCTATATGCACATATATATTTCGATTCGTAATGCGAAATAAATTTTGCATTATGAATCCAAATGTGAAGAAAATTTAATTACACCTAAAGGAAGAAAGAAAATCGTTTGTGCTTTTACAATTGAGGATAATTATGACATCACTAACAACTATTAGTGGCGTTCATTGAAATTTTATGAAATCAATGGAAATCAAAATGCTGATATTGGAGATTCATTAAGCGGCTATTATTCTGTTACACAATTCCAATACGAATTTTTTACGATCAAATATATCTATTGAGAGGGCGTTGTGGCTCAAACACTATGAAAAATTTATTCGTACAAATTAAGCTGAAAGAGAGCGATGAACAAAATCGATTGCACGTAATTTAATAGTAAACAAAATTCAGGTAATGTTATTGACAATTTGCAAAGGTGAAATGCGTGCAAATGTATCATTGGATAACGATGTTCAGTCTCGTAACATTTTATTGTTGATAAGAAATTAAATCTTGAAAAGAACTCTATAATATATCGGTCATTCCTAATAAAGACCAGTTTATAATATATTTTATTATATAATTTAAAATATGTTTATATATATATATTTTACATATTTATTACATTTTTAAAATATATATAAACAATTTTTTATAAATAAAATTTGATGCATGAAGAATAATCGTACCCGCGGTTGCATTGTCCCACAAATGAGCAGTAACATTTTGTAACAATTATCTCGTCCATATTAATTCGCGTATTTTCTTAGGTGGTCTCTTTCACGCGTTGTCCAAAATTGCATTGCGGTGTGTGCGACACGTTTTCTTGTTCGCTTCTTTCTGCGGCTAAACGCGAACACGGCCGTTGCGGCGCGTTGAATACAAAACGTTTGGCGTTTACTCGGCGGACCCGGATCGTCGACGAACGAGGAAGTCCGCGAAAACCTGTGCGTGCCGCAGGGCCGTTAGTGGAGGCACTGCTTTCGCTTCCGTACACATCGATACACAGACAATCACCCCAGGGGCGATGGTAATTCTAGGATAATTCCAATTTCGAGTGGTAATTTTGTTGCGCAATTCGTGTCGAGGAAGGAATACGATATCACGAGAATCGGCCGTATCGCCGCGACGCAGACAGCTGTGCCGCGATGGTCGATCGACATGCGAGACGGTCGCTTGTCCTCTTAATAACAGGACAAGGCACTTGATATCCTATGCTCCAGGCTACAATCCTTCGGTCAAAAACTTATTCGATAGTGTGCTGTTTTAAAGTAAAAACCTTGTACGATTATTAAGTCGATAAATAATGTAAGAAGAAAAAATTTCCGCAAATTTGGAGATATCGATCTATTTCTAATTTTATTATATTTTTCAGTCTTTTTTTTCTACCCCTATATATATTTCATATATAATTCTTTAAGATTTGGTTGATTAGACTCAGCTTTATACGTGATCAAAGGTCCCTAATTTTTAGAAAAATATTTGTAATAGCTTTAACTTCTGTAAATTTTAAGATATCGATCGGTTTATTTTTAATTTTGTTATATTCTTCAGTCTTTTCTACCCCTATTTCATATATAATTCGTTAAGATTTGGTTAATCAGTTCTGGAGTTATAGAAATTTCGGGAAATTTGGCACAGACATACACACATCCCGCCGTTTTTTAAAATAGCGATTTTTCGACGTTTTAAAACATTCTGAACACATTGGCAAAAGCAACTAAAAACAAATTTTTTTACGAAAACAAAACTTCCTCTATGAGGAAGCAAAAAACAAATATTTTACGCACAGGAAGTAAAACGAGCAAGTTATATAGAAAGTTATATATGAAAATACGGCAAAAATTATAAGGAAAGAAACAACTGATGCACTATTTGTGAATAATTTGAGATATTTATTAGTCATACCTATATTTTAGAATAACATTTTTATAGTAATTTATTATTTAAGTTTCACTACGTCAACGTATATATACCATGTATTTCATTAATTTTTACGACAAATTCGTGTCTTAATCAGCCAGACAAATTAAATATCGCACCCGTCAATTAAATTACTCCAAAGATACATATAAGTGTAACGGTGCAAAGTTCGTAATAGGGGCCATGGCGTAATCAACACTCTCCATTTACGTCGACTTTTCATCATCTCCGTTTCTCGTTCCTTAAAAAATGTAACAATTAAGCTACACTTCTCGTTAAAACCACGTGCGTAGGTACGTAAACGCAAGCACGTAAGTACCGCACGGAAATACCAATTTATTCAGGTGAAGATAATGTGAAGAGGAGAGAAAAGGAGCATGGGACCAGGAATGCGCACAATGCAACATCCTGCAAAAAGCGAAGAAAAAGACAAAGCTCTCGTTTAATCAAGAAACAGATGCTAGACGGGAGTGTCGCGCGGGAAAAGTCGAGTAATGAAGTCGCGTATGCATGTGTAAATGCGGTAAAAGCAGTGAGTGTAAGTCGCTCAATGAATCGACTTCTCCTTTTCTCCTCGAGCATCGCGCGAGTCTTTCATGGTCTTTTCATAGCATGTAAAACGGCGTCGCTGTCTAGTAGAATGTGCATGAGTAACGCGTTCTTTGGCACAATTGGGTAAGTTGATAATTAGCGAAATAATGAAGCGCAAATTTAAAACATTGTAAACTTAGAAAAAGACTCACGTCGAAAAACCAATACTCTATTACAGATACTTAACACTTATATGAGATTCTTGATGGATATGTGTAAAGCCCCTTGCATAATAGGCGATAGCGATAACGATAGCGACAAAGTTGCCAACAAAGGTATAGTTTTCGCTATCGCTATCGCCTATTGTGCAAAGAGCTTTACACTAGATGTCTCTGAAGTGATATAAAAAACTAGCAAAAAACAGTAATCTAAATATTCATCTGTATAGTCTAACATAAATACCTTAAAATAGTGCAATATTAATTTCCTCAAGACGTTTCTAAATTTCCATTGAATTTATTATAATCTTTTAAAAAATCTGGACATCTTTCTTAAGAAGAAAAATAAGAATATAATAGAAGTAATCGAACATTGTATAGTCTATTGTGTAGGTATTTCTAAAGCTAAAAATTCTATGTAATATTTTCGACATATGAGTATCGATATTCTGAGTATCGATAAAAGTAACTAACATGAAGAATAAAGTATCGAACCCCGAAAGTAGTCAGTATCGGAAGTAAACTATCCCCAGCCGCGACGACGGCGGCGCCAGCTCTTTCTTCATCCAAGCAAAAATTCCATCCGTGCACACTTGATCGCTAGATTGTCAGTAGGTGTGTATGTACAAGCGTGCCTTAATCACTAGCCTGATTTACGGCCCGCGATCATGCGAGGCGATCGAACAAGAGCGCGCGTGTCTCGTGTGAGTATACCCCACGGCGCTTCATTTTTCAATGAGGTTTATTACAACGAACGGTGCCGTTCTCTTAATCTTCCGAAGAAAAAGAAGCAAGACAGAGTCAAGAGGATTATCTAATAACGAATCGTGGCTTGCGATTTCTCGATCTTCCTGATTTGAATACCGCAATTCCTGATGTCTTTAAAAAAATATTTCGATATATGTAATATACTTTAACATATACTGCAATATCTGCAACTCATTTTCCGCCTAGCATAAACTATTATAAATTCTTTATTCAATCTTCATGTAATAGTATAAATATACTGTAATTTAATTGAATTACATATCGGAACGCATTCTCAGAACAATCGAATTAATGCGGCTAACTCGTCCTTTCGGTTATACGAACTTGTATTAGCGTGACTTACGGAAAAAGGGGTTATCTCGAGAGACACGACAGAAAGGGCAATAACAATGGTACCTTAAAATGACCGCCCCCTTTAAATGACCGCTGGCCTGTGGCGAGGTTATCCACGCACAAAGATTCACGAACAAGAAGAGGAAAGCCAGTTGCATCCCTATTTGCAAAGTCCGGCACGGTCCGGACCACCCGTTTCAACGCATCGTTGGCCGCTATGAGCCACCCTCGCGCAGAGACTATAAACAAAACTAGGAACGATATACACGACTCTCGGCCTCGTCCTCCTCCTGTCACGTATCTTTCTCCCAGTCGCCAGTTCGGGTACGAGTCGTTGTAAAGCGGAAACTGGAAACAAAAAAAAAAGAAGCACAGGAGTTCGTACCACTTCAAGTAACGTGGTTCTGTCCCTATCGTTTGCTCTTTACTACTCCACCGTCCCGTTGCTTGTATCTGTTCTCTTTCCTTTCTGTTTTCTCTCCATGTTTACCTACCATTCTCTTTTTCTCTCTCTCTCTTTCTATACTCGTAATTCTCTATAGCTCGCCCGAAAACAAGAAATGTATGCTAAACTTATGCGGCTCTCGCGATAAATTTGCATACCAGATACTAGGTATTCGTAGCCGTGGAATAAAGAAAGCTGCGCAACCACGATAACGCCAGACCATAGGTAAGATACGTTACGTCGGCTGCTACACGGACGCACATACGTATACAATTACAAACGACTGATCCCGCGACGTCGAACGTATAGACTTCTGTTTCAGCACGTCGTTTCTTCTCCGCTTCGTCAGATTCTATTCGCCAGCCGTTTAAGGCTCCCCCGCGTCAAAGGATCAGTATCGACGTCGTTCAGAGATACATCCTCTCTATGACCTCTCTTTCTGTAACGCGTCTCAAAAGCGCACTCGTACGAATGAAGATACTTGTCGGAATAGTGCACAATAGTGCTCGTCCGGTGAAATACTGCCACGCTGCTACGTTGCAGCTACCAGGATTCGGGAAACTTTACTGAATAAAGATTTCCTCTGAACGAATGAGCGCGTCAAGAAACGTTACACCCAAGTGCAGCGGCATCTAAAGGCCCCGCAATTGATGTAAACAGAAATTTCTTGGTAACAACGTCCGCGAATAAAAGTATATTTATAACTTGAAAAAAAAATTACAAAAAAACTGTTTAAAAAAATTGATGCGAATGAAAAGAGAGCTCTAGTTAGCATTGAAGTGCTATAATTATAAAGTTCTTTATTCCATCGCTTACAGTTTATGAAAATTTAACGAGAATATTCCAAAAATCAACAAATAACAATATACGTAGAAAATTTCAGGTATATAAGCTCAACAATATTAACGGAAAAAGGTGTTAATTTGAAAAGCACCTGAAGCAAGGTACTCGAGTAAATGGGGTTACACGGGTGTGTATATACGTCGACGATTTCTATGGTTTGAGAGTAGGTATTTCACCACTGTGTAACACTGGCGATGTTGCGAAGCAAAAGTTGGCAGGATTTATGAGGCCGGAAAGCGGTACGCGTACCGTGTTCCAGTAGAAATCGGAATGAAAAGTTTCCTGGGTTTTCCGACCTCCTTCGATATTTCCGCTAACCACCTGAAGCCGGCCATAAAAATGGGTAGCGAGATTCCGTCAGTAATAAATTACACGTGAAAGAATTATTCCGACTTATCACACAAGTCTTACAATAACATCAAAGAATTTATCTCGTGAATTTGCCATGTAAGCAGATAATCCATATGTTTAAGATCAAAGAATGTGCGCATTGAAGCTCTAAATTCAGTGTATGCCGTCAAACGAAAAACGCGTGGAAGATTAGTTATTCACTCTTATTACGATTGTTTCACTATATACCCCCCTTCGTAATAAATAAATCTGAAAAATCAAAAACTTTCTCGACAGCGCTTAAACACTTTCGCGTATTATCGTGCCGTTGCGGCAATTCATATATATAGTAAAAAGTTCAAGAGAAATAAATAGAATATAAATCATGTCTCATACACATACCAGACAAGTGCAAACGTCACGAACGCTTAACATTTATTACATCACTGCAAATTTTGCGCCCCATTTATCACGAGCAGAAAGGCTGCCGCAGTTTCAACGTCGGAATATCGCGGTACGCGTGTGCGTGCGTGCATGCATAAATGAAATTCGATTCGTATTTATCTCATTTATGTCGTTTCACTCGCAACAAAAAATCAGGAATAATAGGTAACTCCGTGCGCGCTCGGCTATTCGGCGATCGTTTTCTACTTTTTTTTTTTTTTCGAGTTTCGTCGGTATCGGACTGATACGACAACGCGCGTATTTCCGCAGTTAAAAAGAACCGCCATGAGGGGAACATTTTATGAGTGCGATACTGCTTCGTTAGTATCATCCACCGTAGATATCGGTGACTGTCATGTGCGGTCGGTTGCAGGGGAAGTTCGATACCGTGCGGAATATACGATAATGGCGCACGGAACAAGCAGCAGCGAGCGTAAGCGAGTAGATTGGGCGAGTCCTTTCTCTCGCGAGTATCCGATTGTCACCAAGTTTTGCTGTTATTTCGTCAATGGCCGCATTACGTCGGGTCGATAGCGCATTGACTATCGCGGTTGGTATAGCGCGACTACTTAGATTGCAATTTAATAGCTTGCTGATCGCACCTGAGCCATACCTTTACACTTAAAACAAAAACTTTATTGCATTCACTTCCTATAAACGTAGTTGTGGGACAACATGTACCACCAAGAATTTTCTATTACATTAAAATGTAAATTATATTTGATTAATTTGATAAATATATATCCAGGAAATTTCAATAATTTTTCAAAATTTACCAATCTGCTTGTTGATTTTTATCACGTTGTTTGTAAAATGTCTTGTATATTTTAAAAGTTCCTTGGTTGCCAAATTGTCCCAAGTATATGTAATGAATTTAAGGATAAAATATAACAAAAAATTCTCTCCGTGGACCGTTAATAATACATTAATCACTAACGATCCATGCCCGTCGGGCTTTCCAAGGGATAACTGTTTTATGGAAACGTGTGATAACGTTGAATATTGGTCGCGTTGCCGCGTCGTGACGATTAGTACGTTAATTAATGCAATAATACGGATTTTCGAGCGGGCCGAACATGCAGTTCGTTCATGCGAAAGTAGAAAATCAAAAATCTGCTGTACAAACGAAGAGACGGATAGAGACCGGCCCAACAAAAACGAGAATGAAAGCTGAACGCAAAAAAAATAGAAGAAGGGTTAAAGCCACGCTCGACGGGGATTGTATTGACATAAAAGATTATAGTTAACATTTCAGCCGTCGATACATCGCCGATGAGTCAAGTACGCCGCGGCGGATTGCCTAGGATCAGACCGGAGAAGAAAGGGACAAAAAATCGGAGACGAGGAGAACGAGACAGAGATACGGAAGAGAGGTGGTCTCGACTGTATGGTTATTACCATCAATAATGGCAATTTGGTTTGCAAATGGCTCGAAACGCCAGGCAGAACCGTTCCTACCTACAATTTCCCTCCGTTTTGCGGCAGGAAAGCACTCGCCCTCTCTCGTGCAGTCAGCCACATTGAAATGCCTTGAGTCAACATTTGCCTACGCTCGCGCAAATTGATTTTATTTAAATCCCAAGTACGAGGGTAGAAAGGCGTCTTTGGCCAGGCACTTAATTGCATTATCGCGAATCTTTAATCGTAACGATCGGACATTGGATATCGGCTGCATCGACCGCACCGGCAAATTGGCAGTCCGTCCGCAGATCAAACTTTGAGATATAACCACCGCGATGTGTGGTCATGTTTCTTTCATAACGCTTGGCTTTTCACCAATAGTAGGCCGCCGTCATGTACAGAAGAACTTTATACATTTTTCTTATCCTACTTTCAACTTTTTTCTTTATATGTGCAATATATATGTAAAAGATATATATATTATTAGAATTGGGGATACGTGTAATGTTATATAACGCATAGTGCTATAACCTGTCTTCTTATTTTCAAGTGCTATTCTTATTTCTAATCTAAATCGGATGTAGTATTAGATTTCATAACGCATAAATCGTTATTAGACACATTCATGAATTGATCATATGGATAATTTTATGTTGTACGTTCGTATCAGAAAAATCTCCCTCCTTTTACTTTCGAGTTTCTTTCTTAACTTTTCGTGTAGTTCAAAGTCGAGCTTGACGTAAAAAGTAACATAAAAGTCAACATAAAACATCGCGTTTTACAACGATCTTTTATATGCATTATGCGAGAGTACTTGGAAAAAAGAACTACATACACGCACATATCCCATCGATCCCGGCCCTCCACCCGTTAATCCCGACCGTCTTGTCACACATATCATATACTTTTGTTAGTACAAAAAGTATTCGTTTATATTCCAAATATTCGCATCAGCATGTGCGCTGCATAATATACAGAAATATCAATATGTTGAAAATAAGCGATATATGGATGACTATATCGATAGACGGACAGAATAGCGACGGAGAAGTAACTGAAAAAAGAAAAGGTGAGATTATATTTCGTGGACGCTCATAGGTAGTTTCGGCTTAACGAATCTCCGGAAGCGGGCTCACCGCCGTCCCAATTTCTCGAACGGTCTCGAAAGGATACTCACCCGATTCAGGAGCTTAATAAGGTTAAGAGGCGGATGGGGCATAGAGAAGCGTAAGTGCAAGGCACCGGCTCCGGAGTCGAGTTAATCTCACGTGTTGGGAATAAAGTTAGCGGCCAGGTTCCCGTTTACCCCACACGGAAGCTCAACCGAGCCATTTTCACTGGCTATTCGATCTCGCCACCCCCAACGACAGTGGCGTAAATAACTGTAGCCGTTTGACGACACCGCAAGAAACTTGGACAAGAAATTGACCCCGCCGTTCTGAAAAGCGCGATTATGAGCTCGCAATTACGAACCTTTCAACGCTGCACCAACTATCCTCCGTAAAAGATTCACAAGTGAGCGAATAAAACATTAATTAACATAAAAAACAAATATTCGTACGTAGATAACTTTGTGAGAAGAGTTTGCCACGCAAAGTTTTACAAAAGATAAGATATAAACTTTTTACGGTCAAATCGACGTCACCATTACTTTTATTCATATCAAATAAATGATGAGTGCAGGGCAAGGCAAAATAGAACGTGTTAAATTATCGAACGCGCACGAAAAATATTATGTATATAATAGAATACACATATAGAATAATTAATTATTTTATATTTTTGAAATCAAACCACATCAATTTGACTTACGGCAATATAAAAAAAAAATATTGAACTATTTTAAAAGGACAGATTGCTTTATAACATATCAACTGTATAATGGTGGCAGACAATGTCACTTCACTTTATCAGAGCAGCAAAAATAGCGAGAGGATTATAGCCCTCATCGTAGACTATGAGGCATTTTAACCTACAAAATTATGTACTTCGTTTTGAGACGACAAAAATAAAACGTCGATAATTGTCTTTAAATCGCCTAGTTGATGAATTTTAGCACCTCTCAATGACAAGTTAAAATTCACTGCGACATTTTCTACAGACTCTCGTCGTTTAAAATTCGTTGGGCATCATATAACGGTAATAAAATCCTTCTTGAAAAGAATTCTTGAAAGCTTTTTTCCTACCTCGACATTGTCCCATCTCTTTTGCGGAATATTACTATATCTCTTTACCCTTACGATATTTTTATGGTTCATGTGATTTGAAATTCGTGCAAGCAAATGTGAAAATCGACAGTGTAATAAAAGAACTGCATTAGCGTAAGTCATAAAAAATCGCAATGAGTAAAAAAATAAAATTTTTCACTTGAAAGAAGGATTTTAATACGCAATTTTATTCGCAATCGATTACGATTATTTACATAAACTTAGTCGAATCAAATACAGAAAAAAATATTTAAAAATTTGTATAAAAGCTTTCCGAGATATAATTAAGAAAGTATCTTTTGAAACAAAGTGAAATAAACCTATATTTTTGTAACTGGTTTTTCTATCTTTAACGGTTATAAAGCAAAAATAAAGCTAAATCAAAATTATTTCTTAAGAACCACGTCAAAAATCTATTTAATTAATTTGTTCCGTTTATAAAATTTTTCTTAGCTAATAGCAAGCATTTGATTATCGTGGATTTAACGGCGGTTCTCGAATGTCAGATTTACGTTTAGGTGGCTCAAGACATGCAATCCACGGCCTACTTTTCCTCCTTCAGCCCTCCTTTCCGCTATTCTCAGTATTCATGACTAAAAGGTCACAATTTTCCCCGAAAATTTCAAAAAACACTATTTTAAAAAGTCGTATATTCGCTGATACTAAAAAGAGAGGGAAAAGAGAGAACGTGCCGTGTTAAAGGCGCGCTTATTGATCGCGTCAATCGTCGGAGCTTTTTATTCGTTCCGGAAGCTATAGAGTGCATCGTTCCGTATACAACTCTACGCACGTTAATTGCTTCTCGATACGCTGCACTCGACATACGACCGAGAGATAGAAATTTGTTGCGACACAACCAACGCAACACATTGTCACCTCCTCTCACTGGGTTTTTTCACGCGCTTAACCGGTTAGCTGGCAATCTAACTTAATATATGATCGTAGCGCTAAGCATACGTGAATAAAATGTCGTAAGAAAGCGGTATTTATCGATTGTACGTCTCTGAAAAAAATAAAAAACAATTACGAGAAGAAATCAATAAACAAGCCATTCTGATTTTAAGCACGGATTGTCCCAGATCTTCTCTATTATCATTATTGCAAGTTTCACATCTTGCATGAAACCCGCAAAAATTTTGGTCGATGAGTATCGGAAACTGTATCTTTAATCCCGTGATGTGCAGCGATCCGAAATAATCGGATGACATTTTCAGTTCGGCGCGACAGTCGAGTACGAAACGAGTTCGACGGATCAAATGAAATACGTTTTATTATGCCATTTCGTGAAATCGTTGCCATTAGAAGTTTCCTATCGATTTGTCAGGAATCACGATAAGGGAGGGCTTAAGGGGAAGAACATGAGCGGAAACGAGTACTTCGAATACGACACAGGTAGAGATAAGAATATAAATAATCGTCCAATTTGCTCGACTGATACTCCTTTCGTTTTCTTGCTTGTCGTGATTCCGTGAAGTGAAGGTGAAGAACAAGAACAATCCTCACAAGAAAAAATCGTACTGTACTGTTGTTTTTCGAATAAATAAATTCTATCCGACTTTCTCTTCTATTTCCTCCTTCCTTTCTCTCTTTTTTTTCGTTCGTTTTTTCTAATTAAAATTGATTTACTAAGTAAATTTTCCAAACACGTCTGTTTTCTTTAATCCAACATACTGCAAAGAAAAAAAATGGCGAATCGTAATCACTAAATGAGTAATGATCTAATTTAATTAATTTATCGCGCCAACAATTTACATTTTCACTTCACGAATTCAACTTGATGTTTAAAATAGATTTAAAATGTTTATTCACATAGACTCCATCGATTAGCTTTAAGAGAAACTTTCCAGACAAAAAAAGGCTATCTCTCTCTTTTTTTTCTCTTTGCCTCTTCTTCTAGGTTTTGACTCTTCTTTCTCTCGTTATCAAGACACCGCGACGTGATTTATCGCAGCACGCTCATGTACGCGCAAGACTAGTGTAAAGTGGCTCCCTTTGGAACCCCTTGTCAAGGCATCACCGATGAATTAAGGATTTGCCAACGTTATGGTATAAGGATGCACATTTTGCATCCTTAGTGGTTTTATTCGTCCCGTCAGATCTCACTATGATAACATCCTCCCGATCTTTTGTGTTATTCTTTAATTCTGTCGCCCAACGAACGGCTGCATACATAAGTGCGACGTACATACTGTTACCGTCGCGTTTACAGCTCGATCAATTATAAATAATGAGACTTAATACAGAAACGGAAAGTTGAATCGACACGGAAAATTTTCTCTTAAAATTTACCCTGAAAAAAGCGCAGTCATCTCTTTTCATAATAATACTGAATACATATCATGAAATTATTGACATTGCTGATGCAGATTGTCGCGTTACAACAAAGCTTTTTATCTATAGTAAAATCCATTGCCATTATAATTATTTTTTTAATACAATATAATTCCCGTTATGTGTAACAAATAAGATATAAAACTATACGCGCAAGACGCCTGATTTAATTAAGTTACTCTTCTGGCGCAAAGAAATGCAATGATATATATATATATATATATATATATATATATATATATGTGTGTGTGTGTGTGTGTGTGTGTAGGTCTGGAAGTATGTTCCGGGACTTTTATTTTTGATATCGGTATATTCCGGGACATTTGGCAGTTTCCAGGACTGTCTTGGAAAAAATTGATGTCCTACGGCATTTTTCGGGACAGTTTTTTGAATCTGATTACATATATATGCGTTATATTCCAGGACTGTACATTTCAAAAAACGTAAACAGTCCCGGAACATACCCCTGGACCTACATATATATATATATACATATGTATGTGAACAAACCAAAATTTAGCTACAAATGTTACATTTTGAATTTTACGCGACCATGTCTCAGTCGGCGCAATCGATGCATGTGTTATTCTCACGATCATATATAGCATACAGAAATCCTGTTGAATCCAGGAGCGTTCTATTATTCCGCCGTATCGAACGACGAGAAATAACAGAATGTGTCGCGTGTGAATTGCATGGCTCGACGAAGAATCGTAGATACGAAAACGGAGCACATGAGTAGCAGGTGGCGAAGGAGATCGGGGTCGATCCAGTTTGTCCTACTGTTCTTGATATAACATCTCTCTAAACGTAACCCGGCATATTTCTAAGGTTCCAAAGACGGAATTTATTCGTATTTTCCCTCTCAGTGCTTCGCCAAATCCCGTCCTCGCGCACGGTAGGAAATCACATTTATTGTTCATGTAAAGTGAGATAAGTCGATGTCACATCTGGCTGGTACGATTAGAAAAGGTAAATCATCAAAGCTACAGCTACGTACCAGCTTTGTGAATAAACAAGTATGACTATATACCTTCAAATATGTAATAAGACATGAAATGTATAATAAAATATGAAAAACAAGAATATGCTACAGATTATCTTATCGCACGCTAGTCTTCTATATAATATCATGTTTTAAGCTAAAGTATATATTATTACATTCCGCGGATATAATAATTGAAAGACAACTGAATAGATAAAATCGAATGTCACAATCCGCAAATTTCATCAAGTCAAACGTAAATCGGCTGGGTATGGAAGCAGCAAAAATAATTTATATCCCGAAGGACTGATTAAACGCGAGCATCGTAGATAAGCTTGTGAGCATAATTGCGATCATGTAACGGAGTCACCACTCATTTCCCAAAGGCCGGAGAGCCCATTTGTCAGCGCGAGCGCATCGAATCCCTATATCTCGTTCTCCCGGCATCGCCCGCGGAACGACGAAGATTGGCAAGCTGCGATTCTGGCGCGGCAGAAGCGAGCGATTTCCATCGGACGTTACAACGAATGAGGCCAATCGAAGGGAATCGATCGGATTTTGCAATCAGAGACTCGAATCGCCCGTATGGCCAACGTACGCTCCAGCTTTATAGGAAGCAGCCGGAGCCGTCGCCGTTCGTGCCGTTTGGGGACTGCAAGATACACCCCATAACTTACACTACCGAGCGATCGCATCAGCGCTTGTCCTTGATTCCACGATTACGTTACGCGCATGAATCCTCCCTATAGTCGAAGCGCAGCGACTTCTTCTGGGGTTTACGTAGAAAGAACGCGAGCGAGGAAGTGAGGATCGTGCAAGTGAGGGGAATGGAAAGAAAGAAAACTTGTAGGTAATTTTCCGGGGCGATCGTTGAGCTGCGTCAGGCGGGGAGAGCACTTGAGAATGAAACAGTTCTTCAGTGTCATTCCGTTGATACCCTCGCAATTCAAACGGAAGGCTCGAGATGAATCGAGGAGTAAACGTGAAATCTTTCTCGCTTACGAAGCAACGATTATTCATGGGTATCTTACGTTGCCAGTATCAGTGATAAGTTTAATGCCAAAATTTCAATTCAAATTGAACGATTTTGGAAAACGTTCATGAATAAATTCACTCGATTAAATGCGTTTAGAAGCATGTATATTGCAAAATGTCACAAATCGAAAAATACAAACATAAACTAATTAAAGTTAAAATATTGACGACACAAGGCGATTGATTAAAGCAACTTTCCCGAAAAATTTTAGAGAAATTTAAGGTAGTTAGTCCGTAAATCGCAATTCATAAGAAATATTTAAAAATTTTACTATATGTTAATAAATGTGATAATTACACGTTTGAACAAATTAAAAGTAATTAGAAGTCCTGAACGCAAGATAATCGCTATAAAAAATTGTATTTTTTCCATGTATTGCGCATACACAAAATGTACGGAAATCTCGTATTTTGAATTTTAATAATTAAAATGATGAAAAATGGATGTATAGTAGGACACTATAAGAATACTAGTAAAAAAAACCGAAATTATTGATCGTGTAGATTTAGAAATACAATAATAAATAGACCTCAATTTTCGCAATTATTTTACGTAAAAAAACAAATGGAGAAGAAAAATAAAAGAATTTTCTTTTGTTTTGTACGTGAGGGATAGAACTATCCAAAAGTCTTTAGCCTGTAACCGTAGTCGGATGTTTTCACGTCAATTTAGAGTATAAAATTTTGGATTGTATTGTCACGGACTAACTATTTTAAGGAAACAAATTCATATAAATCTATTACTTCTTCCATTGTTTGTCATCATTGATTGATCAAAGTATTGTCTATCAAAAATGATTGATATAATCTTATATTGTTAGTTAAACTTACAATTAGTCTTTTATTTTCTAAAATGCTGCGCAACATTATATAGGTATATATAATACATATATATATACACTGAAAAAAATATTTGTGTAAAATTAGTATGTTATTATTATCACATCTCTTGACCAGGTACCATATAACATTTACGAATCTATACCAAGAAGGAATTATTAACGAAAAAAACATAGATATAATAGAAGTATAGAATATTTTAAAATGTAACTTGCGTTCATGAAGCGGACACGATTGATGAAATACAGAAGAAACGGCAAAGAACCGGCGAAATAACCGAATAGTTATTCAGATATTACGTGTCGCGCGATGCAGTTTCCAATTACCGTTAAAACCGTGCTGCAGAATTTGCGCGCTGGTGCCGCGCGATTCCAACAGGCGCACAATGCGCATTGTGTTAGCGCCTCTCGAATGCGCAATGTGCAATCGGGCTCTGAATGTACGAAGAGAAATGTACGCGCGTTCCTGACGCATGTCGGGGAGGATCCCTCCCGGGGGTCGCGCGTTGCACGAGCAAGGACGGAAACGTCAATCCCAGGATTTCGCTGGGGCATTCTGGTCGGCTATTTATGGAAACTTAACCCGTCCGTGTACCACTCCCCGAAGAACCCCCGGCTTTTTCGACATCCACGGCATTCCATCGAGTATCTAACAGCCTACCCTGATGATCGCCGTTTATCAAGTGTCCTTTATCCGAGTCGTTAGGAAGATCACAGAGATGATCATTTATCTAGGGATGGCTCTATCTCTCTTCTCTCCTTCTATCTCCTCCCTCTCTCTCTCTCTCTCTCTCTCTCTCTCTCTCTCTCTCTCTCTCTCTCTCTCTCTCTCTCTCTCTCTCTCTCTCTCTCTCTCTGTCTTCCCCCCCTTCTCCGCTCCCTCTCCCTCGCTCCTCACTATTTTGCAGCCCCTCGCGGTTTTTCCGTCTCGTTTTCTCGATCTTATCCTCGGCCGGGTCAGACCTTCTTACGAATTCCGTCTTAACGAATCCCTGAGGAGGTTTCATCGATTTCCGCCTATAATCCGCGTTCGACGCGTTTTGTTGCGGATATCTCGCTCGAAGTAAGGCGAAGAATTTATCGGCTATTTCCGACGATTCGTACCTATTATACGCTGGCTAGGTGGAAAATGTTTAATTAATTTAGCATGGCACCGTCGCGTCACCGTCGCACTATCGTTCTCGACAAAGTAACGAAGTTAATTTGTACCACGACAAGGTGGATCGTATTATATACATATATACCGGTCTTCTTGTTCTTTATTAAGACGACAAAGTCTTTCAATTTGCACTCTGCACCTGAAGCTATCTAGTAAAGTCGCGTCGATAAGAGACACCAGAAGTTCTCGATAACGTTCTCCGGCTTGCGACGACCAAAGTTCGTCGACTTCGACCGAGTTTTACTGCGGAAGGAGTTTGGGAAAATGTTTGTCGAAAGGAACTCGTCTCTCCATTGTAGGAAAAACAATTATTTATTTTATATCTATATTTAAATGTGTGTGTGTGTGTCGAACCATAGAAATAAAATTAATCGCTTATTATTACGTAAATCTGATTATACACAGCGTGATATTAAATTGATATTTAAAAAATATTTATGTAATTTTCAACACTTGTAAGTAATAAGAAGAAACAGTAATCCTTTATATTTTTATTTAACAAAAAATTTTATTGAGCTAGATTTTTATATCATTGTCTTCGAAAAATGTCTCCTTTGAAGTATATACGTACTTCTGTTCATCAAATAATCAGTGTTATCTGTAGAAACAATAGATACTGCTGTCGCAATTTCCATCGCAAATCAGAATGGTCAAGAGTTTGCGCTGTTCGCCGAAGAAGGGGGTCCGATATTGCGAATTCGCACAGTTTGCACGCAGCCGGAAGTGGATACGTGCTCGGCGTTGGTGCGTACATGACGAAGAGAAATGACCAGCTATAGACCAAACCATAAATCCAAGTGCGGCGAATTAATCGCGGCGGTGTCGGCGGCGGCATTGCCGAGCGAAACTCGTTGCAAACTAAACTAATCTAAACTCGTCCAAAACTGCCGCCAAGACCGTCGAGAAATCTAAGATGGTGCGTATTTCGACGCTATACGGACTGTGCAACACATTTCCGGCACGCAATGATCTGTCAAGCTCATCTCTTTCGTTTAATAGCGAAAATATGAGAAATGCTTACCATGTATGCAATGTTAATATTTCTAATGCAACATTGTGTTTTGTTAAAGCATTTGAAATCCGCATATTTGAAATAAGTGAATTAAAAATAAGAATAAAGAGAAAAAGGGAGAAGGATGACTTGTATTATTTGAAAGATTAGGCTGCGAATTATTTTTATGTCACTCTGAATGTGCATCGTAGGGTTTAACACATCCAACATACGTATAACCACGTGATCGTGAATGAACTAGTATTACTCACACGTAACACTCTTGTTCGAGAAAAACTTAATAAATTTATTGCGCGCGTTTTACACCGTCTTACAGTAAATTAAAATATATCGCAGCGCTGGTCGCTATGATAACGAGAGTATTCGAAACATATTTTCCAGTAAAGCTGTCACGTTTATAACGACGAAAAAGAAGAAAAGAAGGAAAGATGAAAGCAAGGGTAGTAAATATTTTGAAACTTAAGATAGCAAGATGCGCGTAAAGGGAGAATAGTTTTTGAAACGAACATACGAAGGTACAATAACTCAATGGCGCGGAAGAATCATCTTCAGACTATTGTAATATAGGGAAATACGCGTCCCGCCGTTCTCCCGTGGGACTTTATTACGCCTCTTATGCAAGGAATACATTTCCCATGATAATGTGACGGTTTAGGTTTATCACGCAGCGATGGTGCGCTTACTTCGTGCGTGAAACATGTGATGAATTTGATGAATTATCGCATTTTAGCGCAACAACGAAATCAATTGAGCTGCAGGTTTATATACTGGTCTACGCATATGCCGATATAACAGAAATTTTGATTTTTGCGGTTAAAATTGAAATTCGTACTACGATCGTTTTTATATAAATGCAAACAGATTCGGCAAACAGAGTAGTTTGTTTTTTTTATGAATGGTTTTTAACTAAATTGAGTTAAAATGGTAATTTTTTTCATTTACTTTTCTACTTTTGTTACTGTTATTTATGACCAGATGTCCGAAATGAAGCTAATAACTTACATGTATGCTGCTCTCCGGTTCGCGGCAATGCTACGTAAACGATCATTTAACTTTTATGGAATTTTTTTTCTCTTGTATATAGCGTGATATATCCGCTTTTCTTTTGAAGCAGCTAAATGGATACCGCGAATATACCAATCGTTTATCAAAAAATATTCTGCATGCTGCTTCGCGAAAAGGTTTTAGCTATTACAAGCCAGACGCGCATCGACAAAAGGATGAGCGAGAGAAATATCTAGCCGCGGGCTCTAGAGGATCAGAAACAACAATTAGCACAAAAATACGTTTATTGTACTTAAATAGAGATGGCATTATACTTCTGGGAAATTTGATGCAAAATTTGATGCAACGCTAAAAAGCCAGCAACGAAATATCTGGATGTTTGTTTTACATATTTCACGGTAAATCACTGCTTTAATTACAGCAATCGCGTTTCTATCTTGTAATTTATATCTCTTGAAACGTAAACAATAAATATTTTAATTGCGAGAAAATATTTTAAAGATTCATTACGCGCGATCGCATTTAAAGAACATAATGTGATGTAACGTGCAATAATTATTTCTAATATTTGTTTCTATCGGAAGCCTGTATTTCCCCTTTTATTGATCCATCCGGTGATTCAATAGATAAAACCTTTTTGTGAATGTTAGCACGAAGGTATGCGCCCAACTTTGAGCGTGGCAAGCAAAGTTTCGAGTGTTTTGCTCAAAAGGATTTGGATCAAGCAGCCACCCCTTTTAATTTAGCGGGCTTCGACGCTCCTGAAAGCCGAGGGATAGAAAGCTCGTTTCACGCTCGTTTTGCAAACGTCTCGACTCTATTTATTTCTCCGCCGGCGATTCCTCTGTGGAAGCTTAGATGTGATCCATTCGTATCTTTGTCACGAATAACTTTTCGACTAAAAAAAAATGAAAAAGACAAATTTCCTGATATTTATTACTTGTCAAAGAAAGAAAAAATTTTTAATAAATCATGGAATTGAAAATACACGATGCATATATGTGTAGCATCCGGATAATATCCGACTCAAAAAATAAGTGATAAATTTTAAGCACGAAGTGTCCGTGAAACTTGATAATATTAGGATAATATATATCCGTCTCTGAACATAAACTCATGTACCTGTGTCCGTTTAAAAATAAAAGTTCGTAAGACGCACATTTACAACCGAAGGAAATATTCGCGAAAATCAGCGCGTCGGCAATTTTCTACGCTCGGTAACGAAAAGTCCATCCTTCGATAGGCGACAGCCCCTCGTGAACTTCGACATCGTGAAGCAACGATGAATCCCTTCGGGGCTTTCGCAAGCTCTCCCTTTCTTTCCCCTCTGCTTTCCGTACCACGTCGTATATCCACTTCCTCTCGCCTTCTTCTTTCTCTCTCTCGTGTCTCTCATGTTCTCACTCTCCGCTCGTTAAGACCGCGTTTCGTCTTCTCGTCTGCTGATGGTGCCGCCGACCGCCCACATCCCTTGTATCGTCAATTCAACCGAGATCAAATACGACGTAAGAGAACGGCGGCGAGTGCGAAAAGGGAGAAACCATCGTCCTCCCGCGACCCAGGGACGATTTGTTTCCATTATGGTCCGCGCGCGCGCGCACGAATTCTCGCCGGAGATGCGAGACAAAGAGGAGCGCTGCCGCCTTGTCTCCGCTCTCACAGATTCGTTCTCGCGCGGCTCTTTCTCCGAGCTGCGCGTGAGACTCTTCGAATTGATCGAGGAATACGTAAGACGACCTTGATCTCATCCGACAGACCAAGATTCGAGGGGGTAAGCGAGAGCAACGAGAAGGAAGGGCAGATCAGGACGCTGTATGTATGTATGTATGTATGAGGTATCGAGTGCGCGGAGAGCCTCGTGAGAAATACCGCGAGCCGGAGCAAGGGGTTATAGCTGAAAGAAGGGGGGGCTTAGCCGGATTTCGACTTCGCCTACCGTATGATTTTTATTGCAAACACTCGGATTAGCATTGCGGTGTATTTGTCGAATGCACAATCACACGGAAGAATGAAAGCGAACTTCAATGGTACGATACATCAAGTTCGAATGTTAGATAATGTATCAAACTGGATAGAAATGGCAAAAGAATGCTTGTTCTCTGTAATATATTAATGTAGAATGTTCTTATGCAGCTTCTCTCTGCGTCGCGCGCTTATAAATGTAATTTACTTTAATTCCATTTATAAGAGTAAATGAGAAATCGAGTCATTCGCTTTGTTTCGCTCAAATCTTGAGCTTACCAGTTTTATGTAATTAATTCATAAGGCCATTTGATACTGTAATATTAAATGACATTGTGGAACGTTCAATATCGTAGACGTTACTTCTATATTAGAGCTAACAAGTTTTTAATAATACATCTAAACTTCGTTAAATAATATTAGTTTTCAATAGAAAGCAAAAAAACAAATCGATTAAACGTAGATTGAAAATAGAAAATTATTTTATTTGCTAATTTCATATTGGGTTAAATGTCAAAACATTTCTAAAATAACTATTTCTAAAATGACGAATGGATTAACAGTTATATTAATACAAGAACAAGTATTCTGCATATATTCGTGCTTTATTAGCGATGGTTACTTGACAAGCGAAAATGCATGTAAAACGGATGTACCATTAAACCTCTAACGTCGCATCTCGAATAATCACGATTGGTTATAATCTCACGAAACACCGTGAACCACACGTGCAACGGCCATGCCCGAAACGTCACGAGTTAATGGAAACTTGCGGACCACACACCGTTAGCGCGTATATAAATATACACGCGCGTACGAAATGCTCACGTATACAAAATGGCAAAATGCTCTCGCATCCGGACGCGATTGATTTAAGTGGACACTTGAGCAAATAACGGTACATAACTGTCAGCATCTCACCGCAAGCGTAGGCAAGAAAGGGCTGTCCTGGGCCATCGCGGAAACGGATAGCGTTTGCCTTATAGCGCAACCTCATATTCCTGCAATTTCGCAGCGGAGCTCAAAGGAGGCGAACACAAGACGGGAACAGAATCGGGAAGAGAAAGCGAACGAGCCCGAGGTTCTGTGGTAATTACCAATTATTACGGTGATCCATGAAGCGAGGGGGTATTGCTTCGTGATCCCGTTCAGCCATGTGTAGATTACGGAAAGAGCGTTGCGGCCTCTATACGTGCGGCACGCGTTGGATACGACGCGACTGATAATTCAACAAATCGGGACTAACATATTTTGTAAACAACAAATCAACAACAAATTCTTACGTTATTGTTATGTGCAATTTCGTTGCTATTATATGTATATCGATTGTCCCGCTAACTTAATCTTCCTTTAGTGAAACATAATTTATGAAAAAAGCTTACAGAGCAACACGTTTATTTCTTTGACAACTTTTTAGCAACAAATGAGCAACAAATAAAAATATTATTTAGAATTGGTTCTGTTTTTCCGCTAACTTATAAGACGTTAACTTATCACAAAATAAACGAAATCGATCAGGCTCACGTGCTTTTCGCATGAGCGTGTATATATTTTCGCGTGAGCGGATAATTAATCGATGCATTATTAATGCAACTTTCAGATACCCCGATGAAACTGTGGCAACAAGCGTTTGTGAGTCTTCACCTCGATCCATTCACGCACGCATACTCCATGAATATTACAACAGCGATACGTCGTTACAGTCTGTTACGAGCTATAAGTTAAGCTTTACTATTAAATTTGAAATAAAATTGCTGTCGTAGGCGCGATCGATGTTTCACGCAAAACCAAGTGAGAAATGCCTGAGCGTGAAATATGTAATCAGCACCGGAAAATGTGCAATCGATATATGATTTAATTTGATCCAGACATTGAGATGCGGTTGAATTAAAGTTTTAAACGCAATAATCAGCGCAATCGTTCTAAGTAGAAACGTGTGATAATTAAAACGGCCTAACGTCGTGTTGAATATCTCATTAGCGCGTCATAATATATTATACGCTCTATACATTATTTTGTGTATGAAAAGTAGCTGTATGTTCTTAAACTTTACATTAAACTTCAATTTCCAGTTCTTTGACGAATATAAGCTCCAAAAATAACATGCAAATAATATAGGTATAGTATGCATCACAGTTCATAAAAACTTATTTTGTTCACTTTTTATAAGAACCGTATGAAACAATGCGAGTTTTTTACCGTTGGACTTGCATATTAATATTGCTAAAATAATAAATTATCCTCTTTTTTTTAGATATGCACAAACATACCATCAACAAATGAATATTTGTCATACACTAATCGTATATGTACTTCGTACATATTTCAGATGTGCATACAACTAATTATATCATACACAGAAAGTATAACCAATGTAAATGTCATATATTTCTCAATATAACTAATTTATAGTTATATTTTATAGTATACAAAAGTTGCTGATACAAAAATGGCAAATATAACAAGAGAAGATGTTACATTAGAAGGCAAAAATATCCTGCTCTTCTTTTTTTTATGTAATTAAAATATGATTATACTTCATATGTAAATGAATTAATACAATTAATACTATAAAATATTTCGTCATAGAAAAAATCCGCGCTCTTTGCAGCAGCACGTAATTATTGAATAAGACAGAAAGATAGCGTTATTCACAGAGACGGAGATTCCTTCGCGAACGAAATTATTCGCAAACGAGATTGAGAACGGCTGAGCGTCGACAGTCGTCGTAGATATAATATATATATATATATATATATATATATATATATATATATATATATATATATTGTATCACATCTCTTAAAAAAAAATGAAATGCAGACTGAATGCATCTCTCGGCTCTTAAAGCGGTTTTTAATGCAACCGTGTGCACGCACTTTTGTGAAGTGCGTCGAATGCTGCGCGGAAACAGACGGCTCTGCCGCGGTTGCGGCGACAACGAAACTAAAGACACGGCGGATGGAAGAAACGTAAAATCGCAGAAGGGAGAAATCAAGCCAAAGTTTAGCACGATAGGAGCCCTGAAACTTGATTTGTAGCATCCGGCTACTACGTGGATTACGGGACCGCGCCACCCCCGTTCTCGCGTCCCCCTCTGTACTACGCAACTTGACATTTGTTAATGCGTTTCCGATGCCGGATTACCACCGCACGTCTCCGCCCGATAACCCGTCCCGTTCGCGCCACCCTATCGTAAGAGCGGTCGCTAATTTATGCGCATAATCAACCGTATTGCGAGGCCGTAAGCCTCGCTCTTCCATGCCGGCCAATAATCCGTCCTGCACGCACGTCCATACCCTATTCTCTTTTACGCGCGACGAAAGCCTGCGAACAAATGCATCTTGCGTTTAAGATCTCCTCTCGATTATTTTTTCAGTCATAATGTATATAGGGCAATGTTACACTAAGTAGATATTAAATTAAAGATTTAAATTATATTTAAAGTTTATATGAAGTTTATATATATAAAGAGATACTTCTATTTGATTGTTACTTCGTACTTATAATTTATTCTGAAATTGAAGATGTTTATTTTATTCTCGATAAAAAAGATAAAGAAATCATATTGACAATTTCTGTAGCGGAATCACTCGTTCGTTGACAAGTTTTATGTAATATAAAAATACAAAAAAAATAACTGTCATCTCTTTCGGAATATATAATTCACTTTAAATCGATAGAATTTAACTGAAATTCGAAGAAAATGTAATAAAACTCTTGGTCCATTGACATATTTCTATCCAACTAATTTAAAAGTATATATATAAAAAAAAACACGTCCTGTTCATAAAATTATTCTTGCTGATAAAAAAAAATATTCAAAAATATGAAACAATAAAAACATCAAAGTTCATTATTTTCTGATGCGTGTTCCAAGAATACCTATCAAGCTATATATAAAAATGTTCCCACAAGAGAAAACACCTCACGTTAGAATTTACTTTGAACTTGTAGGTAGGATGTTATCGGCACATGCACGAAGAGAAGAAGTTTAATGCTTCAATATACCCACTATACTCTTTTACGATCCAGCATCTATTTTGCGCGGGAGCCTAACGTTTATGGAAAATAAAAGCTTACTTTTGGCACTTAAACGTGTGAAAGCGAATTCATCGTAAAGAAAAAAAGCTACTATAAAATTAAAATATGATAATTCCCATAAAAGACGCCATTTCTGTCGGTCATCGGTAGGAAGACCCTTTCCTAGAGCGTTGCCGAAGGTGGCCTCGTAAATTTTCAATCGAGTGCCAAATGCATCACGTCGTGATAGAAATCGTTTATCGCTCGTTTCACAAGGAATGTCTCGGATTTTGTTTTGGTCGCTCTTTCGCGCTCGCCTTCATATGTTCAAATACGATAAATATCAGAAACGTGGCATTGTGCGCGATACACTGGGCAAGAAGGCTTTAGAGAAGGAAACGCAAACCATGGTTATGCATTGAAGAGTGCTAATATCTAAATCTTAATATAAAACATTATATATGTATTATAATAATTCTATGGTAACATATATAAATTCGAGAAAGAAAGTATCTTATATATAATAATGAATCTCAAAAAATGTATGACAAATATAGATATTATTGTATCAAACTTTATATCTGTAAACATAATCAGATGAACCTGGGGAGAGAGAGAAAGAGAGAGAGAGAGAGAGAGAGAGAAAGATTCTCTTTTATATAAAATTTCTACATATATAATAAATAAAAGTCGATTTAAACACTTTTCATTGAGCAAATAATTCAGATAAATCGAATCAGAATACTTTCAGTGTTATTATAAATCTTGTAGAAATATTAAAAAATAATAACTTATATTTGTGTATATGCCTGGAAGTCATGTTCATCAGATGGTTCATTTGCAATATAGCCTTAAGCGACTGGTTTTCTTTGTGCGGATTTTAATAATATTTTAATACATTTAAGTATCTCGTTCGAAGTTCTCAAGAAATTCTAAGTTTTTGCTGCGTCTGCGTAATGAAAAGCTGATCTATAACGAGACCAAGTAGAAGTGTCCTGCAAACTATTTCATGATAATGTTCAGTCTCCGTCCAGGTCTCTGTAAGATTATTATAACCAAATTTCTGTTTTAAGAACAGAAGTATATAAAATTGAATAAAATTATATTTTATAGCTAATTTTTCATTCATTTTGCAATTAAATTTTAACAAAAATATATATATATATATGTTTGCTATTATATATCGCAAAGCAGAACGAGAAGCTTTTACATAAGCGAATACCGCTGAGAAGACGATTAATGGCGTAAGAGTTAGGTGTTAACGTACGGCAAAGTGTTTTTATAACTTCAAAGCAGCATGCGCCTTGTCTTGTCGCAAGCGCCGCCTCATTTATTCTTCCTTCGAAGACCAATAGCAAAAAAAAAAAACGTGGACACGGTACGCGTTGCTCTCGTCGAAAAAAGCGAGAAACGCAAATGGACACCGAGGCAGAAGCGACGAGCGGAGCCTAAACGGGATCTGCCGGGTAATTTATCACTAATAATAGTAAACCGTGTATCGAGTTAAATTTAACGTTGCGTCGGTGTTAATCAATTTTATCAGCAAAGATAAACCAAACTGACGCTGCTTCCTTCCGTCCACGCACTCTCTACACCATCGCTTTTCGTGATAAATCACGTCAAAAGTCAGCTTGCGTCACGGTCATCGCCAAAAATAGACGTGAATTCAAGACTTATGGCGGATACGTAACCTCCGGAAAAATTAATTGGAAATGAGGAACATATATCCAAAATACTTAAACTAAGAATAATATTTCAAAGAAGTATTTTGCTGTAATCGGCTGTAATAGAAAAATTGATTATTTTTAAAATATTATGGACAACAAAAATTTGTTAAAATAAGAGACGAAATCTATACATATATTTTCGATTATTTCTTAATTCAATATTTTTTTTAAATATATTTATACTTGAATATTGTATTAAAATTCATAATGTACTTTAAAAAAAATATTTGATTTACATTTTAAATAAACATTTTCTAAACATATAATTTGTATTATTTTTTTTTTTTTTATTACTTCCGAGCCCTGAAAGGATTTCTTGAGACTTGCACGACGTTTCCAAGGCGTACGGGCGTCTCGAGACGGATACCTGGAGGCGCTCGTTTTACGACAGAGTCGAAATTGAATTCAAATTCGCGAGGCCCGACTTGTGTTTGCAGAGCAAACATTACGTCACGGTGTAATAGATATGCACAGCGTCGAATCGCAATCCACGTGTTTCCCCCCTCTTGACTTTCTCCCCGCAATCCTCTTGACAATCATCGCCGAAGCTACGAGCTGCATGCATCTTCTGCCAAGTACACATCGAAGACGTGCCTATAGGCGGTTTAAATAATAAAGACAAACAAGATCGCGTTAATGTTTCGCGAGCGCCGACGTGGGTGAGGAGGTTGGCAAAGGGGTTCATAAACTAAGAGGAGATGGGGGGTCTCTCGTGTCGGGATGGCCTGATGAGAAAGATGATACTAAATGTGAATGCGATGGAAAACTGCGCGAGATTGAAATAAAAAACGATAAACTGAAGAAAAGCGAGGAAGAACGAGTATCATGAGAGCAGGCGAGTACAAAGAGAAGGACAGATGACGAGGGAGACTTCTGGGACCATCACGATCGTTTTATCGCCTTGCTCCAATCGGGGATATCGACTTCGTCGCTCGATAGCGTTCGCCGTTTTACGAGACACTTCACCGTTACACCCTTTCGCACGACTCGTTTGGTCTCGATGAACTCTACCGGACCAATTGTTATCCGCTCGACCGGTGTCTATAATTGCCGAATTATTAGCCGAGATTTATCTCGCCGCCGGATGCGTTGTCTTTCATCGTCGTCCGCGTAGTTCAGCCATTCGTGTTCAAGGGCCGTTAAAAAGTAGGTTACGTTGTATAGAGACATTTCTCGCGTCAACGGCGAGCTCACTCGACCGAAGCGTGATTTTATTTATCGGCAAATTCGCCTCACAATGAATAAACTGCATTTATACCGCGTGTAAATATTTATAGAAATACACAGAGGTGGCAAATTTCCGATTGCACATGCGGCATCACACGTATCGTAAAAGATATGTAGTTCTGCGGCGTTCCATGAATGTATAGGAAATTCATGATATTCAGGAAATATTTAAATTCTCTCTCTGTGTGTTAATTCTTTATCTTCAGAATTCGTCAAAATTTGAAAGCTATTTATAATTGAATATTTAAATTATTAATCACGTTGAGAGATTATTAATTAGAAACTATTTACGATAAAGATAAGGTTTTATTATTAAATTTTAAATAGGATATAATGTAAATAGTTATCTGATTTAACATTTTATAATGTAATTGCACTTCGTAAAAATATAATTATCACACGTAAAAAATTCAAGCAAGAAAAGTTTGAATGTTTTTAAAACAATACAAATTGCGGGTCACATATTAATGAGCAGCTGCTATTTTATATTTATGCTCACATGTAGCGACTACTTATTGATAACATTCGTCTCAGATATGCAAAATTCCGTAATATGTTCTTTAAATCTGAAAAATGGGACAGCATACAGAAAAAATAAATTATTCTGAAATGTCATTGTGTCAGATATCATATAAATTGAAATAACAGAAAATATGGATACACCTAAAATCAGAGTATCGGAAAGCAAGTTTGACATCGTTCTCAATTTCCGTATATTTTACAAAAGAGTCACCATTTAAAATTGATGTATGGTTATTTTCAATATGGATCCAGATTATTGACATATTATTGCATTTTCTGTTTATCCATTTTTACTTATTTTTTTTTATTAAGATTTATCTTATAATATATTTTTCTACAAGCATCAGTACGTTTGATCCTTAAATTGATAATTAATAACAGCATTTTAAAATAATATGCTCTTGAATCGGAAGATACAATACTAGAATTTACTCAAATTTAAGAATTATAATATTATTTCAAGATTAAAAATAATTATTATGGGAAAAGAATATAGGTATAATTTTTATAATTAACCATTGAAATTATATGAAAATAGAAATGTGCTATCGTGAATCTAGAAGCATAGCATCGACTCTCTATTAAATATTTTAAAAGACGCCTCATCTAAAACGCGAGATGTTACGCCGAGTTTCACAGATACTTATCGCTCTTAGCAGAAAAAATCTAATGTTTTCATTCCATTTCCGACAAAACAAAAGAAAAATAGAAAATAAAAAATTGTGTTTTTCGACGGCAATGCACCTTTCGCATTTTGCCATTTTAACGTGTGAAACAGAAATTATAAATCAGAAGATATTTAAATCACTGACGTTCACAAACAGTAGAGAGAGAAATTGCGCGATCTTTGTGAGAGAGTAGTCATGCCAGATTTACGTTCGTTCAAACATACCGAAAAGATAAAATTGGACCTTCAATAAAAATAAATTTATCAGCAGACAGACGTGGCAATGATACGTGGCAATGTTTTTCCTCGACAAGGTTTCTCGCCGAATGTCAAAAACAATTAAATAATAACCAACCTTTCAATTTTAGCTTGATCGTAAAGAGCGTAAAGAGCATGGTTGATGAACATCAGAGACGCGCGCGCTAGAAGTACACGTTCCAATGTGGTGAATACCAGATTGCGTCGTTCAAAGGGAGAACACGGTACGCGATGCCGCACGTGACTTCCGCGTATTAAGCTACAACGGCTACGAGCGAAATCTGTCCGTGACGGCTACGTCGGCGATTGCCATTTATCCACGCGAAAGAGCATAATGCCCGTATCCCACTAGCGATTGGCGATTGCGTCTATAACGTTTGCGTTTACGTCTCTTGACCAATCAGAAAAGTAACTGCTGGTGATTGCAATTCGCGATTTCCGTTCTGATTGGTCAAAAGACGTAAACGCAAACGTAAACGCAATCGCCAATCGCTAGTGTGATACGAGCATAACTGCTTTTCACTGATCAAAACGCCCAGCGCGCGCGTATCCTTCCGAGATATACACACACGCGAAATGTTATGACCGTACAATATGCACCGCATCTCGGCCGTCCGCTCGAATGGCGCATAAAATATCAAATGCAAACGGTATCGATAGCAAAAGCAAGCGAGACGAGGAAGCCACGCGATACGGAAAGTTCAGAAACGCGTGCAGTAATTAATACCGTTTCCGCAGCGAGAGCCGAAAGAGGACGATACAATGAATTTCAGAGTGTATAAAGTCAAGCCAGTATATCAATCGTATTGCAAGCGAACATCGGTTATCAGTCACGCTTCTCCCAATTGTATACTCTTTCCACCGGAATGCAATTATGTCGCGTATTAATATCTTTGAAACGACGTTAGAGAAGAAACGAAACAATCGAAAGCTCGACAAAACGGAAACTTTAACATATTGCACCTCTTCGCCGAGATATAATTGAATTTATGTAACACGTGCATAGCAAGTGGCCCATTGCGCACGCTACGCGTGCGTGACAGACCACTTTCCACGCACTTGCAACATAAAATAGGGTATGCAAGTCGTGCGTAAAGATGAAAATTCCCGGGTGCGGTGACCGCACGAGCCGAAGGCGAGCATCTTACAGCACTTGTTGCACAAATAACTATTCTGTTTTAACATATATATATTGCGATAACTATTCGCGAAATATGAGATATCTATTCGCGAAAATATTGGAAATATAATTTTCTATGTATCAGAATATTACATTTTACTGACACCGTTTGGTTTTCTTGAAAAAGACAATATGAATGTTAATATTATTATATTAGCATTTATAATTTTTTACATTACATGAAAGGAAAAAAAACGAAATGGGGCGAAAAGTATCGTTTCGTTTTGCGCGCTCGGAGAGATATTACCCGATCGAATGGGATGGCACCCCGACATTATATCACGCAATTGTGCGAATTCCATCGAACGCGAAGTTCTCGCAGAACATCATTGAGTTTCTGCTAGGAACCCCTCGAGATTCGAACCTACAAAAGAATCAATAAAAAGGGAAGTGGATTCGGCATTTTTGCTGACTGGCGGGAGAACGCCACATAGGATTGATTCTATAGTTTATTATTGATTAATGATTTGTATAATTTTGTGTTTCAGGTGAGTAGAAATGTCTTCAATTCCCGTGAAAATATCTCGCGCTGAGTAAATCGAGAGAATCGAGAAATTATCGAACTTTGATCATCACCTTCCGCGGAACCGGGGGACGAAGAGAAACGGATCGACCGAGAGGACAGGACGGGGTAGGGACGCTTTTTACATCGCGGAGAATTCTACGGAGATGTCATTCGCCAGCGCTCCGAGAACCGTCGTAATAATCGTAAACGCCATTGCCGTTTCGCAGCTGTAACGCGCGCGCTTGAACTTCCGCAGTTGCAGCCTGCATCCGGCAATCCAGGTGATACCGTCCCGGGGCCGCTCTCGTAATTTCAGTCTTATTGTCCCACTTTCGCAATTAGCAATGGTTACGGGACCGTCGCTCTCGCTATCAACAGGTTACGCGCCGTCAGTCTTCCTCGGCGAGTCCTTAATAAAAACAGTTCTCGTGCACTCTCTTCTCGTCTCTATTTTTTCCAGGTTCGCACCCCTATTGCCATCCGGTCTGCGTCTCTCTTGCTTTATCTCATTTTACCTTCGCTTCGTCTTCTTTAACTCTATTTCACGTGACACGTACGCAACTAAGCTGTACCTGCCGTTATTTGTAGTTGTCTTTCTTTCTCTTTCTCGATTCTTCTTTCATATTCTGTTGCAAGTGTGTAGGCACTTTTATATATTACATTGTAACATCCGAATGCAATAAATTTTGAAAACCTTGTAAAAGTAATTGAGATGTAATAAAAGAAAGTGAAATATGAATCGATTTAAGTAGTTTTGATAATGCGAGAAAGAGAGAGAGAGAGAGAGAGAGAGAGAGAGAGAGAGAGAAGATGTCATTTACCTTATACGATTATTGCTAATGCTTTTGAAAATTTTATGCTCTTTTCCAATTATTCCATTAAGATATTTTTCTTTTAATTCAAATTCAATCTTTAGAATGAGAGTTCATCGAGTATCATCCGTGATTTTAGATTTTATCAATATCCTATGTTACGAAATCTATTCGAGTGAATCTTCTAACACTTGAATCGACGTGACAATCGCCTTCGCGGATAATTATATTCTCCTTTATATATCGATTTCATTTTCTCTTTCAAGTGGAACCTGCGGCAAACTCGCTATATTCGTGTCATAATGTATAATGTAATGAGATTCATATTTCATATGTAATGCGTGCAATGTATAATACATATGTATAATAAATAGCATAAAAATTCTGAAAATGAGTGTATACATAGAAAATAAGTTTTTCTTAACTGTTTTATTGATATTTTATAGTTTATTATTGATTACTAATATAATTTGTATAATTTTATGTTTCAGATAAATATAAATGTCTTTAATTCCCGTGGAAATATCTCGCGCCGAGCAAACCGAGAAATTGTCGGACTTTAATCATCACCCGTGAACGTACGGGCAGAAAGTGAATCCTTGCAAAGCTTCGAGGGCCAAACTACGCATTCTCAAACTGGAAACTTGGCGACTGCTCAAATCAATAACGAGGTAACGATCGTTACATTGAAAATTCAAGCGAAATAGTTGCGACGGTACGTATCCACGACAGAAGCGCGCAATTCCACATGGCTGTTAAATATATACGGAAAAATTCTTTTTTACATTCATAATGGATTCAACTGGAACTAGCGTTCGCTCCGACGACATGCCATTAGTAACAAAATTGTACCAAGTACAAATATCTTTCAACCCTCCCGAGAGCGGAGTGTTGCGCGTTAATTGGCAAGGTCCAACGTCGAGGATGAATGTGCGCCACCCTCGCGTACTTCCTCGAGACTGGGGTCAGTGCCGAGGGGTTCGGTGGATGATGATCGAGAGATAGACAAACTGTACTGGACAGCGCACGTTCGTGTGACCCTCGATGCATTCGCACGCGTATGCGTCGGACACATATTTCCCATGTGGCTCGAGCACATTCCCTTAGTTATGTTTGCTGTCGACATGTCGCGGAATTTTTCGTGCGCGAAATTTTAAGGCGAGCTGCAAATCGCAATGCCAGATGACATGGGTCACCATTGCATGCATTAGATTAACGTGACGATATAGAAGTGTATAATACAGATGCAACGTATATTCTTTTTAAATCAAAATAATACAAAGGAAAAAAGAAGTCTGTGGACATAATTTCGAACTTTTAAATTTCTGAATTTGACTAACTTAATATTAAGCCATTTGTTAAAAAGTAGAGTTTACATATTTCGTATATGTTATATGTATTAATATAAAAGATATCAATAAGATGTAAAAAAAAATTCATCTCGTCGAGAGATATGTATAGATAATTATTATTAAAATATGCTCTCATGTAGCTAATAAAATAGAGTATCATAATAATGAAAATTATTATATTAATTAAATACAAGCAATAACTGGCCATTATAAACTACATTAAAAAGTTTATATTCAGTGCTTTTAAAATAGCACTAATAATAATTTAACACTCTACACTGCAAAATTGAATGTGCTCGAAGTATTGATTAAATAACTTTCATTTAGTCCTATTGCAGTATATCAAATTTGTCTCGAATCGCTAAAACCGTTTTCTAGCTCGCAGAAAACTCATTTATTCATGAAATAAATTAAGAGTGAAGCTGCTAGTGAAATTCTGTAAAATTTAGAGTTCTCAATTAAAAAAGACAATTGTGCAAGTATCATTTTAAAAAACCTACTAAAATCAGATTTTTTAAATCGAATATTCTCTGTTTAATTATACTGTTTCGATTCTTCAAAACATTCCCTGACTTTAATTTAATTATCATATGTTTAATGAATTACGTTGATCCAAGTACGAAAAACAGCTCAAGAGAGAAAAAAGATACAAAAAGGAACGGTGAGGTAAATTAGCCAGTGTATACGCGTGGAGGACGCGGAAAGGGGCAGGAAAGGACAGACAGAAATCGTGAAAACGAAACGGCAGCGTGTTTCCGATGTTCCAATTACTTTTAGTCGTGCAACCCCCGATGACGAGATTGGGCCGTGCGCGCAAAGTTAACCCACTTTATTCCCGGGGCATGATGGAGGGAGCAAAACGGGGACGCGCGCAGTGAAAATTCGCTTTTCCGGCCGACCCCTTTCCCCTCGAATCGTTATACGCCGACAGGTATGTACACCCGGCTTCGAAATAACGGTCGGAACTAGAGAGGAAGTAAGAGAAACGGATAGAGTGAACAAGAGAGAAAGAGAGAGAGAGAGAGAGAGAGAGAGAGAGAGAGAAAGAGAGAGAGAGAGAGAGAGAGAGAGAGAGAGAGAGAGAAAGCATTGCTGTGTGCAGACATAGGCATTGCGCGAGGTGACGGTGCCTGGCATAATTATTATCGATCACGAATTACGCCGCCTGCGGGAGCACGGCGGTCTCTCCGGTCTCGCGGTGCCAATCTGCCGGAATATTCATTACCGCGAGAGCTAATCTCCGTCGTAATTATCATCAGCCCGCGCTCGAGACTTGGCGCTATCGCCTCAAAATTTTCCAGGTTACTGCGGAACGAAAGTTTCGGACGCAAATGTTTGCGCGATCGTCAGTCATCGAGGATGATGATTTGCCAGAGTGTGGAGTTCCGTAATACGAATCATATTGAGTTCCGAAATGCTGTATTTAAGAACGACGCGATATATTTATCATTTGTATTTGCTGGCAATCAAAATATTCAGCCGTGACCGTCAATGAGTGTGTCGCAATGTAAAATTTATCTTCAAGATTCTATACAAATTATTGTAATAATACCATCAAATAATAACATTCGTGTTTTAAAAAAATGTGCGAATTATATCTTACTCTCTCTGTCAAACTTACAATTACTATTATCATAATATACGACGAAAAAAACGCGTCGCACCTGTAGCTAGAATTTCCGATTTACTCTCTCAAACTGTCACCACGTTACAGTCGAAATCTGTTGTTGCAAACTTGCAACAAAATGAAAAAACTATTTCGCCCGCCGCTTTCTTTCTCGTCTTCGCGGTACTCCGGACTCGTAAAGCGTCACAGTTTATTAAGTAATTAAATCATTCGTGCCACTGGCGTAGCGCAAATTAACTTTCTTACGGGTAAATGAAACTTGTTTAAAAACTTTCGAGAAAATAATGAAGATTCTTGTTTGGCCAAACGTATCTATCCGGGGAGAGCGCTCTTGCGAGACAAGAACAAATAACCAGCCGTGGAGGAAAGGTCGTATTACAGTTGGGGGTGAAGTATCTCTTTTATAACGCGGCTCCCTTGATTAATTTCAAGGATCGTAATTAACTCGCAAGAGCGCGTCGAGTGAGAGGGAGACAGGGACTATCGAGCTCTCGTACATCAAGGCCTCCTCAAATCTGAATGTACAATTTGTGTCGAATTAAATCTAAATATATAATACGTGTCGGAACACCTGTTACACATACATATCGCGAGCGAGCGTTGGCAGATTTTCACGTTAACAGTTGACGGTTCCCAACGCAGTAAAAAATTGGCGCGGCGAGTCGCGGAAACCTTATGGAAATGCGATAACAGTAACTGCTAATTTCCGAACGAAACTTTGGAACCGTTTTCTAGCCAAAGAAAGCATCGATAATAATTTTAAAAGTTCTTTAAACGTCCAATTAAACTTTTAATTACTTCATGACAATTAATAGGAATTTACTTTCGAAGTGACTAGTAAGATTATTAGAGGCTGCGCCGCCGTTAATTTTTAATTAAAGATGAACTTCAATCGTCCTGTTTCGTCGCCTAATTTTCATTTCACGGTGCAATTTTGGAAAAAATTGTAATTGCACCGGTTATCCATTTAATGTGGGAATACAATTTTCGCGTCATTTATTTACGACTGCAGAAATACCGCGTGTGTACCTTGCTAAATACCGCGATTAATTCGCGCATGTATTAATTGTCGCCTCGTATGATTATCGTTTCGGATAATCGGTGTTCAAATGAACGGGAATTTAGTACGCTTGCAGATGCGTTTCGCAGAGGATTTTTATTTATTACGTAAATAGCGTGATACGCGCTGCAAACTACGATCGCGTGGTCGGAACGATTATCAACAAAAACCGTTGTAGAAAATTCAAATTCTCTTTTCAAAAATTTAACTGTATTATCAATATCGGATTGTACAAATTGTTGCATTTTATAAAATGTATTTAAAGTTGCGAAATAATTTTGCCTATAAATGTATTATAAAACTTTGAAAAGCTGATTCTCGACTAAATTTACTTTCAACATATAAAAATATTAGCATCGGTTGTACACGGGTAGAATGGAAGCAAAAGTAAAAAGATGAGATCCGCTAGCGAAGAGTAACGGCATACTTCTAATTAGCACGCACTCGCGATAGCTGGTGATTTAAATCGGCAAAGAGGAACCGCTCCTTGGGTGATCCTTCCGAGAGGTGCTCGCTCGTTACGAACTAATGTTGATACATCGACACCAGCGCGAAGGGAGAGAAAGAGGATCATTTCGTGGCTCGGTCGATCAGTCACGAGGAGCTACACCGTCTAATTAAGCTCGCGTTAAAATCCCAACAGTAATCAAGCCGAGGAGTCATTTGTCAGCGCCGCGCCGGATGGGAATCGGCCAATGAGATTATATTCCCGAGCTCGACTCTTATTCCATCGCGCCAAATACACGGTTTGATATTGACTTTATGCGAGCGAGCGAATGAGCGTGGAACTACCGAGCTCGTCGAGATTAATGCCCGTCGGTATTTACACGCAAATACGGTGGATAAAGTGCTTCAAAACTCGGACACACTACATTTGTTTCAATTAGGCTATTTTTACCCTTCGTAGTATGCGACGCAATTAACTTGGGCATATTGACGTGACTTAAGATAAAATTACTGTTACCGTATTGTTGTTTTAATTAGTTGTCTACTAACATTACCTGCATGGTGCGCATGATTTGTAAATAATTTAATACCTCATATACGTAAGATATTACGTCTAACAAGACTGAGCAGTAATAGCTATTGCAATTCATTATTTCTATTAAAAAATCGTACTTCAGATCTATATTATTAAAATGAAAATAGTTTTATTCTCGCTGCTCCATTATTTGTCACATTAATACTTCGTTAAATGCATATTCTACTTCGCGTCCTAAAACACGGTTCTAACAGGGCTATAAAGTATATACTAAAGCTTGTGGTTGCAACATCGATAATGAAGAAAATAATTTAGGTGGATATAGCTAAAAGTCAAGATATAAATAAAACTTTTAAAAAATAAATTATTTTCACCAGCAGAAACCTCAAAATTTGGTTGCACAAATATCGCTGAAAAATTAAATCCTAAAACTATGTGCTGCTCTTCATCGATCTTGGAATACATTTTTAAATCATGTTTTCGTTTATTCTCACTATTATTTAAATAATTTTTCAATCCATTTTTGTTCCAAATTTTAGTCGTGCAATAATTATACAATTGCATGTGAAATAAACGTTTAATCTATACGTAAAATGTACATATACAATACGTATATCAATTTTCGAGTTGCTTTGAACGAAACTGCTCTTCCAACTTAATCGTTGCAAGCGAGAACGGGTTTGATGAAATATTAATCGCGAAGTCCCGATTCAGTTCGAGAGGACCCCGTGAATCCCTATGTTAGACGTCTACGTTAAAAGGAAATATGAAAGGGCGAAAAGGCAAAAAGAGCGAAAATTCCCCCTATTTTTTCGGTCCATAGAATCGATCGAGTGGAGAGGAGGCATCAGCCGGAAAGTTAACCGAAAGTTCTCGCCTCGCGTGGAACGGGACTCGCTGGAGTGGGAAGGACGAGTCGTTAATTTCGTCATTCGTTGCGTCCCGCGGGCACCCCGTCGTTGTTCCTCAAGGTTTACAGGCCCTAACTTTTCGTCCTTAACTCGTTAATTAAGGACGAAAGCGTGACGGCGGCGCGGGGCGGCGCGGCATCGGGGTCGAAGAAGCGAAGTTTTAATAACATTACCGTAATAATACCGTCGTCGGTCCCGCTCCTCCTCGTAGCGTGGCCTAAATTATCAAAGGATCTTCCCACCTCTCGTTTCCCCGCCTTGCCACTTCCATTCGCTCGCTTTCTCCATTGCGCGACGAACTTCCCGATGCTTTACAATCCGCACGGAATGGAGTTCAATATACCCTTCGATTTCACGAAACCTAGCTCCAATGATGACCGACCGGCGTCGTATTTGGCTTTGGCACACGAAAATCGAAAATGAGAGGCAAAAATGATAATCGAGAGTGAAGAAGGGGCGGAAGAGAGATAGAGAAACATCATTTGGTCTATGTACTTGAACCGAGTCATCAAACATCAAGGAATGTTATTAAATAATGTAGATTTCTTAGTTACACATGTATTTTATACGTCAATATAGAGAACAGAAAATGAGTCAGTATAACGGCACTCATAAACGAGGTTCATTACGACGTGTTATATATCACACACAGGAAACATTATAAAAAAACACAGGAAACAGTCATCAATATAAATTTAATTTTAAAACATATAAATAGCTGTTCCATTAGCTATGAGAAAATTTAATCTCGTTTTCTCGAATCGTGAATCGTGTAAATTCTGTTATTTAATTTTATAGTCTTTATAAAATCCCAGAAATATTGAAACATTCTCTATGAAATTTATAAGCTTCAAGATTAATGTTATCGCATGTTAAAGATTAACAGTACATAACGTATGTAGGAATACGTGGAAAAAATGTTGATTACCCTATAATTTGGCATTCTGGCATACTGTTTTAATTCATAAGAACGTCGGAGCTCCGAAATTTCAAATCAAACGATTTAAATACTATTTGCATATTGGGGAGCAATCAGAACGATTATTTTGCCAAAAATGAATCATTTAAATAATCTGTAAACTTGGTTATAAAATAGACTCGATAAAATCATGTTCCGTCTCTCGATAGAAAAACATGATAGAGTCGATGACATAAAAATTTCCGATATGTGCGCATCGCTTTCCCCGAATGTAAGAAATGATTTCACTCACCGGTCGACGCGCCGTCATTGTCAGTTGTCACGTCGCCGACTGCTCTATTGTGTTTCGGACGTTCATTCTCTCCCCGGATGCGAGTCAAAATAATGCGGCGCGATAATCGCCCGCCATTTCGTGCAGCTCTCGATGCTCGACTGTCGGTCCGTCGCTTCCCGTCTTGACGCCGTTTCACTCTGTTTTTTCTTCGCGCGCACACCACACGACCGATCGATCGCGAGAACGCGTAGCGCGATCCGACACACTCGGAACGAAAGATTCAGGGTGCGTTCGGGAAGACGCTATTAGTGCTATTTGCTTATTTTATCCTTGTTTTACATCTGATGAGCGATAAAGATAGAATGATGCAATAGCGCTAATAGCGCGCTTCTCGAACGCAGCCTCAAGCAGAACGTCATGAAACGCGGAGATCGCGAACGCTGCCTCGCACGCACGGTTACTACCAACGTTCGTTGGACGCAAGTTCACGAAAGATCACTCCTCGATGTTCGGTCCGTCGCTTTCTGTCCTGACGCCGCGGCGCCGTTACTCTCAGTCCAGTTCTTTCGAACACACGTCACACGCGTGGCGTCGAAAAAAACGCAGATCGCGTATCCGCGTACCGACGACGCCATTTGCACCACGACACACTCCGAACGAAAGATTCGAACAGGACGCCACGAAACGCGGAGATCGCGAACCTTCCATCTGATCTCGCGTCCTGCTTTCGCACGCACGGTTTACCGCTAACGTTCATTGGACGCAAGTTTACGAAAGGCATGTAAATGAATAATGGTAACTGCACGGAACAAACCTTTCGGGACGCCGCGGGTTAAGATCGTCGCGCGACGAGGGAAACTCAGCGATGCCAAGTAGTACGTAGCCGCGGAGGGGATACTCGTACGAGTGAGCAGCCAATTAGCGCGACGCTGTGTGCACAGTGCACACGGATGCTCTTCTTTTGAGCGATCCTCCTCTCCCCCCCTCCCCCTCATCAAGTTTCGACCGAGCCGCATCGCCATTTTCTGGCGAATTAAATCGCCGTATGCCGAAACGCGACCGCGTACGCGGCATCTGACGTTTCTCTCGTAGTCATTTATCAATAGAAAGTAATAGACGGTCACCGTTCGATTCGACAACCCTGACACTCGATGTACGCGATATTCACTTTCACAGAAAAGACGCGCGATCGCGGAGAGAGAAGGCGCCCGTGTCTCTGCGATAGAACCATAGAACTGAGAATACTGAGATGCGGAAATGATGGAAGAAGAAAAAGAGAAAGGGGAAATGGTGGGGAGATTTTGAAACGAGCGTCTACTGCCTATCTCGAGGAAAAAAGTGACCGAAACACGTGTGCGAGACTCGAGCACGGCTTTCGAGATCCAAACGAAGAAAAAAAAAACCTAATCGCTTACGCAAAAAAACAAGCGCGACATGCCGAACGTCAATGTCGCCGAGGGATTTCGAAGAACCGAATGTAAAAGACGCCGAATCGCGAGGCAATAAATTATTTCATCTAATTTCGCTGTCACCGCGATACAACTAAATTACTTTACCGAATTTAAAAAATTGGAAACACGTGAGCTCTCTCGCTGCCGGCGATGTCTAAAGAAAAAAAAAGAAAAAAAAAGAAAAAAAAGTAGCCGCGACGTAGCTGAAAGACGGGCGCGACTCGAGCACGCGGCTTTCGAGATTCTAATCTTTATTATAAGGATAAAACTAAAAAAAACAAATTGCTTCGGACAAGCGACGAACGCTGCAAAAAAGACAAGCGCGGTACACCGAGCGCGACGGTTCCATGTAGCTAAAGCTGAATGTAAAAAACGCCAGATCGCGGGGCAATAAGTTATCTCGTCTAGTTTCGCTATCACCGCGATACAACTAAATCACTTACCGAATTTCTAAACGTAATAAGAAGGCTCACCATCGGCGAGCGCGGCGAGCCTTCCGAAAAAAAGAAAGAGATTAATCATTTTCGAATTATCGATATGACAAACGCAATGTATTTCGAAGAACTGAATAGAAAAAGACGTGAAATCGCGGAGCACAACTCTTCGCACAACTGTCTTAAAAAAAAGAGAAAAAAAATTCAAACACATTGTTTTTAAAATCGTAATCAATCAATCTTTATAATAAAATATATAAATCAATTTCGAGAGAATAGAATGAGACGCTCTATTCTCGCGTGATATAGGAATTGTTTCGCAGATAGAATCCGGGAAAGAAAGTTTTCGAACGCGTTTAAATGAGACTCGAACGTGAACGTAGTACACGACACCCTTTTCGGCGAAGAGTTACGCGTGCTCCCAGAACCAACGTGTGCACGCTCGGTTGGATATCAGATCGAAAGTTCGTGTCTCTCCTATTTTCCGCGAGAATTTTCGGCGTAGCGCCTGCCTGCGAAATCCTAGGAGATTTCGGTGGCGGGGTTACGGAGCACCGGCTACCTCGAGCGGAAAATTCGACACGGTTGCTCGATCAAGCGAGTCGGCCGTAGACGACGATTAGAGGAAGCTCCCAGAGGCGAACTCTAAGGGCAATCGAGCTCTCCGCGATATGCCTTCTATTATGCGTTCCAATCCGCGTCGCGGCCCGTTTAAACAGGATTTTCCCCGAAAGCGATCCTTGGAAATGCCCGGCATTAACGCTGGATTTATAGGTCAATGAGCGTAGAATGCGCGGAAGTGATATTCTAACGCTATGAGACGTTGTAAAATTTAATTATGATGAATATGTCTCGATTGACATAGATTAGAATCACGAGTCAACAAATCTGTTTTTATACGTAAGTTGTTGAAAGTGGTAGTTTTGTTACGACTTAATCAACATTTCTTAATATTTTGTATTCTAAATAGAGCGTTAACTGAAACGTAACATTAATGTTTTTTTTTTTTGCAACGTGAAATTTCTTCTGTCCTACTAGCTTTGCTGCAACTGCACAAAAGCATTCGGTTTTTGTTATGTACGAAACATAAATTAAGTTTGCACATGACGTAATCTTCTTTCGGTGTAAAACTTTGCGAAAGATCTGCACTTTGTTTGCTTTCCGTTTCCAATCTTTCCCCCTTTGAGACATTTCTATTTTTATTAAGAAAAACCGCGTTTCTCACCGTCCAACGATAACAGCACACAGATTAACATTCTTTTTAGTTTCTCGAGACTTGATGACACAGTTGAAGAAAGTAACGGACATAACTTGGCGCGAAAAGTTTTCTCGCGACGATCGCGCTGTCTCCGATTCAGTGCAAGGAGAACAAATTATCCCGCGGACGCACGTTGACAGGTCTGCAGCCAGGATCTCTCCGGGAGATAACGGAGCGAGAATCAACGAAGTAAGAGAAATGACCGTGCCAAGTCGCTCGACTCGACATTGCGGTCGAGAGAATTAGGCGAGTTTATTACTAGGAAGGGAACTTGCCGTGAGATAGTGAGAGCGGGTTTCGTTATCGCGGATTTGTGCAACGAGGTGACACACGTTTCACCCAGCTTTATCCATTTCTTCGTCGCTATTTCCTTTTCGTCCGGTTTGCGATAGAATATTGCCAATTTGAAGAGATATGATCTTTTTGTAACTGTATGTAATGTACAATACAGTACACGATGATACAATAGATTTTAACGTTATAACATGCCTGTCTTTGTATTGATCTTTTATGCTATTGCTTTTAATATACAATTTTGATAAGAATGCATAATACTAATAAGCTAAAAAACTGACATATGTAACTAAAACGTACATTATTATATACATCACAATGTGGCTCGCGATGATGGGTCATTCACACTTTCGTTTAACGTCTCTTTGAACGGTTAACAAGCCGAGAAAGAAGGAAAACAATCGTGGCAAAGAATGCGAAGAAGAATGGCGAACAACGGAAGGGAAGAGATAGAGCGAGAGAGAGCCAAGTATAACATCACGAGAAGCAGGAGTCGTAAAACTATTCAAGACTCATTGCCGTCGCGTCGCCGGCGCGGCGTCTTCGAACTCCGAAACTACTCTTCATAACCGACAGAAACACTTACGCACGTGCAATTCGCGGATCCTCATTGGGACGACAGTGACTCGCAGAAATCAGTTGAGCGCAACCATGAGACGGACTTTCGCGTTACAATGAGCGAATTTGGTGTGTGTGAAGCTAGCTCTCATTGTATCTTGTCAGATTTTGTGAAATCTATAAGAATAAAGAGTTCTGCCATATAAAAGCAAAAAAATTATTATAAAGTAATAAAGACAAAATTACAATTTAATAATCATACCGAGTTGAAACGCCAGTTGAAATCTCAAAGTTCCGGCTTATATAAAATATTTTTCGTATAGTTCTGAGCATACATAAGCATTTTCTAAAGACCCCGGTACAAGTATAATAATGTATGATTTTTAAATAAATTAATACGGTCCGAGTGCCGAGTACTTAAGGCCGGTCTACAATACGTGAAGTAAGCCTGGAGTAAGTAAGAGTAGGCAGGATTAAGCGTTATAGTCCGTTGGGTCTTGATTGGCCGAGCGTAAGTGTAAGAGTAAGAGTATAGGAGTAAGAAATAAAATTAATTTATTTTGCGTGTATGTGTATGTATAGTTTATCCAAAGCTAAAATACAACCGAATTAAATTTTGTTTATAATCTTCCTGTCATAAACACGTGTGTCACAACAATTTTACGGGATATCCAGTGCATTTAGAAAGTCGAGACAATTTGCCGAGCGGCTCGTTTAGAGAGTAGAAAGTGTCTTGTACTACGTTGTTTAATTCACTCCTCGCAGAATAATGTATATCATAAAGCAACATCCGTCGCACGTGACTCGCACGCATCTACATTTTGTAAAGCTTGCGGCCGCTTTCGAGCGCGACCAAATGCGCTAGAAGGAGAGACTCCACTGTGTAAAGCCGCGCCATCGTCTAAAATTAAGCATCAGTACGAATTCCATAGTCGCGTCGAGTAGCTACCGACATGGTCTGTCCATTTCTCGTGACAAGCAGACAAACAAGCATTGCTGTCGGGGTGAAGGAGAAATTCCGTAAGACGGGTCGATCCTTCAAGTTACCAAGGAGTAGAAGCAGGAAAGAGAGAGAGAGAGAGAGAGAGAGAGAAAAAAGAAATAGAGAATAGAAAAGAACAACGTCGAATAGACACTCATCGTATAAATTTATCTCACATACCAACGGTAAGTTCTTCCTGACAAGAACGGGGTTTATTGACGTCAGAAGAGTGGCCGACTCTACGAACGAATATGGAGCAAAATCATAGAAAATCGTTTATCGATAACAGTCTTCATCAAAATCCGAAATTGTAAATAAACCAAGGAAATATTAATGGCAAAATATGTCAAAATCATATCTGTTGTTATCTGTAGTAAATTACGATAAAATAGGATACAAGGAACATATGTATTTTGCATGTCAAATAACAGCCGTATATTCGCATATTGCGGCGGTTTGCTTTAAAGGATAATTAAACACCGCGAAGTGTGGCCATTGTCACCGTAAAAATTGTGATGGGACTGCGGTCTTCGTGGTAAACCGCAAATCTGGCTACGGTTCATATCTGGACGGCTTTTGCCAAATCGATAGAGAACGGATTTAAACGATGATGCAATTACGAGTATGAATCAGCTCGAATAACGGTCGACATATTAATGCGCATTATCGACAAAAGCGAATTGCTATTAAACGACCTATTTATCCCAAACAGGAATTTCGAAGATACGAAATGTTCATCAAATATTCTGGCAGGAGGAATAATGTAAATTAATAACACAATATAAGAAAATTTCAGTAAATAATTGCTTATATAATGCAATTATCATATTCGTTAAATGCGATTATCGCATTAGAATGCAGAAACTCGCGAGTTTGCTTGCTTATCGCATTTTAAACGTTTTCTCTTGAAATCTTGAATTGCATATAAGTATATAGGTTAACACCTAAATTCTTAAGTCTAAATTCTTAATTTCTCATAATTCCCAAGCGCACGAAAGTTTCGACTTTTTCCAGCACCGTTCTCGCGACAGTACATCCTTACTAAAGTTCTGGGAATTTATCGAGGCGTAGATTTAAAAGTTTAGGAATTACGACAAGAGAGTCGAAAAACTTAATTCACACACCGATCTCATTTCCTTACGACTTATCTCAACCGACTCTTTTCGTCCTTCTTTATTTTATAGACACGTCGTAAAAGAAATTTTGCTATTAAGACAAAATGATGTGTAATATTATGTCAAGTACTTCCGTCGTTACACATTTTTTTATGGTATGTGCAGAAACATAGATAATTTTAAAATATTCTTATCAGTAGAACATGATATTAATGCCTCTATATCTTATTGGATGATAACCAGACGTGATTTGAGATAAACATCACTATATTCATTGTACTTGTCAATCCCAAAGAATAAGTCCTTTGACAAGGAATGATTCGCGGACAAGGTGATAACGATTTACAGTGAGACAACCTTCGGGAGAGATCGTGTTCTCACTGTAAACGAGGGTCAAGTAGGAACTAACAAATGTACTTGGTGTTCCAAAATTATCAAACTTTGTGACGATTCACATTTTATTAATTCCTTAAACAAATTTAGAATTGAGTTCTAAATGAGAGAGAAAAAATTTGATTACGTATAAATTCTCTCATTCATATATATAATTTTATACATAGGATTATAAATCTTAATCTTTTCAGTTTTATTATCAAAATTTTAATACAGTTAGGGTCGGTTGTTCCAACCTATTGGTAAGCTAACTAATAGTTAAATCATATGTCTATCTTTGTCTAATTTAAAGGAAAAACAAAGACATACATATGATTTAGCTATTAGTTAGTTTACCAACAGGTTGGAACAACCGGCCCTTAAACTTGAAACTTAAAATTAATTAATTAAAGTACAGACTTTGACTATTCATACAAATTTAATTAAAACCGCTTAATTTTGAATAAATCATTTTTAAACGCTAAGATTTATGTTAAGCACTATAAAATTTTGTTTAAAAAATAGAAAAATTTTCGAAAAATATATCGATAAAATAATTCGAGAATTAAAGATAAAAGAACGGTAATCTTGGGACACCCCATATATACGGAGTGACGTGAAGTAGAATGAAGTGGAGTTGCGCCGAGTTGAAGTGGAGAAGTCTGAGGCGGGACGGAGCGGGTAATGCATCATATTAATGACGACACCAACAGGTATCTCTATAAATTCAAGAGTGTTGAGTGCTGCACCAATTAAGTTCTATGTCATTAAGAGGAGATAAGGGTGATGCACGCCTGTGCGTTACCATTTCTACTACGCGAAGAGAAAGCGTCTTCTCGTCTCTGAAGGAGGAGACGGCAGTGAGACAACCTTTCCAGTTTATCAGCTATCATTATAATTTCTGGTGCTACGTAAGAACATAGTGAGCTCAGAAGAGGAAAAGAGTTGAAAGATCCTTTGTGCACGAAGCACTAGCGGCGCTCAAGAAGAGCATCCATTGTGCGGCACATCGCGTTAACACATACGGAAACAGAGTAATGGGAACTATAATAAACCGAGTTACTGAGGGTAAAAGCTATAATAGCGAGGGATGCTAACAATAAGTGTAGCACTAAACACATTTGATAGAAACTGAACAACGACTAATGTGTAAGTCGTAATCTGTACAATAATTTGTACAGATTACAATGCCACAAGGAAATTGCCAAAATATCTCGTCGCTCGTTAACTGAATATTGACAGATATTGACATCTAAATATATGTATAATATATGGTTCCTCTATCTCTTTCTCTCCCTCACTCTCTCCTCTTCTTTTCTTCCCTTCCTCCTAAATAAATGGAAATCTAGATATTGCCGATTAAAAATGTTAAAAATAAAAATAAAAATAATATATATATATATATATATATTTGTTTATACCGTATGTAAAAAGATTCCACGGCAAATATTGGCGATTATTACAATAAAAAAAGATTATCCATTTGTCAGGAAAAAGATATTCCATAGCCATCGTACTATCGAGCGCAACAAATCACCCGTCGCTTTTCAATTGTATAACGCGCAGTTTTGCTGCAGATGCGTTTTTCCGGCGCATCAGGATGATCGGTTTTTTCTTCCCCAATACAATCCTGGCTGTCGCGACCAATAAACGTGTCGACAATCCTATCGAAACGAGCCGAGAAGGCGACGCGACGCGCGGCATTCGCGTCGAAAAAAAAAGAGAAAGCGAGACGGGCGCGGTCGAGTTTGAGGTAGATTCGACAGCAACCGCATCCACCTGTTCATGAAAGCGATTAATCCTGGCGTCCGTTCGTGCGTCGGAAACGATTCGAATTAGACGGGGCTCTCGTGGAGGCATGCTCGGCCAATGAGAATCCAATAAATCGTCTACGCGCGAGAAACCTGAACGGAACAAGGGGTTGCCGGCGTACGATCGTAAAAAAAGGAGAAAAGAGAGAGACTGTTAGCACCTGCCAGGATGAAGAGCAAGAGAGAACAGGAAGAGCAACTTGCGCGAGACGGCGATGAGCCATCGGTAGAGAAGATTGTGGCACGAACTCGCGATTTTTCATCGTGACTAGAAGCGAAGGGATAAAGTATCAACAAATCAGATGATGCGCAAGAATGGCTCGGGACCGTCAATCTGTCGGCGGTTAATCGAAATCGGCAGCATGCACGCGAGTGGCTTGAAATCGGACCAGTTAGGTTCGGTTTACCACTTAAATATCTTCAGTGAGCGAACTGTACGGTACGGAAGTGTAGCGCGGATGCAGCGCACGGCAGTACCGCATACGGCATTAACGCGATTGGTTCGCGGCTCAGGAATTGGAGCGACCGCGGCACTCGGTTGCTGCCGCGCCGAGCATTACCAGATTTACCGCTAATTACATAATACCCAACGACTTACGCCGCTGCATAAATCACGCGGCGCGTGACATCGCTTAACCGTCCTATAAATCCGTACCTTTACTGCGCGCCTATTCGCCACCGTTAGCTTATGCGCGTAGCTATGCCGCAGTCTCCCACAATCGAAACTTCGTCTGGGGAATGCATTTTCCTACTTCTCTGTCTCGCGCGTATAACCTTCGCAATAAATTATATTTTAATGAGCCGATGCACAATAGGATAGATTAAATTACGATATAATTATGGTTGCCGTTGCATTTTAAGACTGACAATACAGTAAAAACATAATACTATCTTCATCTTGTTAGTTTCTATTATCGCTACTATTATAGTATCAAGAGTAACGGAAGTAATACAGAAGAAATTATTAAAAGTAAAAGAGTGAGTAAAGTCATTTAATTTGTCATAAATTAAATTTTTATATTAGTCAAATCAATAATTATTTTATTCGGAAGTTTCTGTTGTAAAATATTCGGAACGTATAAATTTAAAAACCAAAAACTCTGTGCAACCATATTATTAAATATTATATAACGTGGTGTTAGTGTGTATAATATAATACAAATTTATAATATAAAAATATATATTATGTACATATCTATCGAAATACAGTTACTTCTAATTGTCTCTCTTGCTATATTTTAAATTTATTGTATGCCCTAACACTTCTTTGGTTTGGATACTACATAATACAAAGAACCTTTAATTATATTCAAAAAGGAGCAGTTTCGTCGTCAGTTCCGTCAGATCAGTTTTCAATCTATGTTACTACAGCATAATAAGATCGAAGGGACCGGTAATCAAGTATGGGGGGATATATAGGAGTACTTGTGGGACCTTCAAGAAAGAGAGAGAGAGAGAGAGAGAGAGAGAGAGAGAGAGAGAGAGAGAGAGAGAGAGAGAGAAACAACCGCGCACCACGTGCATCAGACCGAAGAGCGTTAGGTGCAATAATGTTGGTGTGCCGCGTCGGCAGCCCGCACGTCGGAAGAACATTAAAATCTCTTCATACATATGTATAAACGACCTCAGGGTGGAGCAATATTAAAAACGGGTTTGAGGAAAATGGAAAAAAAAAGAGAAAAAACAAAATTCAGGGAAGAGAGAACACATCAGGGCACCGATAATGCGTAGGTCAAATTGAATTTTCCCTATTTCCTATGGTTTATTTAATCGATTAATTCGTACGTCTACATACAGAACGAGATGTATAGCAGCAACGAAGGTTTTAAAGTGAGATCAAGAAAAAATCAGCGGAACACACACTCACACACATATTCGTTTAATAAGCAGAGAAAATCTAATTGACGCGTGGAACGTAACGCAAATTTAATATCTAAATTATGCAAAAATAACAAATCGTGGGAAATATTTACTCTTCATATTGTTACAGAAAATTTTTCCTTTAATATTTCATCTTTGCATAAAAATTTTCAAAGTAAATTTTAATAAAATCATTTAAATGCCCCTTTTTAAAATATTTATGTTGAAATGTAAAACTGTTTCATTTTTATTTGCATATTTACTCCATTTTTTGCCTCCAGGTACTTCCATAAAAATATAGAATTAACAAAGTAGCTATAGTTGTTCAGTGTTATATACAGCGATAAAAATGTCAGATTTAACAGATACTTTTGTTCCAATCATTTATACCAACAAAAAATAAATATAAAGTATCCAGCTTCATAATAATATTAATTTTTAATCTCCGAGGATTTAGAGAGTAAAAGCATCACGTTGATATCAAGGCAAATAATAATATTAATAAACATGAGAGAAAGCATAGATTATTACTTAATTGACAAATATTTTTTTATTATTGTTAATTAAATATCATGTCGGCGGAAAATAAAAAAATAAGTGTCGAATAAGTTTTCTTCAATATATAGAGAAAAACAATTCGACACTCTTGGTGTATGCAGTTATCCGCACTCTGTCAAATAAAAATTTATCAAAGACAAAAGCATTAAACGTCACCATTTTGTATTTGGTTTTTAGAGCAGAAACATCTGCGGTTGATCCATAAAACAAAAGCCTGTGACTATAAACGGTGTGAAACAAAAGAGGAACGCCTGACAGAAATTTACCAAAAAAATTCCAACAAAAATTGTGGTTTTCTTTCTTATATGCATATTAAGTTACCATCATGGAATATTTATGAAAAATAGTAGGACATTCATGTTCTATTATTTTTTATATATTTATGTATTTTTCCTATATTATTTATGTTTTCATCAGATAATGAACATATACGCAATCTTATAATCATAGGTATCTTTACATGTTCTGTAAGTGTCTCGTTTGTCTTCTGCATTCTTTGTATAATTAAACCCGATAAAGGCAAAGTAAAGCGAGCTTTTAATAATTTAATTGTTTCGAAATTATGTACATATACATATATTATATATAATATAAAAATCAAAATGTAAAAAGTCACATCTTGGCTTCTGAAATATATCAGATAGTTGATATACGTTCTATATCTTCGTGATATACTCATACATGACGCGATTAAATAGCCAAACTTAACGTTAGCTCTGCCTTATTTCTTAAACGCGACAACGAAATGGCAATGATATTAGCGATAGTGCTCTTCTACGGCCTAAGGTGCCCCAAGATATCTTCAAACCTGCTCGCAAACACCGGAGATATAATGTACACGGCCGTAATTCACCCCCTTCCCAACCTTATTCAACCTGGGCCGCATGTCTCTCGACAAGCGTCCGTATTACTTTACTTTACGAGAAAGGAGGCTTTACGAAATAGGACAATGCACTAAATATGCTCGCCAGCCGTGGCATACAAATGTCGGACGTGTTTCTCCTGCGCTTTAGTTCTTCCCAGGCATTCTCTGTTTATGCGAATACTCGGAGATACAATTTGGCTCGAACGATTCAAAACGAGAGACGCTAGCCTAGATCTGTTTCAGGACAGAAGAAAATATACTTGAAAATGTACTTGTCTGTTCTCTCACCATCATTATTGTTGCCTATGTGAAGAAAAAAAACTGCGATGTAACGTCCTCCTAGCTTTATACACGTTTTCTTGCCTACGTATTTTTGAACAAATATGAAAATTTCGCAAATATGTGAGAGTACCAATAATTATTAAAATTTTTACAGTATTCTTTAATACAATACTTGATTATCAAACTATTCAAAAATAAAAATTATGAAGCAAGAACCCAATCAAGATTTCGCTAAGAACAAATCACCTTGTCAAGTTAATTGTTTAAATATCACTAAAAAAATTAACGTTAATTTAATTCTTGTAACGTAAGCTAATGCATTATTTAATCTTGCTTTCTGCTTTGTATGTTTAATTGGAATTTAGATTTAGGATTCTCAAAGTGCATATATCGAATCCGCTCACTGTTAGCTACATCAAACATCAATCCCTGCGGCAACTAGATTGTTTACGGTTAAAGGGTTTGATATTTGAGGTCAGTCCGGCATGATTGCTGTTCGATAAAGCAAATAATAAACAAGTGGTATAATCTACGCCACGAAAATAATTGCAGGAAAAAAGGCACCATTTCATTTCATACCGCGCCTACTACCCCAAAAGTCCCATTTATAACTCGAAAATTTCGATTGAGGAAAGCCATTAAGTCTAATGTGCCAGGAAGTACATAAAACTACAGGAAAATTGGAAGAAAGTCTGCGGAAAGCATCCATGGACCCATAGCTCATATCTCATGCTGCTTCGCGCACTTCCCAATAAAATTTTATCCAGTATTAATTTAACTCGCCTCTTTCTGGTGTCAGTTCGAAAGATTACTACGTTTTCATTCGAGTTATTATTAATATTTGTCGATGTCAATATTGAGAACATAAGCCTTTATATGAGTCTTTCAGAAGCTACATTGGTCAACTCCATTCTTTGTAAATTTCTTAAATCTTCTTGATTAATTAATTTATAATTTTTTCTACTTTTTATTTCATCGAATTAATTAGTTCGACTTGTGAGAAATTTATACCGTATTTAAATATGACGAAATTGCTATTACTTAAAAGTGTAATACTTATAAAATTTTTCATTTTCATAAAAAATATATAATTTATATAAGTGTATAATATTAGTTAATGTCCATATTGCGCTGTTAATAACACTATTTCAGTTATTAGTATGCTTTTAGAAGATATCTGGTGGAAAGCAACGTGATAAAATATATAACAATTCACTCGCGATACGTTTTGACACGAGGCAACGAAATTCACGAACGCATCATGATGAAGCCGTCGCGGTATACGAATTCGCCGTATAAATCGCACTGTGTATGTATAGACCTAGTTGGCCGAGTAATAACCATTCGTTTCGCTTATAAAGGCATGCATCAAGGAGGCAATAAAAGCGGCGCGCACAGGGAAAGTATTTGTTTTCATTTACATGGGCGCTCTGCCAGAATGGGACGTCGAGGGGAGATGAAGACCCGACGGGAAGGGACACGAGAAAGACGAAGGCGGGACGTGGTGAACGTAGAGTTTTCGAGCGGAGGGACCGCGAAATCCCGCGAGCTATTTATGGAACGGTTATTGAAATCCCACGGATGACGGGCCCTGCATTCGCAAAACATATACGTACGCGCGACTTACCGTCGCGAAAAACGGTCGCCCCTCGCAATCGGCCGAGATCCGCGTTCTCGTTGTTTTTCTTGCAAGGAATAACACCGAAATGCCCGATGAGCAGCTAAAAGATTTTTGTCAGAGATTCGACGATGCTCCGGTACGAGAAACCGGAAACCATTCGCGTGGAATAGCTATTTGCCCGACTTCCGAATAAACGAACAAACAAGGATGTTACGTGGATTTGCCAAATTGTGTGTACCTTCACATTTTGCTACTGATATATTCTACACCCTCAGAAAAGATTTCTAATAACGAGACAAAAAGTATTCTTGACATGTTTAATCTCATCACAATCTGAAGTAATATAAAAATAAAACAATATTGAGATTAAAAATCAATAATTCCTATTCTCTTCTCTCGAATAAAATAAGATTGACTTAATAATCTTGAGACAAGAATAACATATATAAATTTAAGCTTATATATTCTTGCGTTTAGACTAATCTTCACGCGTGAAGATCCGCGCGATGTAAACTGAGTTATTTATTCTGTTATTGATAACAATTGTTTTATTTCTCTCAATAAAATAAAAATTAAAGAATAATTATGAAATAACATGATTTTTTACAAAATAATCAGAGAGTAAGCTTTCTAAAAATTCTTACAATCTAAGAATTTACAAAGAAACTACTTCAGTACTGTATAACTTAAAAATCAATTATTTTCTTACACACACACACACATCACACACACACACACACACCACACACACACACACACACACACACACACCACACACACACACACACACACACACACCACACACACACACACACACACACACACACACACACACACACACACACACACACCACACACACACACACACACCACACACACACACACACACACACCACACACACAAACACACAAACACACACACCCACACACACACACACACACACACACACACTCCCCCACCCCACACACACCCACACACACACACACACACACACACACACACACACACACACACACACACACACACACACACACACACACACACACACACACACACACACACACACACACACACACACACACACACACACACACACACACCGACAGACACTCACACACACACACACGAACACACACACACACAACCACACACACACCCACACATACTCACTCCCACCCACACACACCATCACACACATACACGTGCGCACACACACACACACACACACACTTACACACACACACACACACACACACACACACACACACACACACACACACACACACACACACACCACACCAAACAAACTCACACACACACACCCACACAAACAAAAAAACACACACACAAAAACACACACACACACACACACACACACACACCAACTCACACACACACACACACACACACACACACACACACACACACACACACACACACACACACACACACACACACACACACACACACACACACACACACACACACACACACACACACACACACACACACACACACACACACACACACACACACACACACACACACACACACACACACACACACACACACACACACACACACACACACACACACACACACACACACACACACACACACACACACACACACACACACACACACACACACACACACACACACACACACACACACACACACACACACACACACACACACACACACACACACACACACACACACACACACACACACACACACACACACACACACACACATCTCTCCCTTTACACGCAAAATTAGCCTGTAAAACATGCCAAGAGCAGGCACTTTTTCGTGTCTTATTTTAATTTCAAGTCAAGAAAACTTTAAGAATTATTATTATGTACATGTAAGTGAAGGAAACACAATGATGGTAAACAGCGGAACCTAACAATGCTCTCAGGTACAACTTTCATCCTCGTTACACTCACGCACAAGCTTGTACGCCGAACTATTTGCCTTAAGACGTATCATAAAATCTTCTGCCGCGGACGGAGAAAAATTCTGTTTTGCTATCTCGACTCGACTCGCATAACACTGGCGCCGCGCATACACATTTCCCAAGAAGGGGGAAACGACGGTGCGTAGAATTTTTCCTCGTGGATTTAGCTCGCCTGCCAGTCTCCATATATCCCGTTTTCAGAGGAAGTTATTGTAATAAAGCATGGTGCGCGCGCGCGCGCGCTCGGATTTAGCCTCGCCGCCTTCTCTACCGCCGAAAACGACCACATCGCGCGATGTGAATCAAATAACAGAAGCGGAGGGCTGAGAAAAAAAATCCGATTTTTTCGGCGCGAATTTCAGCGATGTGTCGAAAAACGATGGGAAATAGTGGATTCGCGCACTTCACGCTTCGTGCGTTTATGTCGCGATCCGCGAAATGCAGATTGTACCAAAGAAGAGAGTATTTTATTCGACGGATGCGCAAAACGCATTGAAATTCTGCTTGTATGTTGTTGTCTGGCTGGTCAAGCCTATATATTTAAATTGTTCCGACACGCACACAGCTTAATTCGTATTTACTTAGGAATTCAGCTTGTGATTATACAATTTGCCGAATTTCAATAAACACGTTGTATAGAAAGAGGCTCACACACTTTTAAGAAATGCTGTACGACGAAAAATAAGTGACACGATTAGGATAATTCAATGTTTCAACTTTAATGTAATGATCGTGTTTAACAAAGTGATTAGGTTTGAGTCGCATTACAGTAACAGGTGCAAATACCAGATGTACACAATGAAAACACGCGGCATTATTACTTTCCCACTTTTGTCCTCAATCCAGGACTAGTTTATTCCTAAATTATATAAATATATGTGAACTTTATTAAAATAAATTTATTTAAAATTAGAAACGAATTGTGAAGAATATAAGTCTGTATTATCTATTTAAACTTCTTAAAAGTTTAATTTGCAAAAAGTAAATTTAAATAAATTTCATATTAATTTATTTTTAATAGCATTCGTAGACCGTATAAACGACTGTACAGACTGAAATTCAGTCTAAGAAGCAAAGAATAACACGCTGAAAAATAATGACGCGAGTGTGTCTGCACGACACCCTCGAACGTATCTACTTACTCGAGGAGCGGCTGGAGCTAGTAGCATTAATTAGTGGCGCCTAAGCGGCATAAATTAAAGCGGAGTCGCACCTTGAAGACCATGGTCAAAGAATACTCGACTGCTACACCAATGATAAAAGAGAAGGCAAAGGGTCAAAGGGTAGTGTATAAGAGAGAAGAAGCAAAGTAATGGATGAAAGTAAAGGGACGCTCTCTGCAATACTTACACCGTTCATTCCACAATAAAAAGAAGGCGCGAAGGTACAGGTGATGTGGACAAAGAAAGAAGAATAGGTGGGTCTTCTCGGATGACAATTATTTCTTGAGTACACATCGGGGCACGGCGAGAAGGATGGGGCGGCTGAGAGGTGGGCGCGTTCCCTTGCCTGCCTTTTAATTTATGGTAAAAAATTTATGTCCCGTCGACATTGTATTCAGATGTCCGGCGACCCGAGAGAAACACATGTTTCGTATCTATGGGCTCCTTCTGTCGGGTTCAGAAAGAAACGAGAATAGGGCAGGCGGGGTGGTCCTGCAGCGACGATACGCGAACACGTCCGTGCCTACGCCTTCGCCATTGTGATGTCGCTTTCTGAAAGCTGTCTGACAGGACGCTATACTACCGTGCGACGTACGGACGAGTGCATAAATTCGGCCGGCTGATGCATTCATTAGTGAGCACCACGCGCTTAGAAAAATTAATAGAAAAGAACAATTTTATAAATATGAGAAAAAAAATTTTAAACTCCTAACGCGCGTTGCACCCTCTCGATATAACAATAATTATTATTAAACGTAACACAACAGTGATGATGGATTTTTAATAGAAAAATCGATCAGTCGAGTTCAATTCTATAAAGCTGCAGCGGAAACATATAAATTAAAATATGCAGATAAGATCTCTGTGCAATTTCTATTGATAATTCATATAATGGATGAAAAATGTAGAATTCAAATTAGGAATACTAATTCTCTGACACAGATTTTTCTGAATAATTAATTACTTGACCGAGTTTTCATGCGCTAATCTTAACTTAAGGTATTTCGTCTTCTTTTAGAAAGTTTAATTAAAGACTCTCTCTCAGTTTTTCCCCAATATAAAGTTCGGATGGCAATTAGAAAAGTTTAAACATCATTAACTGTATCTTACTTAAAGGGTTCAAAAAGTGAAGACGAGAAACTAAACTAATCTCTTAATGAAGTAAATGCAAAGTTCTCCTGAGGAACTATTGAAACTACAAAAACAAACCTGATAAAGAACATCTCTACAATATAAAAATTTTATATTGTAAATTGTTATACATATAATATCTATCAGTTTCACATTTTTTAACAATAGTACAAAATCATTTCACAAAACACTTGCTGACACATTTGGAGGGAGAGACAAATTGAATTTTTATACTAAGAGAGAAGCTTATCATCTCCATAATAAAAAAAACAACGTATTTAAAATTACTCTTAAAACGAGCAATGTATATCACCACGAGAATACTTGATCCTCGGGGAATTTAATATATTTCCCAACGTTAATTTTTCATTAGAATTCGTAAACGACCGAACGAGGAGGCCATCGCTTTTAATTATCGAGTTTTAGAGCTTTCACTTTTATGTTGCATGCGTCTCGCATTCCTACGTGACCACAAAGCTTTTTTTCACGTGGATATTTCCTTTTATACGAAACGTATACGTACGTATTTATACGTGGGCGAGCGAAAGTCGATGGGATGCCGGAATTCGATATTCCACGTACGATTGTAAATTTGTCAACGCGTCTGATACCGTTCTCGCTCAATATCCTCCATCCATCGGAGAAACCAAATGTCTCCCACATTTTAGCGCTATTCACACGTCGCAATTGTTCAGCTAACTTTTGCTAGTACCTGGAGAGATGCGAAGGCAAAAAGGGCCGAACCCTCATGTTTGTCGTCCTTCGCGGAACTATTGATTTCTGCGAAACGTCTGTCGGGCCTTCTCCACTGGTGCGAATCATTCTATTTCGAAGGGGAGACGCGTCATTGGGTGGAAAGAAGCTACCACCCTCGTGCGTCATTGCTAAGTCCAGATAGAACGCTCGCGGAAGCACGATTGGAATTCCAGGAGAAATAATTTGTTCTAAACGAATCAGCTGTTTCGGACAAAGGAGTCACGCGTTCCGATCTATTGATTTGATAACCGTGTCGCCATAATTGTGATACGCGTGAAAAAGCGGCGATGTGTCTTTTATCGAGGCGGTGAATGCGTCGGTAGTGGCGGGAAAAGTTGATCGACCGGAAAATTGCTCTTCTAATAAATGAAACGTTGGACTATTAACATTCCCGATACGATGCTGCAGTGAATATCTCCGATAATGGATGAACCAAGGATGGTCCTAATGATAAATTTAAAAAAAATGTAATATTTTATTGCGATTAAAGATAAATATTATTGTACGTAAACTTTAACTAATATAATTTACAGAATTTGCGAATATTACTGTTTAAGGTACGTACTATTTTAAACATTTGATAAAAACTGGTCATTTAATTAAAAAATTGTAACGGTTAAACATTAGTGATCAAAATAATTAACTGGCAAGTGAATTTTTAAACCAATTTTAAATATATTTTCTAAGCAATTTTATTTGTCGGATACGTTACTGAATATCAAGTATTAGAAAAATTGATATTCTATTAAATTTTAATAAAAATAGATTTTACTATAAATTTCTCAAAACATCAACTGGAGAACTAATGCTGTTCTTTTTATTTAAGGAAGGCGGTAACCTGGATGTTACTTTACAAAATTATATAAACCTCTTAGCTTAATTTGCGTTTCCACACTTGTCAATTAACTAGAAAGCACGCAAACATTTTCGCACCCCCTTCAGCTCGTTTTACACCACGTGCAAAGAGTGGGCCAGAAGTTTCGCGATGAGTCTTAAAAACTATAATAATATAATAACTAACGAAGAAAAGAGGAAAAGCGTACTAAAAGCTCCGGCGTCTTTACGGGTTGTCCCGCTAAAAAATGAATCGGATCGCGTCGAGTTGAGCGGAAGAAGTGGTAAAGAAAAGGCTTTCGCGTTAAAAAGCGGAGAGGAAAGCTTTCTCCTCGATCACGTCTTAGTAGGTGGGTGACGTGCAACCATCTCGGTCCACCGACAGTGACGGCATGAATGGCAAGGGAGCAAGCGGCGTGCACAATAAAACAGTCGGTTGGCGTATTCGTGCCCGGCAACCTAAAAGCAACATACCGCGCCCGGGTGGACATAAACGGCGGCATTCCGCGGGTCGAAACGCCAGACAGGTAGACGGCAAACAAAACAGTCTCACCGAGGAGCTAAAGTATCCCTATTATACATAATAGAGAGTCAGGCCCTCCCGAAACGACTCTTGGCCTCTGGAGGCATCAGGTGACCCCCACGGCGTGTATGAGATGGAGAAAGCAACGCGTACAAACCGCAGCTTGCACACACACGCACGTGCACGTCGCGTGCATATGTGCTCGTTTATAAATTTACGTGTACGCTGAGTTTACGGCGGCGCGCCCCTCTGTTAGAGGGTAAAACAGACGCTGGCGACTTCACTCGTGTACAAACGAATGGACATCGCGCATATACGTATGTATATATTTGTGTAATAAAACGTTTACCTATAGAAGATTGACGCACGCTTACTGCAAAAGGCTTATGTCCGAGCCCTTTTGTGTAACGATGTGTTTTTGTGCGAGGGGATTAACGCAGATTCGAAATCGGTTGTCCGCACACCGGCATAGCGTGCCGATGCGTCACTACGTGGATGTGTAACATGTAACATGTACATACACACTTGTGACATCGTTATATACGGGCGAGAGCGTACATAAGCAATCATATACCGTAAGTAAGGGATAGCCGGTGTGCCCCCTGTATACAGAGAGCCATTTGGAGAGGAAGATCTCGTACCTTTAAGGGAAATGGTGAACTTGGTAGATCCTCGCCACCCTTGGCTATCCATCCCAGCTTGATCCACACGACCCAGTCACAGCGGTCATTTGTGGTGGTCATTCGTGGCGGTCGCCCGTGAACCATCTATCCATCGTGAGAGGATTTAGATAAACGAGCGGAACTCGCCATTATGGATTGCTCGTAAAATTCCGCTCTAAATAAAAACTCGGGTCAAGCGAAAGCTCACAGACATAAACTTGATTTTCCTGTAGGATTCGCATCAGTCAATATCGCTTGGATAATTCTACGGATTTTTATCCATTTGTGATATTTTAGTTCATCAAAAAAATCTGTACGTGAAAGAACCTTTTAATGTTCTTTCGTTCCTATTTTTATTTTATTTTTTCCAACAGAATCGTGAGCCATCAAGCCACATTTTGCAGCAGAGCGAGAGCGAATGCTTTTATATTTCATGTAGTTATGAAACGAGTTTATCGAGCTAGATTAAACGTACAGAGGCATTAGTCAAATTCTCTGTGCGTTACAGAATGATACGTGACAGCAGTATTTAATATTTAAGGAAAAAATAACCGATTTGACTATTGTAATCCAGTTTAGTTGAATTAAAATTCATTAATTAAATTTAATCTAATTTAATTATACAACCCTTACGATTTTTGAAAAATAATGGAATCTGAATTGACCGACACAAATTAATCATCGTGGAGACATCTTGCACAGATATCTGCATCCATGTAGAAATGTAGGTACCCGTGATACTCTTTTACTTCAATTTAACGCTCGCGTGCAGAATTATGCTTTTAAAAAAATTTTTAAAAACCTACTTTAACGAGTGCGAATTAACGTTAACTATATATGCTTAATGTACTTTATAACAAGCCAGTTTCTTCCAGCTGTTTTTTAAGCAGTATAAAGAAGTCTTTTAACTTTTAATAAATAATTTATTAATAAAAATTACTGATTCAATGTTGAACTTTGTATTCACTTCTTTACTCCATCAACCAAGAAAGTGTACCATTCCATTCATTCAGATATACGTTTCTCTATTTTGGAAAGCACGTGAAATATGTCGTAACTTATTCTCGAGGTAATACTCGCGTTTCGAAACGGGAGTGTCACTATGTGACACTATGCTGTAGGTGGAAACTATGTGTATTTTAGAGGTGTACCTAAAGTTCCTACGGGAATATTCGTGACGTAGCTGATGGTTTTCGAGAAATCAATATCCCATGAGTTTCGTAAAAGTCATCTAGAATATGTCACTAGCTTCAAGAATGGAATATCGAAGCGCATTAGGGTAATATATGCACAAGAATTAAATACACACTACCTACACTTAAGTTTAACTTAACTTGAAACACCAACGTAACATGACAGGAACATGAAACGTTTGAAAGTTTTCCCATAAGAAATATGTTATTATTACCTTATTAAATATTAAGCGATGGGAGAAAGTTTGTTAAAAAGTCAGATAAAACAAAAATAATCATTATATACAATAATAAAATTATTTATCCACTTTCCTAATTTAATCCCTAATATAATCTCTACGATACATATCTTCGACTATTGAGTTATTGTATCTGGACAACAAAAGAAGTATCTATACTGAAAAATTAGAATTATTCTTCTCATTTTTTTTTGTCAATCAGATATAATGATCGCGATTGTTCTTTCATTGCCGGTCGAGCTTCTGGTTTTCAGTTCCTGAGTGTATTGTCGCAGCGTGACTGACCTCGCTTCTGCAGTCGTCCTCAGGATAAACTCCTTAACTTCTTTTGTAGAAAAAGAGGAGAATAGAGCCACGGGACTCTTCTTGTAGGGTCGGTACGGCCAGGTCAAAGAGAAGACCTGCTTGTACCTTAATGAAAGGTTCTTCGTCTGGTCTCTAGCTCTTTGCGACAGCGCCATTGTGATTATGGGTACCTCAACTCTATCGGCTTGCCAGCGCAATTATATAGGAGTGTAAAGGCATACAAGAAAAAAAAACTGGGTAGAACAAGACGCACGAAATAGGAAGAGAGGAAGAAAGAAAGAGAGAAAGAGAGAGAAAGACAAGAATGGCCATGCACGAATTACACACCGTTGCGTCGTAATTGCGGCTCGTGGTAACCGCGCTACATACACCTACGCGATTGCATAGGTACAACGCGATAGATATATCGGATGTGCTCCATGCAAATATTACAGAGCGGCGGTGTGAAAGCCGCACGTTTATTTTTAGATGTACGCAAAATCCCATGTTTAATCCGCAAGCGCAAATATTGCTGCGCGATTAACTAGCTGGATTGCTTCCGCAATCCAAACAGCAAACCGAACATGGGCAGAAAAATATTTAATACCATCCAGTCTATTTTTAATGTTTCTCTAAGAATATAACGGAGCAAAATTCAATATGTTCACTTAACATTCTATGTCTGTATATAAAAAAAGATCTCAATAACGCTATCTCATATATAATACAATAAATACATTGTATATAAGAAACTTACTTATGCTTCTCGAATTAAACTCTTACTAATTCATAATTATAAAAATGAAACATCCGTTATGTTTGCAAATTTACAGAATGCGTGACAGGTAAGATTAAAAAAGAACAAGGTAAAATTTAACAGAGAAATTGTTAAGTAAATGATTAAAAGTAAAAAGGCAGGGATTAACTGATATAAAAGATAAAATCGGGCGTTACTTCATAAATTTTTTGGTCGAATAAAGCACGAGATCTCTGGAGAGTCGTATGTGTGTATACTCTCAGAATTAGGGATCCAGTAAGATCCCAGGGGGTTTAAGAAACACGTACGTTATTCATCAAGGTTCATCTCTAGAATTCCAATGTGCACACTCCATCATTTGCTTGAGGATTTCTATATTACTAAAATTTATTATAAAAACTATATATTAGCATTATTAGTAATAGGAACGTATCTTTTGCCCATTCTAAACAGAAGTAAAAGTAAGATGTAAAAGGTAAAAGCCAATATTGTATTATGCATTGAATTATAATGTCAATTAAGGATTATATAGGATTATAAGATTTGTGTTTGAATTGCGTTCCTTCTAATAGATCATTAACTTAGATTAAATGTGGATAATTACAACGAAGTAATTTAATCTCAAAATAAAAGATATAATATCTTATTGTTAATAAATTAAAAAGAAATGTCATATCCACATATTTTATACTATTTCACAATCAATAAACGAGCTTTCTTTCTATACCAATTTTATATTTCCACTAGTTTCAAATTTAACTCTAACATAGTGAAAGAATTAATTCAGTTATGTCAAAAGGGCCATATTTCCACTTTTTCGAGAATTCGATTTTCTGTCACCATTCAACACAGAATCAATTTGTGTCGCACGTTTTATGTGACAAGGCCATCTCTAACAACATACATAGCATATGGTTCATCCAGCCATCCAATTATCTTCGTTCTGTTCCCGAAAATGTCACTTTATCATTTATTTTACCATTTTTTTCGTCCCGTGTAAAATTTATTTTTACGAAAAAAATGGTCTCTTTTTAAAGTTTTTACTTTATACACAATAAAACAATAAAATTACTGGTATTTATATTTGATCGACGTTTAAATTAATATAAAAATAGAGAATCTGTAATAATATATAAAAAGTAAAACGCGTATAAATATGGAGCAATGTCATATAAGAATACCCTAATAAAATCGTGTTAATAGAGAAAAAGATAGGTAACGAGAGTTATAAACGAGAAAAGCTTTAAGCCTAGTGGAAAACGAACCAATCAAATATCTTGATAATACTAGAAAGATGCAGGATGGCCGGAGAAAAGAGGATCGGAGGACATCCGGAAATTCAGAAAACGACAAAACTCACAGGCTCACATAACGGTCATTTACGTTCGCATTTCACGCAGCGGCGAATCCGTAGATGGGCTACTATTGTGGAGAGAGAGAGAGAGAGGGGGAGGGAGGGGGAACGGATATTCTATATCGTATAAAAATGGAAGGTACTAAAGATCATGGACCATTGTGTCGTCGAAGCTAAATTTCACACTGGCAAGAACTTGATGCAATATGCGACGGTATATCCAATTTCGTCCACGTTCAAATTCGATGAACTGAACAAAATATTATTGGAAGATAATAATAAGAAAAAATGGATAATATATAAAGTCGTTCGATTAGATTAACCCTATTTCGCCATTACGTATATTCGATCAACTAATATAAATTGCACAAATATTTATAAAGATTAATGTAGGTAACTAACAAAATGTATACGAATAAAATAGCATAGAAGAATCGAATACAATCTGTTTTACCTGAACAATATATATCTCATACTAATCTTTTTAAATTGACAAATAGTGAAGTAAGTTGTCACCGCAGCTATGCGTTCTCAAGATACACCGAATTGACCAAGTTTCTATGTCAGTTTGATGCATTTCGCGCTGCGCTCTTCGACGTCGATATAATCTTACGAAAACGAAAGTGACCGTCGATTCCGTATCGGTTTGCGGTCGAGGGCCATTGGGAGACCGCAGTGCCACCCGCGTAGCCGGTCAGCGAGTAGAGTAGGCTTCTTCGGAAAGTGTGAGAGGAAGCGAGTAGAGATGTGGACAGAGCGGCTATGACAGAAAGTGAGATAGAAACAGCAGAAGAGGAGATAGAGAGATGAATGAAAGAGGACGGGATGAAGGACTCTCTTCAAACTCCAGAGGAGTACGGCGTATTTTATGAGTTCTCTCAGGCCACATTGTCGTTTTATTTCCCATTATTTAAGTGCCAAGGCAGGTTAACAAAAACCAGTCGCGGTGCCATTGCATTATTCCCGGCGTCCACGAAGCATGATGCGTCTAATGAGTTTCTCGGCGGTTCGTCGAGTCGTCGACACCGTCGTTTTCGTTGTCGCTCCCGACGTCCCTTTCAACGGCCAATAACGCGATTACCTCGTTCCTCGCCAGAAATTGCTTGAAATTTCCTTCGCCAGCCTTTTCTCTGTCCGCCTCTCCTCAACCGAACGATAATTTAGCCGTTAAACCAACATCAAGGATTTAGCTAAGCAAATATGTATAATCGCACCAGTAAATATATTTATTCTGATATCACCAAATCTTTCATTAATATAATTCTATTAATACACATTACGCGACTGTATATACGACTTTTTCTACTTTCTATTAATCTCGTCAAATAAAAAATTTCTCTGATGTAGCAGGAAATATAGAAGCGAAATGTTCAATTCTCTTTATAAAGTAAAAAAAATTCAAAATTTTTAAAATAATATCGCGTTTGTTATAATCTTTTCAAACAAACACGATGTTGTTTTTTTTTTAATACAATGACATTGCTAATATAAAAAGATGTATTATCTCTCTCACTTCATGCTTTTCTCTTTCTGACATTTATATTCTATGTGCAGTCCTCGTGTGTCATCCTATTCCTATGAGAGCAGAATGTCCTTCCTTCATGGTCTCACGACCCTTTCATAAACCGTATGAACTTTGACTGATTACACGTTCTGCAATTCACTTGTTACGCGGTCGTAACAACAACCTATTCACACTATATATACTGACGTGTAATAACGCGAATTGGGATAGACTGGTCCGATTAGAAGCAGAGCTAATTACAGCTAGCACACTGCATGGTTTGTACCGTACCACCGATTGAATAATTCCTATACATATGTCTCATGCCTTTGATTATTCCTGTCTACTAATGTAATTAATCTCCCACGGCTTATCTATTTTACATCTCGTTAGCGAAAAGGAAGAGTTCAAACTGAGTATCTTTTCAAAATAACTCGGATTACAAAATAAATAGATCATAGAATGAACAAGATAAACGAGAAAAGCGTACAGCGTAATATTCGAACGACATACCGAGGATATAAAAGAAATCTTTCATGCACTGTTTTGGAGTGCATGTTCGGATAACAATGTCTCTCACGAGTGTAGCGTTAATTGACAAATGTCAAAAATTGCAGTTTTTCAGTCAACGCCGCTGCGGATCGGTTCGCGATATGGCCGGCAATGAATCCAGAATCGTGTCGTTAGTTCTCGGCGGCGAGTCCCGTTATTAGGATGGCATGCGGGCAGACCGGGCCGGTCCATCCGGCGTGAAGAGACGCACGAGTAGGCAAACGGGCCGAGCGGCAAAAGAAGCAACAACGGCAGAATCAAGCGGCAGCTGAGGCGGATGGCCGAGTATCTGACGTTGATGCATGACATAAAAATTAAAAGACAACGAGCGGCAGCGAAGAGACCGCGCAACGTGCGCACCGAGTGAAAAGACTGTTGCCGACAATAAAGCGAGACTGAGGAGCCCGACGCGTTCGAGTGGAAGAGATGCAGCGGCGCAATAATCCGCGTAACGAACCGGTCACGCTTTTTCGACAGCTCATCGTTTTTCGAGAACCCTAAGAGCTGCGGCGCGGGCGGCTAGATTCGCCCTCACGCGATAAGCCCTCTCGACGGACCGCACCTCCCGTTTCTCGCGCGAGATTGTGCAAATAGAGCAGTACACACCGGCCGGCAGTTCTCGCGAACGAAATAAACTGGATTGCAAGTTACGTAATACGTAATACCCAAAGGCGCATTCAAAAAAATATGATGTAGCTGCATTTACGGCGGGCGCTCTTTAATTAAAGCTCGTTTCAGGCGTGAAAACTGGTTTAACGCCTCAGTTGAGCGAAAAATTTATATTATTTCACAGCGAGGATTGCTCGGTTAATTTTTCAACTGTGCGAATATCGAGTTAAATTTAAAATTTTACTTCGCAGTCTCTGTGTCCTATTAGTGATATAAGTTCATATTTATACAGATCATTTTTTTTATACGCAGATAATGCTGGTAATTAAAATCTAACACAAAAATTTTAAATAGAAAATTTTTAACCATTAAGATTATTAATATCAAGAGACACGATAATGTGTAAGCGCCCGCGACACGAGCAGCGATATTATATCTTCAGATTTCAGTTGTTTCCCGGAAATTTTACTTGTGCTTGAGAATTTGTATATATGCTCAACATTAATTATATCTAACAAGATTAAATATTAATACTAATCTTTCATAACCAATTCAAAGTAATAGAATTTTATAAAGTATTAAATTTATTCATATTCTTATATTTTAAATATTTTTAATTTTGTACCATAATATATATAATATATTTGTATTATATACTAACAAAATTTTCTCACAGATCCATCACATTAATTTACTATATATAGTAGAAAAATATATGGATAAAATTGAATGGAAAGGAAAATATCTATAAACCAAATATCTCGGTAGCTTTCGCGATTAAGATGCAAGATTTCTAAGATTTCTACTATAAATTCTACTCGAATATAATGTGATCGATAGGTACTCGTCGTTTTATTGAGTAAAAATAACAGTAAGACAACAAGTGTGGTAATTCTCTTGATAAATCCTTGCATAGACTATAGCATCAAGTTACATCACGTAAATCAAAATACCAATTGTTGCTATAACGTACGTGTATATCTAATGAATGTAATCAATAATTCGCACTAGATCAACTTTCTTCCGCGAACATAGAACTGAGCACTCTATAATTGATCAATACATATCATTATCTGTATAACAATTTTAAAATCTTTTCACGGAACGACATATTGACATCTTTCGAGGCTTTCGAAACAAACAATTAGATGATTGAAACCGTTTCACGTCGATAAAATCACGGACTTATAATAACCTTGTACGTGACCATTTATATTTTGCAGAAAATTGATCCGTCAATTTTGCTACAATAAAAAAATTGTACCACAAATCTTAGAAAAAATTGTAACTTTAGTGTCATCAAGAAAATAAAAAAGTGTGTAATAAAAGCACAACTTACACAAAACTCATCTAAATATTAAAAATTACAAAAGCTATATAAAAATGCACAAAAAATGCACGAGATAAAAAAATTGGTAAATAATAAAAATGCACGTGCATTTTTGAAATGTGCAACATGTAACAAGATTCCTTCATTTAAATGTTAAATATGAAATATTTCCAATGAAAGTAGATACAGTTACATCGAGAACTTCTAAGTTCATTGTACCAATGAGTATATACATATAATATGTAGCATATGCCACAAACACGCTAACTTTCCTACATTTGCCAAAGTTGATAATTTATTTACCAAACAACTTCTAACTTCGGCAATTTGTTTTCTTGATGACAATGTTACTTGAAAACTAGTGCCATCTAAGCACCATATAACGGGATGACGACTAACATACTAATCTTCAAAGTTTCTAGATCTTTACATCATTATTCTCACATTTAATAGTCGTGATTATATCATATCTAATAATGTTTAACATTTATAAAAGAATATAACATAAAAAATTAACGTTTCATAATATCGTCTACGTTTGAAATTGTTTTTTTCTTCTTAATATTCAAATAGAAAATTTCAGTATGCATCGATTCAAAAATCATGTTATTCTATTTATATTTTGCAATGATACTTACATAATATCGTCAATCTGATATAAGCCGACAAAGAAAACCTTAATATCCTCAAATGAGTACATCGATATATACAGCAAATTTGCGTTAATTTGCGTTAACTCGCTGAGATAGAAAGAAAAGGAAGTATACTCGTGAGCACTCGGGTGACGTTTCCGAACGCAGCCTACGTATTGCGATTAATTGCATGGCGCTATTCTGTATCTACTCTGTAGACGCGCCACACGTCTCTTATTAGAAATTCGTGGCTGTGTCTGGCCGGGCCAAAGCAGGTTATTCAAATTCTCCCTGAACGCGTAATTATACGCATGTTTGCTGCACGAACAGTTACTAACGTACGACCAACGTCTACGAGCTGCAAGTAACACGTGTCGCAACAAACGTGTCTCACGCAAAGTGCTCGTCCGTTCCTCTCAATTACTCGCGCGATCAGTTGCAATCGATTTGCGATTATGTCAATACAGGCGGGCATCTAACATCCAATATTGCAGGTCAGAGGAAACGCCCGGAAGTTGAACTGATCCTTTGATAAATACTAAATATACAGATACAAACAATCTTGTTACTAAATGCTTATGTATGAATAATGTTATGATAACTATAATTTATAGCAATTATTTGAGCGTAATGAAATATACTGGGATATTAAAATTTAATATGTTTCCTGAAGTAATCATTTAATAATTCAGTAAAATTGAACGTGCTCGCTCTGATCTGATTATCATCGAATAAAAGTACAAAGTTGTATTTTGATGCATATTTATATTGAAATGCATTTTTATTAACAAATATATATATATATATATATATAATCATATTCAAATTCAACTATATTGAAATATATCCACTAATGTAAATGTATATTCATATATCAACTTCAACTGACGTTATTCATAGCAACAAGTCGCCCATTTCAGAAACCATGCAGCATTGAAATACAGATAAATTCTGTATTATTAGCGATATATGTGCGAAAGCACGAGGAAGCATACATTAAATCACAAGGCATACGCGCTTGCCACGAAATTCACACCAAAATTATAATAGTAGTAGAAATTATACACGATGTTTGATAGCGACGCGCATATGTTAAGGAAAATTAGTCACGTTGGCGTTAGTTATTATTCAAAACACCATATAGCATATTCCTTATTCTGGTTTTATTATAATGCATACTTTTTATTAATATTATTAAATGTTTATTTATTTCCCAAATATCCATTAATGTATATGTATATGTGTGCGTGTGTGCGTGTGCGCGCGTGTGTATGTACATAAAATAAATTTGAAAATTTTTAAATATTGCTTTTCGATCTCTACCACAAATTTTTATAAAACAAAATAATTGAGTTTTATTTCATATATGGACTTCCGGTTCGGTGAGTAAGAGCGCTATACGTGTAGTATAATTCTTTTATTAAGAGCTGATTCTTGCCTTTCCTGGCCCCCCATGGGCTACTTCTTAGAGATACTTTGGTCTCTGGCTATCTAAGAGCCGTTCTACACATTGTTGGGGAGGCCTCTCCTTCATTACTTTCTCCAAAATCTGTTAACACGATAACCTGCTCGCCAAACTAACCTGGAAGTTGGATCAAAAGATTGCATGGTTCTGCCCACTCATAAAGGTAATAAGACATAACAATAATATACAACGCTATACTGAGACTGAACTATTTTCCGAATCAATGGAAAGTCGTACAAATTATTTTAGTCCTAAAACCAGGAAAAGATCCAGAGAAAGTCTCCTCATATAGATATTATACAAAATTAAAAAGCAATTACCTCATAGATTCTACCTCATATTAAAATCATACCTGACTAACAGACATTTTCAGATAAAGTACCAGGATGAACTCTCGGAATTGCAGATCATCAAATCCGGTGTCCTCCAGGGAAGCGTACTTGGTCCACTAGCCAATTATACCTTATATTCACTGCCGATCTACCAACAACACAGCAAGTAACAACAGGAACCTTTGCTGTTGACACAATCATACTGGCTACTCACAAAGATCCAAAAATCGCATCAAAGAACTTGCAAAAAAACATTGATAAATTGCAAGAATGAAGTATTAAGCCTAACGAACAAAAATCGCAGCACGTTACGTTCACGTTAAATAAAAGAACATGCCCCCCAGTAAAGATGAACAACATAGAAATACCGCAAGCTGAAACTGCAAAATACTTAGGAATACATCTTGATCGTAGGATGACACGGAAAACCCATATAAGGAATAAAAGAAAGCAATTGGGCTATAAACTTAGAAAAATGTACTGGCTATTTGACCGTAAGTCTAGTCTCTCGTTATACAACAAAGTCTTACTTTATAAAGCCATCATAACTCCAATATGGACATATGGTATCCAACTCTGGGGATCAGCCTCAAATTCTAACATCGAGATACTAGAAAAGTTTCATCAAGCTAAAGTCCTAAGAATAATAGTAGATGCACCATGGTATGTAACTAATGAAATAATATACGAAAAGATCTAAATATCAAAACAGTAAAGGAAACAATAGCAGCTCATACTGGGAAGTACGTTCTGAGACTGGACTCTCATCCAAACCAACTAGCAACAAGGCTGTTATCGGAAAGTACGAATACGAGAAGATTAAAACGTCACAAACCATTAGACTCTGTTAATAAATTTATTTAAATTTAAATTTTCTCACATGAAACCAGTAGACAGAAACACAATATTGTGAATGTAAGAAGCATATTCCACTGAGAATGTGCCTACATGCTCTTGTATGTACTTTACTCGATTTACTTAATGTCTTTGACAGATTGTAAATACACTGCGAGATTAAAAAAAAAATTTCATATATTTTGAGATTAAAAGACAATATTATAAAACTTACAAACTTATTTTACGATTAAATAATAATTAAATACATTAATATTATTAAAAACCATAATTTAATAAATTTTAAAACTATATTATGTTAATTATAAAATTGATTCACACATTTATGTATCTGAATAATCGTAGTACTGCACTGCCATAATTATTCGCACAGTGCAAATGCAGGCATCGCAGCCGCAACAACGGCTGATGCAATTCTAAAATGGTCCGCGCCCAAAGATCTATAGGCGAAATCCGAAACCGCGACGAAATCCCTTCACGGAGCTGGTTGAATTATTCACAGGGTTTGTCTATCCTCGCGAAGCAGCGACGCAAGCTCGCATGTCGATAACGTCGTCCTGACGGTGTCAATTGCTGAACAAGACACGAGTGGAGCAGTGCAACTGTTCGGAAAGGGATGTATGGGAGATGCCGAAAAGATATTGAGCTCCGTGTGAATAAAAGAAAAATAAATATAGTGCGGAATAAATTTAGTTTGTATTTCAAATTTTTGTATATAAAAATAAGACGACTGTATATAAAAATAAGTAAGTTATAGAAGAGCATCTCTATATGTGTTTTTTATAGATTTTTTTTTATAATGCATTGCAATTTTTAATATATACCTTCTTTTTTCTTTTTTTCTCTTTCTTGTTTTCTTTTTGCCTTGAATAGTATTATAATCAGTAAAGATAAGTATTCATAATATTATATAACTTTCAAATTATAGCTTTTTATTTCACTTTAAAACAATATGTTTAAATTAGATAGATATAAGTGAGAAAAGAGAACACGATACATTTTTCTGTAAGAAAAACGTAAGCAAAATGTCTGTAAATTTTATACGTTTTAAAATATTCTGTAATGCTATTTACTTCTAAACGGCTTATCTGATACCAACTTCTAAATTAATCGTTTTCACAAAGTTGACGCTAACATGAAGTATATCTCGCATTCTTTTGCAGATTATATCAAGTTTGTTAATTTTTAACAAACAATTTTACAGAAAGTGTTTGAGTTGTTAATTAATGTAAGCCGTGTTCGTAACTGCAGTGTTTGTTCGTGTATTTTAACTTACAAAACAAAGAAAAAAAATAGAAAAATCTTAATAAAACGAATCTCAACAAGACAAGGAATTCTCTATTGTCACACTATTGTCACGAATATAAAACAATTAAACCATCATTGAGACATTTTATATTTCTCAAATCTATTGCAAAATTGCAATATAGTATACATATTAAACCTTGCATTAAATATATTAAACATTAAATATTAAATATTAATATTTTGATTAACATAGCTTCCAAATAAAGATTTTGCTGCGTAATCACTTTATCTCAACATCTAGAGTACTCGCAACTCGTCGCGTCTTGTAAATGAGTCACGGTCGGTCTCGCTCCGCGTGTACTTGGTGTCTTTTTTATCATTAAGAGCCGGTTGTTCCAACCCCTGTTGATAAACTAAATAATAGTTAAATCATATATGTGTCTTTGTTTTTTTCCTTCAAATTAAACAAGGATAGACATATGATTTAACTAATATTAGTTAGTTTATCAATAAGGTTGGAATTCAGGTATGCCATGAATCAAATATCAAAGTAGGCTAATTAATTCAAAATTTGGTATACGTACTTACTTAATTTTTAATTCTGAACAGCTTTCTCAAATAAAACTTTTCGCTATCCTTTACCGAAAAGGCACTTTACCTACACAGAAAATTTAGGCAATTCACAGCCGTGTAGCACAGAAACGAGGTTTCAGCGGACATGCATTCCTGTATTCAAATTACTTACATCACCTTCCCCTACAAGCACACAAAGTGTGCCCTCATCTTTTTGTTACACCCTGTATACCTACATGCTTATCTTATTCTTCTGATTAATATAGACGATCGTAATTAAATGTTTCTGTGAGTGCTATGTACAAGTGCAGCGAAATAATTTGAGAGGATGAGGAGGCTTTGGTGTAAGGCATCATGTGACAGCGGAGCAACCGCATAGAATGTGGAATGAATTATTTATTACTCTTATTGTCATTTGCAGAATTAATTATTTATAATTATTTAAGTGTAGCAATATAATTTTTCAGATATTACTCTAATCTATCTTAATATCTGACCATTAAATATAAATTATATATTTCTGTTTTATAATTTCAACATAGTCCAAACTTCGCTGCTACGCATCGTGTCGGTGAATGACATATTATCTTTTATTTTATTACTACTAAAAATTAAGTTTAAAAATTAAAAGAGAAAACGCTATCTAAAACGCTTTAAATGTTTATTTCTATATCACTACTCACCAACTGTTAAAGCGAAACGACCACTGCATAGGGGAACGACTTACCTAAAAGACAAATTTTGATACATGAAATGATGAATATGATTTGTTCAAATATACTATATAACTACTAGTAAATTTTAATTGCTACGCGCCAATTATTTAATTTTTTTAAATGATAATTTGAATGGTTAATTGCACTCCCGTCGTCTTGTCAGCTTGCTAAATCGGCTGTTTAAAATCGTGAAGCGCCGTATGTGTTCACTAAATATATTGTCTCCGACGTTGTAATCTTGGCTGCGTTATTATTATATATAATACGCGATAATATGAAAGGCATCTTTCTGATGGTCTGCAATTATTCGCAAACATGAAATCTATAAAATAAATTTTGTATCTACACATCTGAAAAAATGGTTAATATTATATTAACAGCACGATTAATACGGCAGTTTATTGAAAATAATTTTGTTAATTCAATATTAATGAACCGAATACCATGCTCTTGTTCTAATAAAATGTTATTGGTTGTTATAATACCGTTATTAAATTAATAAAATTATTTTCAATTAAACACTGCTGTTAGCTAATGCTGTTAATATATATCATTTTGTTTCGTGTACTTTTGAGAGATTTATATTGGAGACCGGATTAATTTTTAGGACAAACGCATATCGTTGATGATCCAAAAATTAATAATTATTTGATATCGAAGAAGAGATATATCCTCAATTGAAAAATGATTGCAACATTTCGTTTTAAATTAGGCTGCATCCTCGTTACCTTCAAAAGCGGTAAAACTCGCAATTGGATTTCACACATAGATGGGCTTAATTCGCGTGGAAACGAGCTACCTCATTCATCGTATCGCCGTAATTACTGCGCGAAATAATGCTACCGCGCCGTTTACTGCAACTACGGGCGTGACAATTTCGCCGTGGTCGTAGCGAGCACGCGCATAAAATCGAGCCCGTAAAAATCTCCTCCGAGTCGGATGCTTCAAGCGCGGATCGTGCTTACCTTTTCGACGAGTGCGTACCTTTCTGGCGTTATATATGTACACGCGAACCAATATATCGAGCCCGCGTGTTCGAAGTCGAACCCGCAATAGATGCAACGGGACACCGCAGGATGCGCCCTTACCTTACGCGATGGCGCGGCCGGGTCCATAAAATGTGGGTGGCAAACGAGCAACGGACAGGCCGAGGGGGAAAGCCGAGGGAAACCGGACGGCCGTAACGAATGAAGTGTGCGCCGCTGTAAAAATGCGGTTTTATAGAAGCAGTCTCACATAACGTTCAAGTAACCGAGACGACGGACCGTCCGAGGAGAAGCGGAAGAACGAGAGTGTAAGGCACGCTAAGGCGATTCCGATGGGGGTACGGGCAGAGGGATGGGAGACACTCGCGAGTGGGTGCGCCCGTAAAAAGGAACATCATGCACGCGCCTGCACGTCGTAATATCTGGCTCTCGTGCGTCCATACACTTGGTCGAGCTCTTTTTATTCCGCCAACCTTATCTTCGGCGCGGTGTGTCTTGCGTCGGCCTCTTCGTCTTCTTCGCCTTTCCACCCTTGGCTGCTTTACTTTTCCCCTCTCTTTCGCCACACGGCTTTTTTATCGGCGTCTTGACTCTGTAAACCCTCCATAAAGCCTCGACAACAGGTCAGAATCCCAAGCGTCGCGATTTTTCCGGGCGATATCGATCACGATACCTCGGGAACAAAGTAAGTGGCCGATCGCCACGTCGCGATATACTATCGATGATACCGCTATTCCGGGCTATTCGTGACGCTCCACCACTCGAACACGCTACCACGCGACGAAAGCTCGAACGGTAATCTTCTTGAATGGAGAAACACCCGGAGACAAAGCGCGTTTACGACGGCGCCTTATCGATAAACACGTATGCGAAAACAAATTCATTTGCCTGGCTGGATTGGGAATAGTCAAAGGTTCGAGGTAATGAGGTTGTCTACCTCCACATGCGACAATTGCTTTTGCGGGGACAACCATCAAAGAGAGCTAGGCGATCGTTGTTGAGAAAACATCAGTTGTTATCGTTGCACCGCCCGCTATTATTATTCCTCTGATATCGGATGGAATTTATCTTGCGCGAATGAAAAGGTGCGCATAACAAGAAGCGAGCTTTCCTATATTGCCCAACAAAACAATGAATAATTTAAGTGATGAGTAAAGGGGTTCTTTCTTTAGAAAATTTAGAATTTTTTGAAAAATGTCCGTAATTGCTCTTTTCTATATCCCTATTTCATGTATAAATCTTTAAGATTTTGGTTAATTAGACTCAGTTTTATACGCGATCAAAGGTCTATAATGTTTTGAGAAATATCTGTGGTAGCTCTAACTTCCGCAAATTTAAGATATCAGGTTATTTCTAATTCTATTATTATAAATTCTGTAGTCTTTTTTACCCCTATTTCATATATAATTCTTTAAAAGGTTGATTAGACCTAGCTTTATACGCGATCAAAGATCCATATACGAAAACAAAGCTTCCTCTATGAGGAAGCAATATCAAGACACGGTAGCAAAAACACCGAAGTAGGCCGATTGATTCAAAATTTGATATACGGGTCTGATTTTTAATTCCTAACAGCATTCTCAAATAAAATTTTTCGCTATCTTTTACCGAAAAGGGCATTTTACCTACACAGGAAAAGGCAACTTCACTGCCGTGTAACACGGAAACGAGGTTTCAGTAGACATGCATTTCTATACTCAAATTACTTATATCAAACCTCCCCTACAACACACAAAGTCTATCCTTATTTTTTTGTTACACCCTGTATATCTCAACGGAACCTCATCGATTATCTCATCGAAACATGATCACAAAGATAACGCGAAAAAAATATTAAACTCTATTATCCAGTTTGACACCCGCAAATCTTACGAAATTAGCACGAATAAAATGTCAAACAATTGTGAGTTTTAACAAATCACGATATGTATATATTTACAATCACGTCAATTTATGCTGTGCGTCTTAATAAATATTAAAATGAGAACCTAATTACAATAATACTTTATTAATTAAACGTATCCCGACGCCGCGTCGCTCCAGCATCAGCATTAATACGGTGCGATTAATAAAGTCGCAATATAATTTCGTATAAATGCAATGAGATATATCAATTTCCGTTATTTAAATTACTCAATCCAGTGATTAGTATATTATTCCACGCTTTCAATCCAAAAGTATAAATTACGTTCCAACCAGCAAAAAATTTTAAGTACATTGCAAGATCTAATCGATAAAGAAATTATTAGTGGTTGTACAGAGATATACAAACGCAGATAATAATTGGTATAATTCCCACTCTCTATTATTTCGATTCTATAAAACAGATAAATCGTGCGAAATAGTTGCTTTGATAAATAGTCAATGCATTTACAATCACTGATCGCGAGAGTTCATTGATCATGTGCGTTGGTAATAGCTAATTATTCATAAATGATAATCGCGTTTGATATTTTCTAGCACTCGACACGATCGATGTTTCGATAAGTAAGTTGCGACGCGACGTATGGATATGTGCTACCGACTCGAGTCTCGTCGCGCGAATAACACGAGACCTTGTATATTAAACAAATACCAAGGCCGTACACAAAGCCAGTCTCACCAATACGAAATATTTAACGTATTATGGAATAATTCCACCGAATATTCTGTTTCTTCCATTTCAAACTAGTTGTTAATATATGATCGATTACATACGATAATACACGGCTTCTCGTTACTTAATTGATCCAACGATTCCATGTATTATTCCGCGTTATCAAAATGGTAGGCAAATTACATTTAAACGCTCAAATTATATTAAACGAAAGTTTAAAACGTGATACATTCGAATTCAAGCCTCGCTAAGTCCGCAGCGGTACGTAATTAATTATCGTCCATAAATATCGTGAAATAATAATTTATAATTCCCATTCTCCGTTGTTCCAATTTTCTGTTCCGAAAAAAATAAATCGCGCGAGACATCTGCTTCGTGACAAGCAATTGTCATCTCAATTCAATTGTAAATTAATTACGGAGACGAACAATAACCCATTCTAACTTAACTTTGATGACGTTCGAAGTACAATGCACAACGAGACACGAAGTGGCTCGCGCCACGATCTGCTAGCTTGAATCTCGCACTGACTGAGTCCCTCTAATCAGAGTCTGGCCAACATGCAGTTCTGGCAAAATTTTGCGAGAGAGAAGGATATAAGAGAGAAAGAAAAAGCGATATACATTCATATCGCTTTTTCTTTCTCTCTTATATCTATTTCTCTTTCTGTTCTCTTGCTTTAGACAAGCCAAGAAATGGCGAACCAATCAAAAGTTGCTACTGATGTATAGCCAGACTCTGATTAGAGGAACTCTATCACTGAGCGAATGATAGCGCGGCGACCTTACATGGATATAACGCACCGTGCATTATGCCGCAATAATGAATACCAAGGCCGTGCTTCAATGGAATTATCTCGAAATATTTTAAATGTTTTATAAAATACAACACAAAATATTTTTTATTCCTTAAGTTTTAATAAATGAGTTATTGTTAAGTGCTTTGTTTTGCTGTTTCTGCAGTATTCTGCACATATGCGCTTTGTTTTATGGATTAATTAGCATCGTCTAAAATAACGATTAATTCCATTCAATTGAGAGAGCGTTTCTCAAAATAGAAATATTGTTATCTGTATTCTCTAACTGGTATGTGTATAAATGTATATTATGCATGTTATAGGTATACCTTATAGTAAAAAAAATATATGGATAAAATTAAATGGAAAGAAAAATAAATATTTTTTTCCTATTGTCGACGTATGGATTACAGCCTCTTTTGTGCAATCTTAATCAAAAGTTACATAAAGTTGTTGCAGGAATAGATGAAGATAGTGAGAAAGGATAGATTTGCATGAAAACAAGAACCGTGCTCGATATCTACAAAATTGCAAGAAATTTGCGTGTCTGGTTTATCAAGTTTCGGTCTAATTGTCGCTTTCCTCTCATTCTCACTCTTTCTCTCTCTCCCTCTCCTTCTCCCTCTTTTTTCTGTCTCTTTGTTTCCTCGAAGCACAAGAGGGATTTTATAGCTGCCGTTTTTCAAGGAAATAATCGTGAACGTGAAATAAAAGTCAATCGCGATAGACAGTTTCATATTTTACGGTTTGTCAGTATTATGTGCGCATGAACCTGTCGTCATTCTGCCTCTCTAATGATCGAAGCCTTATCGGCTACAAATCAATCTCGTAAGGCATAATTAATATTCATGACTCACTTGCAAAGGACATTACACTTAATGTATATTTGATTGGAGGCAGTCTGTATAGCCAGACGAAGTTTTATTACAAGGATGTCAAACATCTGTATGGATAACTGCGCGGATTATCATGTTGCGTGAAATATGCATCTCGCGTGAGTAGCAACGAGATCGTGACGAAACTCATTACCGTGTACTGCCAAATGATTAGCTCCTAATAAATAAAAATAAATACCTTTATGTTAAGAAAAAGGATAATAATAGTATTATACTTTTAATAGCGAAACAAGGTTAATAGATGATATAATCGCAGTAAATAGTTTGAATGTAATAAAAAATATGCGATTACATATAAATAAATTTATAAATTATATTTGAATGCTACTGCTGATATATAAGTATGAAACAACTTAGGATTTATTTAACCTTTCTGTTTTATATCTATTTCTTAAAAATGTATATCTACATATTTTAATTTCTCACTTGTCAATTAGCTATAGTTTGTCTTAATTTTAATTATTATAATTTATTAATTAATTTTGACGTTATTTAATATTAAATCTATTCACTAGGTACACTAGATCGTTGGTATACATAATATTTTACTTATTATTGAATATAAGACAGTATAATGATTAAAGAATTTTTTTATACATAAGTCTGACAAGACGTAAATTTTTAATATTTGAATATACTGTCGCATCTTTCTTTTTATTACGTTGAATGCTAATTCTAGTCTACATTGTATCCCGTAGATCGCTTAGCAGTATTTTGCAAGGGGAATTACCTTCGCATATGTTTACGAAATTCTTGAATTTTATAATAACTTATGATATAAGATGTACAATGATATGCACGAAACATCTCGAAAGTGTTTGTTTCGTAAATTTATGACGATTATACTTTTCATAAAAATGTTTTCAAAGAATGTCAAAAATTTTGTTCTGAAAATTATAAGATTTCTTAATTTTATCTTGTGCGCGATATTGATTTTTTGGGCAGTAATAATTTACCAAAATATCCGCGTTTTGATTGAATATCCACCATTTCCCTCAGAAAAGCATTTACATGGAAAATCCCATACTGTCCTGAGGTTTTAAGACTTATATTGATGTAATTCGGAGTGCGAGATCGCGGATCAAAGAGTTTCTGTTGCATGTACAAAGGAAAGAAACCTAAACGGAAAAGTACAGCAGTAAAAGAGAACATTCGCTTGGTCGCATAATTTGAAGCATTCACTAAATATTCCGATACAGGAATCTATAAAAATTCGTACGCTTCTTTGAAGCGTAAATATACATTTAAAAGTTTGAATCTTCCGATATTTTGCAGCGATATTGAGATTGAATTTATGACACGTAAAGAATTTTTTCAATTATTATAAAGAAAAATGCAGCGTTTATTATTTATTATAGGAATATAATGTAAATATAAATATATAATTTGCATTCATTTCAACATTGCGAGTTTTCAAAATAAATAGATGCATACGTATAAAATAGATTATACGTATAAAATTTCAGAGGACTTAATTTATGTTTCCGTGATTTCGGCGAAAGTGCAGGAAAGTGGCCGTTTGCATAAAGTCAATCGAGCGAAATCTATTATACGACGTCATTCGACACGCTCGATTTCGATAGGAAGGATAGCGGGCTATATGTAACTCGTATGATGTAACGACTGCTGCGGGCAAAAGGCGAAGTTCATTCAGGAGATATTGTACTTTAGAATTGCTTTTCTTAAAATTCTGATTAGAAATTGCTACTACTAGTTTCAGAAGCAGAACATCGTGCATAATATCTTACACCTGTGTAATCGTATATTAAAGAAGTACAAAGACATCTATATATTGACTGAAATATTAAGATATAATATCGTTTAATGTGCAGATCTTGAAAGTTAATATGATATATTTTTATTACGTTGTATTTGAGATATTGTAATTTTTTATCTTATAACATTTTTCTGAGAACTTGAGGTGATTACTTCAAAATCTAATTCAAGATCCAATTTTAATGCATTGAAGTACTTGCTACAGTGCCAGACTAGAGTCAAGCTCAACAACAGAGTCTTCTTTTCCCGCTAATTTTCCCAAGCTCGTTCCCTTGGCAGTGGTTTCGCTAAATATAGTAGATAAAGACAGTGGGAATCTCGTTAATCCATTTATGCACGTCACTAATTAGATGACGAGGCATTTGGCTAATCCTTACGCCCATGATCGGGCGGACTTTCCGGGGTAGGCCCCCAGTAGCCATGTCAACTTAAATTATAGAATTAAAATAGAACAAATAGAATATAAATAAAAATAATTTATCTCGTGGATGGATATCCATCCATGTCAACGAATGCACGGGCTTTAAGCATGCCCGGCGCCGGGGCTCGACTCGCAGCGGTGGGGGGAATCACGTCCGCTTCTCCCACGTTGCAAGGCCGGCCAACTTCGACTCCCCGGCTAAGGTATAGAGACAACGGGCTTGGGACCCTTAGTGGGGGTCATTCAGCGCCAACATGAGCAACATGTAAAATTCGTGAGACAGTTATATGTCCATAAATGAGTTCGCAAATCGAGCTCCGTAGAGCTATCATCAACATCGTGAGCCAATCCGATTTTCTAATGTCAAGTTCCTTTAAATTCCAGCACTCTTGGGTATAATAGTGCTCTTCTGGAGTCTATTACAATAGGCACTACTCTCGCATCGCGGACATTAAAGTTCGTTTTTAATTTAATTGATGATGTCTTTGTACCTCTCGATCTTCTCTCTAATAGCTCCTTCAGCGAGAAAATTCTTAAGAGAGTCATATAGTTACTCCCGCCATTTACCCGCGCTTGCTTGAATTTCTTCACGTTGACATTCAAAGCACTGTGCTCTGAAGAAGTGCATAATAAAATATATTTAAGTGTTTTATATAGTTTTTTCGAACAAAACGAAGATAAACTTTATTTTTCTAATAATAAAAAAGTAACCCCAACGGGTTACTGCGACACGAGACATTTCTGGACGTCCGGTGACGGGCAGAGCGAAAAATGCCGCGTAGTCGAAAATAAAACATGCCAGTAAATAAAAAAAAAAAGTACGATGGCAAACGATGGCGCGTCAACTCGGGTCACGATACTGCGTACGTCGCCGCGTTCGATTTGCGCGTGTTCTTTCACGCGAGAGGAGCGAGATGCGAGCATTTAGGCCAATTCGACCGTAGACGCGAGTGCGAAGGGACCGTACAGCACGTACGAGAGATTGTGATTGGATTGAAACGTGCAACTGACACGCCACCCGCGTGTCCGGCGTCAGCTTCCTTTTTCAAAATTCGAACTATCGTTTGCCTCACGGAAGTTTATCAATACTTCATCCTTCTACCGCCGAGAAAAGAATCTAAACCATTTTTTATCTCTATAATAGCATTATAGAAAAAATAGTTTATTTTTTTTGCATATAATTTAACAAACGTTTTATCTCGATATTGTGACTGATGCAACAAACGTATAGTATCGTTAAACTTGTAAAATTAATCAAAATTCTTTATATCCCATTGCATAAAAATCTTTCCCTAGATATATTAAGAAAAGAAATCATATAAATGTCTTTTTTTTTTCAAAAATTTTTTTAAAAGTACTGAATTTTGATGCGACAAACTAATTATAAGAACACAATAGTTATAATTCCATTGATAAGGTTTTGTACCTCCACTAAAATTACTTGATACAATCTTAATTAATGAGCACTACTTTCTAATTAAACTTTCCTTCCCTTAACATTTAGGGGCTTACGAGTATGTCATGCATTTTGCGTCGTCCTCACGTTCATAAATAGAGATCACGATGACACTAAAACAGCGGGTCAATATAGTTGAAAGGCATTATCGCACCTTATCATAGGCGATTATATCTTATCACTCCATTACGGATAAGCGATTATGCGCTTCGATTTACCGGGCGATAGTGACTAACGCGTCATCAGTTCGCACGAGTGGAAAATCCATCTTCGAAGGGATACCCTAGCGTGCAGCAAGAAGATGAGGGGAAACAGAAAGAGCGCTCACGCTCGCGAGAACGATCGGGGTGGTTTGATATTAAATCCTGGTGACTGGCGTGTCCTGGACGAGACGAGGAGAATCCTCGCAACACCAGATGGAACTGACGCGCTGAGTGACGTCAAATTAAAACACGCAGCACTGACGCGACGATTCGACGACACCCCATATAACCTCGCATCGCGCTGCCCCGCTTCCTCCCTCATCGCCCCCTTGGCACAACCGGTTTCCTACCTCTGCCTCCCGCGAATTCTCCCGTCGCTGCACGACGAACCGCGTCAAGCACGTGATCGCGATAGCGGATCCCGCAGGCCGCGGCTATTCTGCACGATACGGACGGACGTATAGCTTTTTTTTGAAACACGGCCGAAAGCCGCACGGCACATTTTACGAGATATCGGTAGAGATTCGACGACGATGCCGTTACACCGGTGACGTTTATGTAGCACGTGACACGTGCGATGCGTGAGTAGCGGCACGGTAGGTGAAGATAAATCGTTCTGTCGATGGCTGCGACTTAATAAAGATGACGGGATGATGACGACACGTGCGCTAGCACAATTTCTCCACTATTTGCCGATCCCGTTAGAATTACTCTCATTCACGAAGTAATCGATAAATAATATTTCGGTGTTTTTGATTCCTTTTTTAATACCGTGCATTATACAATAAATCTGATATCTTCATTGAAAAATAAAGCTTATTATTAGTATAAAATCATTGGTAGTGACGTAACTAATAGCACTGCAGAGATTCGCGGGAATCTCGAGGCATCACAAAAAAGAAAATAAAGAAAAAGAAATTAGAAAAAAAGATAGAAAATAAAAAGACACAAAATTAGATGGAGAAATAAAGAGAAAGAATTCCTCCCTCGTTTATACGGCATACGATCGACCGAGATTACAATTTTATAGATATATATATACATAATTCTATAAATATTAGATATATTCTTCTCTCTTTCCTTTACATACCTACTCTTATTACCATTTGCAATAAAGTTTCACGAAACTCGAAGGAATAAAAAATTTTGCAAACTGTATATACGTAAAAAATCTGAAGTAATAAAATTTAAATTGATACGACATATAATATTAATCAATATTACATATACAATCTAAAACAAAATAATACCTCTAAAGAAAGTTCTTTAGTTCTGATGCATAGCACATGTCAAAGAAATATTTGTGTAAAAAAATTGTATCGGTTATTGTTTCCAGTTGAGACAAATTCCATTCAATGGGCGAATTTTCCAAGCAGTAAAATGGATTTTTATTCATATTAATTATCAATTCAATCGTTTTATACAAATGTTCTCACGGCGTGCATATCAGTCTGTCGGTTAAAACAAAGTAGTTTTTATATATTTAACAAAATCCACGCGGCGAGCATCACCGATATCCGGTTGAAAGCACAGTATCGGCCGTCGCACAAATGTCACCGGCAATGCTCCAGATAGATAATTCGTACTCGACCTATGCCTATTGTCTACGAGACCTAACAATCCGACATGAGCATCAAGCGCACTTTGCCCAAGTGTATAAAAGCGCCGCTATAATAAAATCGATAAACGATACGCAATTACATCGTTTAATTAGGACCGATCGCGATAACTGCGTCCGTAAACGAAATAACAAATGCATTAATGTAAACGTTCATTCAATTGCGCGATTTATTCCTTAAGATAAGATCTTTATTCCCTCTGAACGTGGGATTCTCCTCTCTCTCTCTCTCCCTCATTTATCTGTAATTATACAAGATAGTATCGTGTGCATAACTCTTTCATCATTGACTTTTTAATGGAGTTGTCATCAATTTTTTTTAGCAGACAAAAATTTATTAGAATATACGCTAATTTTCTAATTTTTGTCTAATATTAAATACTGGGCGTAAACGTCAAATTAAATGTATGTTAATAAAAAGTTTTTCTTAAATTAATAAAAACGAATAAAAAAAAAGCATATATTTATATAATTACACCATTATAGTTTAACTTGTTAAATCAATTTCATTCTCAATTGTTTTGCAGTCGACAAATATTAAGGAAAAGAGAACAAAGGAAGTTCTTATATATCTTTAATGAAAATTTTACTCCGTCGTTTGTATTTCTCTGAGAAAAATCTTTATAATGCAGCGACAGTTCCGAGACATTCTGCATGTGTAAAACCACGTATATGATTATAATGCACGCCTCCGTAGATAGTATCTCGCAGCAATTAATTACGCACAATCAGATCGTAACAATTAATAGTACAGCGTCTACGCTACTTAATTCACTTTCCTCCATTAATATTTCCTTGCAATTATTTGCGTTGTATTCAACAGAATTCCCTTGATAGAGATGAGAGAGACTACTAGAGATTTGAAGCATAATTTGGAAAATATAAAGGTATAAGAAATTTTTTTTTCGTTCTTAATGACCTATTTTGAACCATTCTGCAAAACTTAAAGCTATCGACTGTCAACTATTACCTATATTGCATGTCAATAATTTTATTATTTAAATTACATTTCTTTCCATCGTTGTTAAATTTTCCATCTTATTATATTTAAAAACAGGTAAAAATTAAAGTGCTCGTCATTTGAAAGATTATCATCGATATATAATCGCTTCCAAAAACTTTTTTTTTTTAACGTCTGCAGGGTTAGGATTAGGAAAAAAGAGAATGATTCCGACAGAGCGTCAAATTGGCCTGCGATAAATAGACGCGCGTGCAATTAGACTAACCGCCGTCTGTCATTTCAATCGAAAGCGCACCCTTCGACAACGCGTCATTCACCGACCGAAGTCACAGATAGATCGGGACACGTGCGGCTTCATTATTATTTCCCCGCGCGCAGGAGAGGCAGGATCAAACGGGGCGAGAACGCAGCGAAGGAGGAACGACTCGGCACACAATGACCCCGGCGTGGCGGTCTGATTGTCCCCGACGCGGCCGACGGGAATGACTCACAAAGTCCCCGATCGCGCTCCTGATCCGATTATTTATCGTTGTCAAAAAGTCCGGGGACCCGCGCGAATCCCGTATCCCAACCCGCAAAGATCTCCCCCTGCCCCGGAAACCCGGAGCCATTCCTCGTCGTGTGCGGAAACGTTAATCTCATTACGACTCGTCGCTCTATTGGGACTCTGCAGTTTGTGTTTTGACACTTTAAGAATGGTACGGCCTTATAATAAGCCCCCGACGATATAAACCCCCTTTCGAAAGCTCGGAGTATAAGCACGTTCGCGCTAAGAGGGGATTATTTGCGTCAAACTGTGTGACATTCATTTTCGTATTGCAATAGCATCTCCTCAAATATGGTGTATTTCAGTGATACAACGATGTATCACTCGTATTCTCTCTAAAAACAAAGATTAATTTTATAGCTTTATTTGATAAAACATGCCGTTGTGTGTGTGGTATGTTCAACCGGCTAATATTAAAAAAAAAAAAACAAGAAAAACGTTCTTCTTTGTTTGTTATATAATTTGTGTTATAAAGTATCATTGGCGAGACATCGTTCACGTTCGCAATCGTATCAATATATCGACAGACATACGAAACACATACCAAAACCGTAAACGTATCTACTGTGAAGAATTTCTTCCTTCCGCCTCAGCAATTTCTACGGAAAACGCGAAGCAGCGTATTTAGGATCGGGAGAGTTTGCAAGCTCGACAAAGAAGGATATCGATTCCCATTTCGGGGAGCCGTAATAAGCGGTTTATCGTAATAGATCATTAACGCGGCCACTGCGCATCCCCATTTATCCTGTTCCGTAATGTAACGGCGGTTAAATATCGCTCGATCGAGCAACTCTCCCGAGGCGCGCATATTATAAACACATTACGACAATCCGTAAACTCAATATTTGTTCAATATTATCGAAATACCAGGTGGAGTAAGCGTAACGCTTTGGAGATTCTACTTCGCGATCGTCGCATTTGCGAACGCGACGGAGCTTGGCCGCGCGAGAAATCGAGAGATTCCAAGCTCGATAATACGAGAAATGCCGCGATACGAAATGTCAGACTGGCGAGTAATCGCTTAAAACGCCGACCGTGTTTGCGGCTAAACGAGAGCTTAATTAGTTCGCGTCGGCAGCTGCCGCGGCAGCGCGCGCGGCGATTCGACGGGTTAAAAAACGCCGCGATACCGGATCTGCGGCTATTACGCGTCGCCTCGCTTCAAAACAAAATTTTAATTACGATTCGTGCGAGTGTTGTCAGAGTAATTAGCGGCAGGCGTTCAGTCGCGCGCACGAGTGATCGCGTGGGAATGAGGATGTCGTGCGGCGCGGCATGCTTGCGTTCACCAGCACGTATTTATACGTGAGGATGCGCGGTATAGCCGAACATTTTATTTTATTTGACGAAACCAAGCGCGACATGGGATGTTTGTTTAGGAACAATTCGTCATTATTCGAAATTTAAGGTAGATTAACAGCAATAATTTTCTGCATAGAACTTCACAGTGTCTATTTGCTGCCATTAATCCTAATTTGTCGATCAGAACGGGAAACAATTAATTATTTCGTAATTTAAAAAAATGTTATAAATACGAGTACTTTTATGTTTAAAATAATATTCGAGGATATTCGAAGGATAGGAAACACACTGCTAAATTTATATGATTTCATCTCAAAGTTCGTGCAAAGATCACCCGTCACGCGACAGCTAATAACTTTATGACATCGTTATTATATTTTCGTCCAATTATAATTCACTTCGTTACTCATGACACTTGCAAAAAAAAGGTTCATCTTAGATTCATGACGCGTCGATCGATACCGCAGGAATTTCAGACTATCAGGCTTGAAAAGAATTCTCAAATTATAAGAGATAAAAAATTATCTCATTCGCGTAAATGTCATAAACCTTTTAGTTCAAACGCCTTATTAAGCGTTAAAAGAGCATAAAGTCGAGCTTCCTCGTTCAGCCGTTTGTTAATTGAATTATCTAATATTATTAACGTCATCCATCCAAAGACGAAACTAAAATAATAAATGAATAATAATAGTTCTTTAAGTGATGATTCGTGTAATCAGAATCTAAGCTAAGAAAATTATATATCTTTGTTCAAAAAAAAAAATTAAAAAAGCTCTACAGCTAACTTCCCTCCCTCCTTACAATCCAGACAAGCAATCCTCAACATTAGATGTTTAGTATCAAACTATTGAAGCTATTGATATGTGTAATAAAGGTGAGATTACTGGCGCTATTCGCTTTGGGAGGTCATCTGATTGCGAGGCCGGTCGATAGTGGTAACATCAAAAGCAACTTCAAGTAAACGGCGGGTAAGTAAATCTCTTCGAGCCTCGAAGAAGCTTTGGAGGTGAAATCAATGGACTTAGATGAGTTCGTTGGCAAGCAAATAAATTTCTGGTAACTTGCCAAGCGAAGCGAGATGCGTCAGCTTCAGGGCGGAGCGTGCGAGCTCTGGCTTCAAGCTCAGCACCTCGACGGCAAAACCTAGAAGGGGAGGGAGACCAGGAATGGCATCCGATTATTCGAGTATGCAAAATAACCGGAATCCGAGTTATTGTTATCGGTGAGCATGTAGCGGCGCGTTCCTTTCCTTCTCGGCTTGCTTCGAACACGCGACTCAGTCCGCGCACATCGCATTGTCTCGCATTAAAAGGCGACGAGTTTTAAGTCGTACTCGGTATACCGAAAGGAAAGCACCCATACCTCATCCACACCTACATCGGACAACTGATTAAGTCTTTCGATTCGCTGAAAGGGTTATCGGGTTCAGCAAACGGTCCATCGTCACGATATACTTCTCTCCTTGTGATAGAAACACAAGGCACGAGAGATCTAATTACATGCAAAGCCGTATCTCTTACAAGTTGGAATTAAATCAAAGTGATTAACATGCAATGCTGTTGTCGCAAATAAATTTTAATTATTGATGTAATTGTTCGTAAAGTCATTATGTTATGTCATCTTAATTTCTTTTTATATAAGTAATGTTAAATTCAAAAAATTAAAAGTTAAGATACAATTAATTGATAAAATTAATTGAAGGTGATAAAACTGAATTTAAAAAGAATGTATTATATATACATATACATAATTACCTATAAAAATAATATAATAAAATATACCATAATTTATCAATTTATCTTATATTTCGTAGTTGTTGATTTTTATCGAAATTAATTTAAAAAAATAACTTTCTACAATTTTTCGTCACTTATTGTTAGTAATACTAAGTTAGTAATATTGATATATTGAAGATATATTGTTAGATATATTGAAAATAATAGCATGGCTGCGTCTCAAGACACAGCTTGGTACTAGAAATGCAAATGATACAATCGCGAGGGTGAAGCCGATAGTATCGAGCAAGGCGGTGGCAAGCAGGAATCAATACAGCAGTATTTTTGCCATGTTACCATCCTTTCCCATATATCTTTATCGCATACTTGTTCCATGCTTCGTATTTTTACATAAAAAATGCTTGTAATTTATCCGATTAAATATCTTTCTTGTTGAAAACAAGTAAAACTCTTACGTGCATATACGTGTGCTATTATACATAAATGACGAGTAAGTATATTCATGTATTACGAATCCATTCGAAAATTTGTAGAGTTTACACACAGAAATCGTAGATTCTGATTCTCTTCGTTTCAATCACGGCTAAGGCAGACAATTGTTGACTAATGTATAAGTGGTTTTATAATGTTTAAGATGATGCACAATTTCCTACGATTTCATACGACTGTGAATTGCAACTTCATATGCTATTATTATCAAAGTAAAGATATTGGCGATCTATGAAATTACATAAAAAATGCAATATAGAAACTAACGAAAGGAACAAGTTTTTGCCATTATTCCCTCTGAACATTTAAAAGGAATATCGTGATATTCGATGTCCAGAAAAACGGAATTATTCCCATATAATACATTGTCATTCGCGCTGTGAAACTAAAGATACGCGCGTCGTGAAAAAAAAATGAAAAGTCGTCTATTGAATCGGAACAAAAAGCAAAGCAAGTGCTTGTTCCAAAAACGACGCACGCTCCCTTGTGGTCCAATACAACAAAAACACGTCGAGAGGACTCTAACATATGCTGCAGCGTTACGTCGAATCCGTCGCTCGTGCATTTATCTGCGAATGTAACGATTTTGGGCAAAAAAGCCGAAAGTCGCAACACGCACGTGTGGTTCGCGAAATCGCTAATGCTTCAAGTTTATCGACCTGTCTTTCCCCAACGACTTAATTCGTATTCGCCAAAAAATCGCTTTATTTTCGCCCGGTATATTTTCATACGCCTATTTCTTTTTATTTCTTTGCGTAGTGCGCCAAATCGCGGCACGAATCGCAACGCGAGCAACCGGGGGAGGGGGGGGGACTCGCAAAGAAAAACTTTGCGGAGTCTACGGGCTGGACGGGGACGGAGGGGTCACAAGGGGAGGGGAGGGGCAATCGGGAGAACAGCGGAGAGCGCAGAAATGCGCAGGAAAACGATAAAAAGCGAGAGATACGAAAGGGATGGGAGGCTAAAGCGAGGCAGGCCGCCGCGCAAAAAGCTCAGAAAACGATTCGTCTCTCGACGAGATGGGATCGCGACGTGACTTCGAATCGCAGGCGCGAGCGAACTTTCGAGGCCGCCCGGCGCTCCCGGAGCGGCGGCGGGATTGCGTAAATTCAGGTGAAGTTCGGTCGACCCCAAGCTTTTCCAAAGGTATAGCACGAAAATCCGCGAGGCCTCTCACCACCAATCGACGGCGAGCCTGACGGGTGGTACCGACGAAGTCACGCGGATAACTGAAATACGCCGACTGCATAGCGAATGAAACTCGGACGGGTCGGGAAGCCCGAGAAAGTTCGCCGCGGTACGCCGCACCGCGCCGTACTATGGAATGAGAAAACTTTCTAAGCTGGTTTAGACTCAAAAGACATTTGTTCGGACCGTAATCTTGCGGTAATGCGAATCGCCGGCGTGCCTCGCTATTTGACTTGCACTTTCGGATCTATCTTCTCCCGAAATCAATGCGATTTTATTAAGGGTATAATATTTCGGCTTAACGGGACAAGAGTGTCCCAGTTGTTCGGCAAAATTTCACGATAAATAAATCGAGCGCTATATATGCTACAAAACGCACGTTCACTGTTGTGTTGGCTTTTAATTGTCGACGCGAGATCGTGTCACAACAGACGGCCAATTAAAATTGCCAAAAAAAAATTATCGAGTGCAGTTACAAAGGGGTTGAAATATACGTTGTTGTAAAAAAGATAAGTTTCGGAAAATAACGAAACTCCAAAATCGCACACACAGTTTGTTGTTGTTGTTGTTGTGTGTGTGTGTGTGTTTTTTTTTTTTAATGCAAAGTTTCAATACTGTTATAACTTGCCAAATATTCCATATATTATTTGACGTTCATGCGGTGATTGATTGTTATCGTCGTGCCGTAAAATATTCCATTTTCTACGTCACATAAAAGTAGACAACGTAAATTTCATTTCCCGCGACTGCACAAAAATAAAAAAAGTAATTAATGTAGGTAAGAGAGTAGTTATCAACGTTAATAGGCTATGCAGGTGAAATTATGGCCATCTGTACCCATTGAGAAGGGAAGGATATAGGCAAGGATGGAAGAGAAGAAGAGGGTAACACCGACAAGGTTAAAGAAGGTAGTCTCTTGGAGGCACAAAGCCTTTCCACAAATCTAAGTTGCGTACGCAACGAATTATTTCACTTTCGCGTGCTGGGTGATTATTATCGTCTGCTGAAAATATTTCATTTACCACGCTACAGTAAAGCTAATTAACATAAATTTAACCACTCAAATTCAACAAACGAAATTGAGAAAAGTAGTCATTATCTTTAATAAGCAATACAAGTAAAATTATGATTGAAAAAGGATAATATGCATGGGGATGAGAGAGAAAAAAATTCTGATGAATGTAGAAAGCTTAGCCTTGTAGGCATAAGGCCTTTCCTCAGACAACTTAACTCGTTAAGCATCTTACGAATTATTTTCATGTTCGAGTGCCGATTAAGTGTTATCGTTTGTCGCAAAACATTTCACGCTATTTGGTAGTCATAAGTTTTGTCCATTCATGACCATTTCAACGCATAAGGAAGTATTTTAATAACGCGAATAAGAAAGGTAATCATCAACGATAATAGGCGATGCAGGTGAAATTACGGTCATCCGCATTGAGAAAGGTAGGCATGCGTGAGGATAGAAGAGACGAGAAGGGAGCGACCGATTGGGGAGAGAGGGGTTAGCCTTGAAGGTACAAAGCCTTCCCCCGTTGTCCTAACGAGCCCGCCAGCCGGTATCGTATTTCACGGGCTGGTGCATGCATAGTAAAGCTTATTAATTCCATTTAACGGGCTTAAGTCCGGCTCCCCCTTTCCCCCGCTCAGTTTTGCACGGCGAAGTAGATCGAGAATACGAGTAGGTATACGAACGAAGGAGGGCCGAATCGGCCGATGTTGCGATCGACCTACCCATGGCGAGCGTGAGAAACGAGTCGAGGGGAATACTCTCGAGGGGGCAGCGAACGAGGAAAAAGAAGAAGAAGGAAACGGTAGAGGACGGGGACAAGAGAGAAAGACGGAGGGAGGCGGACGATGGAGACGATGGCAATGCGTATACCCGCGCAAAACCTGATATCATCGTCGTCATCGTCTATACTTCGCCCACCTCGGCACGACGTCCCCCATTTACGGTACGCGAAGAAATGCGCGCGTCCGCGGTGGTAACTTGGACCCCGATATAAAGCTTTCTGTGAATGTCTCGTTTTTTCTTCACCGCCCTCTCGCCGGCTCCTCGTCGCTTCCACGATTGCGAATACGCAGTTATATTGAAATAGTATCTGACATTAGCACCTTATCTTTCTTTCCCAGCCGACTGGTGAAATATAGACGGTGCGTCCGAGCGTCGCGAGAGGCGAGAAAGCAGAGAAAAGGAGACGGAGGATCTGGCGGAGAAGAGAAGACGGTGGTAGACGATGGTGCGAGAGAAAGAGAGAAAGAGAAAGAGAGAGGAGAAAACGGGAGGGCCAGAGGAACGAGAGACGGTTTGCATTAAGGCAAGATCGTAAGCGAGATTCCTTAGGCCTCGTGATTTATTTGAAACGAAGTCGAGCGCCGTGTGCAACGACCAGGGGGACCGAAGCTTCGGCGCATCGTGTTCCCGACGAGGCCGAACGTGAGAAGGAATCGCGGTGGCAACGGCGACAACGACGGTGATGATGAAAACGATCCATCCTTAGGAGGAGAAGAGGATCGAGAACCAAGAACATGCGAAAAATTATCGTGATACCTGGCAATACGACAGTGTATAGCCATCGTTTTCGTGAAATATGTCGATGTGCACATATATCGACACCGATTTCTGCGAAATAAATCCGACAAATAATTTGCCGCCCTGCTTGCAATAAAATAAGAAAACAACGGAAAAATTAGATGTTTTTTATTTGATGTATTGCGATATGCATCATATTTACTCACACTTCATATTAATCTGTGATTGCATCTTTAACTTTATCATAAATATCAACAGAATGTTTAAGACTTTATTTCAAATTGTACGCTAATTATCTTTCCTAACTGGTTTTCAACGAGCACAACCGCCGATCAACGCCAGCAAACAACTTCCCAAACTTTTTCCTTTTCCTCGAGCGAAAGAGTTAAGAAATATAACGGAATGCCACATCAGCCGTAATAAGGGCCATGGTACACGATACCGTACGCACGCAAAGTTTGCGCCACTACGCATCACGGGATCCGCTCTTTCTCACGCGCGGTCTCCCGTTCCGTGCAAATCGCGGAGGAGAGTCGCGCGGTATCGAAAGGGAGTTGTGATGAAGGAAACCGGAGCGAGGAGAACGCCCGCATCGAAACGACCGGCGAGTTCCACGCGTCGGATTACAAAGGAGTATCTGGACCAATTAAAGAGCCGCTTAGGGGATAACACGAACGCGACTCGCTCTCGGGCCACGTGTATCGGGAGTCGAGAGGAGAGATGAGTTTGCAGGTGGAATTCGGCGCGCCCACAGATACCGTGGCGGAATGTTACCGCCGATGGCACGACGGTGGACGGGCCATGGATTCCACCGCAGATTGGCTGCTGGTATCTGGAAGGCAATTAAAACGTCGAAAGAAACAATATTGCGCCTTAGACATTCCCGCACGGGGCATTCCAGCGAGGCGAACTTGGAAAGCATCTAGACAAGACACTGTGACAAAATCGATCGCCTTTCGACAATATTGCATGAAAGTATGACTTCGTTACTATCAGTTTTACAAAATACGTTGCAAAATACGAAAAATTGGCCACATAGTTCTGTCGTCGCGCATAAATAACACCAAAATTAATATAAGAATTATTGAGAGCAGAAAGCTGCATCCATCCAACTTCAAATTACATAAGAAATTCATGATTTAAAAATTCCTCATCCGTAACCTTGGCGTATGTCCTGTGTACAATTCCTATATCACCATTTCTCTCCACGTCTCAAATTTATACCACCTTCTCCCTTCAATCAGTCCATTTATTTCTTGCTCTCTATCGTTCCCCCCCTTTATCGTATTACAGTCTCTCCGTGCCGTCTTCTATATCTTCAGCTTTCTGCGCTCGCAATCTACCGCACGTTTTCTTGCGCGTTCCTCGTGCACGTCCGTCGCTGACGATAGACATTTCGCCAGGTCACCGAATTCCCGGTGCGCATGCCGTCATGCCTTCATATACAAACTTATACATGTAAGTCACAGATCGCTGTGCGTGTTAAACGATATATTGCGACTGTCTTAAGCTTTAGCATCAACACGCGCAAATGTGTCCAATTCCGTCTCGTAATATTTGAGAATAAGGTCAAGGGAGAAGAAGTGTATGGACTCACGTAGCTTTTTATATCGGATATGTGTATTCATGAAAAAATATTACTCGTCTATATGTGCAAATATCAAGAGAGAGAGAGATATTACGATATTTTTTCATCCAAAAAATAGATCTCTCCGAAATCAAATAATATTTCAAATTCATCTGCTTATCTAGATCTGGATATTCTGTATAAAAAAATTACAAGTAATCATTAATATAGTTAATATGCATCATAAATTGATGAGATTTTTTATTAAATATAGAAATCCATGTCCGACAAAAATGTTTTCTCACTATTATAAAACGCATTGGTACGCGCATCGATATAAGTATCTTAAAAATTCTCGAAAAGAAGTGTCCAAGAACGGATACATCTTGATTACATCGTCGATTTGGCGAGAGACGAGAGTGTCCTTTTAACATGAATTGGCGCGTGCAATTGCGCCCGTAATTGGAACTGGTGCTCTGTCGTTGAATGGAAATACGAGTGGAGTGCGTTCGGCACGCTTCGTTGACCACGTAATTCTCTCACTACACAGCAGTAGAATTTTCAAGGGATTAGTTTTTCCCATGTTATTGCTCGTCGAGGTCATCCCGCGACTGCGATCCCATTAAAACTCGACGCCAGAAAAGTACCAATGTTAAACGCATTTCTGGAGTAAGCGAGATGGCGCAAAACGGAAGCATGAAACAGATGCAGAAAGGGAGAAAGAGGGGGGGAGGAATAAGAGACACAGCAAAAAGTGTGAGCATCACTCGCTTTGCGATATGAATGCTTAATCAAGAGAAAAATGTTCCGGTACCACCGTCCGCGCGTTATTTACTCGTAGAAACGAAGCAAACTGCCTCGCGCTCGCAAGTCAAACGTGATTCATGAATTATTAAAACTAATTAATTTGGGTTACTCGATTTTAGTCAACTGCAACGCCCGGGAAAAAGGCGGACTGGGGGATACAGATGAGAGCGGATGCATAGGTCGTTCAACCGCTACCTGCAGCGACGTTTTAATTAAAAAAGTCAGAACGACGAACGTGTGGACGCAGCGAATAAAGTATACCCCTCCCACCTTCTGACCGCGGTATGCGTTTCTCGTCGATGACGATGGTAATTTCAGGCTTTCGAAGGCTGTTCAATAAACTTGCTTGGCTTACTGCGGCTGGTAATGATAGCCGAACAATTTTCAACGGAACGTAACTTACCTCTATCTCACGGCAAGACATGTTTACAAATTCGTAAGTCGATAAAATACGGGACGGATTGGAATGTATCAAAGAGCGTGCAAAAGCACATGCTACGTGATAGCTTAGCAGTACGGTGGCTCTGAGTATGATTTAATTAGTGTGATCCGGTCTGGTCCCCGAGGGCGAGGCTCTCGCACAAGAGGTCTCTCCTACACTCGCAACATATTCCTTACTACACGTGTCTCTTGCTCTTGCACCCTCATTCGCCTCCTCCGGCGAGGTAAAGCCCCCCATAACCCTCTAACTATCCTCGCGGCACGCAATCCTCCTTTGCATCAACGACGATCGCGAGTAAAAAGAAACGAAACGGAAAAATTATACGGTACGCGCGGGGTCGTGAAGTAACGTGAAGTAACACAGAGAGCGCAAACGAGATTGTATACTTTATTGTAATGCGCCGGCATTAATTTTAATAAGTATGATCCGCGAATTTTAATTATATATTACGCGCGCGGCTCGTGCGAGCCCCGTACAAGCTCTTGACAGCGCAGCGAAGCGCCCGCACGTTGAGGCTTCTTTTGTGGCGAACGTGCGCCGGCCTCCGTCCTCCGCGACTTCGTCCAGCTGCAGTTCAAAATTAAGGTCGGGCTTTAATTCTGGTCTTTATTCAAATGCCGACGAGCAACGTGCTATTTTAAGAGGAAACTTTGCATCGCCCGGCAGTGAAGTTTTCAGCCGAAGGAAAACGGGTCAGTCTGTACATGGAAGTGAGGGGTCGATTCGCAAATACCTCGTTAGAGAAGTAGTATTTCGCAACTGTTCTCGCCCCGGACAATTCTTTCCAACGTTTATAATTGCGCCCAAGTTTTACCGTGTTGCACGTCGTTTGCCACCTTCGAGGGAAAGAATTTTGTTCGTGAAAAGTTGCAAATCGTTGTGCTACGTTATAAACTAATGTGCTCTCTCATGCAATTCTCGCAATTGTTCTTTCCGCGTATAAGCTCGCAAAATGTGCGAACAGAATGCATTTGTAGTAATATAATTATGACGAAATATTTGCTTAGAGCTTTCCGACGCAAAATTCAAATTACAATACTAATTAAGAGAAAAAGAAACGGACAATTTGTACTTAATTGTTTTGTTCCTCAATATCATAAAAACAACTTTAGGTATGATTTAACATTCTATCTTCCTAATCTAAAATTTTACGTACAAAACAAACAGAAATTAATATTTGCGTAACACCAAGCATTGTCAGTATCAATAGGTTCTGAACAAATCGTGTTATTGTCATAGCTTTCGCTCTACAAATTGCGTGCTAGAAGATTAACATTGTCACTGTTGACTGGCAACGACTACATCAGTTTGCTCCGAACAAAGACCATGTCGGGACAAAGGCAGATCTGAGATTACACGGCCATGCTTGTGGCATTCCTTTTAGACATGACTAATGCACCTAACTGACGGTTTCACGACTCAGGTGTTTTCAGGAGAACCGCAATGAGACGCCGTTCATCCCAAGCACTTATACGCACGTGCGGTCGCTCGAAAGGATCTTCCGGTGTTTCCTTCTCACCTGTTCGATATAAGACTTTTACGACGATTTTCTCATTCGATACGCGTGACGGCTATTAACGGGATTACAACAAGAACAATGCAATCTATTAAATGTAACGTTTCAACTTCACGTTAAATATCACGTAACATTTCATTATCAATTAATAAAATAAATTGATAAATTGATAATGAAATGTTACGTGATATTTAACGTGAAGTTGAAACGTTACATTTAATAGACTGCATTTAATAAACTGCAATTTATCTAATCTAATAATTTTATTTAATAAAAATTAAATAAAATTATATTAGATTAGATAAATTGCTCATTGTGTACGCTTTAAAACATTTTAAAGTGCTTGCAAAAAATCGCGGATGTTATATCTGTTAAAAATGATTTAAAAATAGACAAGTTAGATATAATAGATAGCTAGACTAAATAAACATATAACTATAATATGTGCGCGAGTGATACAGGGATTGAAAAATGCTTTATGGTTATTTTATTTACTAAGTAGTTTTTAGTTTATATATATATATATATAATTATATATATATATATAATTTTAGCTTTAGGTTTCATCTATATGTTTTGTATGAAAAAGATAAATAAACAAATTTACGATTTTCTTGCTAAAACTATAGATTTAATTACGAAAATATATAGAACGTGTAATACTTGATACGTGTAATAAAACTGGATGACATAACATTTGGTACTATGAATATTTCTAAAGACATCTAAAGATTATCTTCTGGAAAGACTACCGTTCTCCAGAGAAATGGAATATGCGCCATTAAGCGTAATTTGAAGAAAAGAATTGCTTCCCATATGGTCCATATAAATTGAATCTCACATTTAATCTTTATATGATTATTTTTAATTTTAATTTTTAATTTTAAAAAAGATTCATGCGCATTTTAATAATTTACAAATAAAATTTTCAGTAAAAAAACTTGATATAGATATTAAATAAAAAATAAAATTCTTACTCAAACTTTCATCAAACATTAAAATCATATTAAAATTTACAAATTTAAATTATTAAAAAAAGAGAGTATTCCATATAAAAATATTTACTGTTTACAAAGTCGTGTCTAACCAACAAAAAAAATTAAATTTTAGCTTTACTTTCTGTAAATACTGTTCGTGTATAACTTCTTTATTAATTATAAAAAATTTTAAATTTAAAAATGTATGGTAACAATAGCGAGCGATTGCCTTTTATTGATAATACTTCCATGCTTTTTATTTATCTATATATTATAATGGATTTATGATTTTGCAAAGTAATACGTAATACACGCAGAATAATGACAATGATAAATGACCCGCGTCAGCGCAGATGCGACAATACATTTGCAAACAAGCGTTAAATGTTTTTTCTTCCGTATGAAAACTCCGTAACTTATGGTAAGAAAGAGGACATCATTGGTCACGAGTGTCAAACGGCTGATTGCACTTTGTCGATCTGTTCCGATTAAGTGACTCGGATATTGAAAAGACGACCGACCATTTGTACCACCTTGGCGCAACCTTGGTGGGCGACACGATCTCGTTTAGGGACTCTCTTTTCACGCGGCCTTGAACGACTCCATAGAAGAGCAACGCACTTTGGAAACGAGGTCTCGACATGCACGCGCCTCAAAGAAAAATCTATCGACCGCTATGCTATACGAACAAGTCAAATATCACTCAAAACCAATATGCAAATCACAAAGAGAAGTAGATCATTCGTTTCGTTCGCTCAATGGATCGACCGAAATAATATGTCAAGTATTCATCTTCAATAACATAGCTCGCAACATTGAAAAATTGGAAAATTTTTATAAACATTAAAAAACGATATTTAATACTATTATATTATAAAAATGTGTTCAGAAAACATGTAAGTATGTTTTTAATATTCTCAAAAATTCATCGTTCACTGTCAATGACAGCGGCAGTGTCCATAAAGTCCGTCGTCGGTAGACAAAAGGATGAACAACTGCCGCAAGTTTCGGGAAGTAATTCCCGGCTATATGATGTAGTCATAATGCGAGTGGTGGTCTTTGATGAGGCAGCCGGCTGCATACCTGTAGCATCTGTCCAGTATACCTAAGAAGCAAGCAAGCAAGCTGTTACCCTGCACCTGCGTTACTGTACGACCCCTAGGTGCTTGATAGAGAATGTAATTTTTTTTCTTGTCCAAGTCATGCCTGAAAAGTCGCACGCGTGATCGTAAATCAACGCCTGCGCATCCTTCTTCTCCGTTGATAAGCAAGCAGGCTTAACCGCGAATAACCTTTCGTAATTCATTGCCCGTGCTTGCGTCACGGGCAAATTGAATTGGTGAGCCTAATCTCGAGGAACATAATGGAAAGCTGGCATTAATTTCGATGAGCTATCAGAAACGTAAAGCCCTTCAACATGGTTGTTGAAGTTACTAACATTAAACGCGTGAGAAAATAACTTCTGAGTTTATATAAATCATGAGTTAATAAATGTTTAAAAAAAATAATCTTTTATTTTTTCACTATAGAAGATAAACGATATAAAACAAGTAATCTAAAATAATTTTAAACATGAAAAAAATAAAAACAGTTTGATAGAAACGGATTAATTAAATTATGTGTTGTTTAAATTCTACTTTAATTTATGATGTAAATTTCTCTTGTGCCATTTTCTACGGTTACTAAAAAATTATGTCAATAAAATAGCACATCACGTCACGTTGTAAAACAGCAATCGATTTCACAATTTACCCTAATGCTAAGACAAACGCTATCTATCAGCCACGTCATTCCGTAGACATTGAAGCAAAGTGTGGTAAAATAGTTAGGCACCTAATCGATAGAGTTATCTCAGTCGAGTGATCTGAGTGCTTCGAGAAATCCGAATGAGTGCTATGATAACGCGAAATATCAATGCGTCAGCGATTACGAGCCAGGTAGGTACATTAGCGAGAAATTGCAATAGAAGTTGATGTATATATATCATGTGTAGATGCCGTTTCACTACACGTTAAATTGAGGTCTGTTGCTTTCCACTGACAATTACTATGCTACCTAAATTATATAAGAGCTTATTACCAACGTATATAAAATATAATGGCAACAGTGATTAGTATATCTATATAAAAGTAAAACTTGGTAAAGACTCAGAGAGAAGTACAAAAAGTAAAGTGAAGAGAAATAATACGTATGTTAAGAGCTTGACGATGAGTCATACACGAAGCATGAATGCTAAGTGATACTAAACGAAGAAATGAGAGAAGTGCATTTGGATGCAAAGTATACCTTCAGCGATGGAAGTGGCTATTTAACATATGATAAGCCGAGGATTAAGATAAACGATATATCTAAATAAACGGGATATTTTCCAGCCAGTTGTCGTACAGATAACAATAGTAACATGTCTTAAATTGTCTGCGTCATATTGGAACAAATGTCGACATTGTCTGCGCGGAATCTCCATCGTTACGATTCATAACCGACGTATTCGCGGTACGTTGCACTTTCGTATGTCATGCACCGAGGCTACAATCCTTTCTTACGTATCAACCTTGCATATGCCTTGCACTTCCACGACACACAGAGATAAGTAAAGCATCGCTGTTAAAGAGTGTATCCAGTCCGTCGTCAGTCCGGCGCAAGATCAAAACGACAGCTCCTACTACCGAGAACAACGATCAGCAGAAATGATATCGGTTGCCCTCGGGAAGACTCCCCCCGATGAGAAGTATGCTGAGGAGAAAGAAATGGCGAACGGATATCATGAAACGACGACGCTTTAACGATAGCTGGCATCTTCTCACAACGAGTCGTTAACCCAGATGACCCGCGGTTATCGCGGCATAACGTGACGAGAGCGCTAGTAACGAAATTAAGGGCGCGGGCGTTTTAAGCCGGGTAAATGCGGCGATGAAATCCGGGCGAAGTGGAAGACGTCGGTTACAGTGCTGCTGTTGGCGACACTTTCGTCGAGTCGTTCGCGGTGATACGCCGACAAATAATAAAAGGGCGTCGCGAGGAGGTCGTTAACGGTAAGTCGACGAGAAATTACGCCAGTCCTTAATTAAATTTCTCGATGCCATTGCGTTATCGTACGGCGCGGCGCGGCGCAGTCTCGGCGGGCGACGAAACGACGCTCAAACTGTCGTTATCGACATAAACGTTGGTCAGGGCCCATGGCAATCGACATCGCTTACCACCTTAGCGTGAACCCTCGATAATTACGGTGTACAGACGCGCATGGAAGGGTCTTTCATACACGTGCACATACACACCGTTGCTATACACCACGCTTCGCTGATTTCGGTCATCCACTGACCCGCATGTATCTGAATTTCTCAATAGAGAATTGATAGAGATGTATTCTACCGCGGTAATAACGTCACGGTGATATTCACACACCTGTATATCGACACACTATTAACAATGCAACATGCTTGTTAGCTTGATAACAATGTTAGTATTAATATATCATAATGTACAAATACATTCGTAAAATAAAAATCTTCTTTTCATAAATTTACAGAGTTGACAGTTTATGATTGTTTTGCAATATTGTTTAGGTACGTATTATAAGTTAGCGGAACAAAATGAGCAGAACCAATTCTAACTAATATTTTTATTTGTTGCTCATTTGTTGCTAAAAAGTTGCCAAAGAAAAAAATTTGCTTTGTAAGTTTTCTTAAAAAATGCTGTTCCGCTAAAGAAAAATTTAGTTAGCGGAACAATATACATATAGTAACGAAATTGCACGTAACAATAACGTATAAGAACTTGTTTATCTTAAAGATAAAATAATACAAAAATAGATAGTAGAAAAATTTGACGTATCGATATCGTATATCTATATTCTCTCAATAAATCAGCAATAAAGATTGAATTATAAATTATAAACTCTGTTACTTTAATAAATGTGTTTAAAAAATTGAGATAGCAAATCAACATTTTTAAACTCTTGGATTTTTGCAATGTATTTTATATCCCTTACAATACAATCTCTATCATACTATTTCAGGCACAATCTTCCTTGCGTGAGCAGAATAAAGGAAATTTCAATTTCCATTTGTGAATGTATGTTTACTTTTACATGCTTGTTTATTTGTGTCGTCAAATCTCCATTATAGTGCTCGTCCTGGAAGGCAAACAGAAACTATTTCGCTAGCGCTTGCAAAAGTTTTTGCTTTACACGCTCTACTGAAACAGTAACCGCGAACAAACAAGAAGTACTCTTTCAAAGAATAATTCCACATACAGTCGACAACAGCTTCTTGCGCGAGAGCATCGAAAGCAGAGCAAGATCGATGCTGAGACACTGACAAGAGTGTTTTCTTGCACGTCGATGAAGGAGGCAAGACGAGAAAGGAGATTGAAGACGCGAAAGAGATGGCTTCGCTTCACGATAATGATAGATGGAAACCTCCCCGTCTAGGCTCCATCACGTGGACCGATAAATTATGGTAAGTCTGGCGAGGAGGTGAAGCTTCCTCATAGGAGACTTAAGGCAGGTCAAAGCCGTCGTGTGGAAAACTGATAGATTATATAACGGGTGAAGAAACCGCGGAAGAAACACGGAGAACCGTCGAGCCGGTAAGTGGCAAAGTTTTCCCGATTTCGAAGTCTATTAATTCTATCAGATGGATCGACATCCCAAAAAGAGTCTGCCGCCGATTCCGGAAATAAACGATGAGTAGGTCGGTGCAAGGTTGCCCGGTGTCGAAACTGCGCAGCGTCACGTGGCCGCGCAATCATTAGCAAGGAAGACAGATGGGCTAATAGCGTTCTTCTGGCATGACCTCGTTTCCAAAACTCATCGCGGACCCTCGTTTGCTCGAATGGCGAGGTACGATAAGGGGACGATAAGGTCTCTGCGCTTTCGCGAAATTCGTTTCTACTATTCAATCGTATAAAAATTAATATCTATCCTTTTCGATGTCTCTTCGCTGTCTATGAAACCTATTTTAGATACTTACGTACTGTACGACGAAGCAATTAATTACATTAGCAACTGATTGGAATTATCGAGCTGCACGTTTAGAGCTGTAGCTCTATGTACGCTTATGGTGATGTTCGCGTTAACATTTATGTCATTATACACGCATTGCTAGCTCTTTTACGTTATTTCTAGTTTAAATAGAAAACAATATATTTTATTAGTTATCCATCCAAAAGTATATTTAATATAATTAATATCTTTGATTATTAATTAATGTTTTTTAACTATACGATTAACGAAAAAAAGATTATAACCTGCCAATCTCAACCGCAATCTTTCCCTTCGTTCCATCATTGGGTACCAGCATGTCGAATGTAACAATCAGGAAGCATGAAAGTCGTCACGTCTGAACGGCTCGGTTAAACGCTCGTCGATGATGTAGCGCTGGCGCGCTCACGACATGGGAACGAGATCGACGGGTAACCACAAAGATCCCTACGGAACCGTGCAAAAGCTCTAACATAGGAGACCGACATTTGCCTCAATATTACATATACGTGAACCCAAGACAATCGCGCAGATGACCGAAAGAAAGTATCTATAGTTAGTGCTAAATCTCCGTGGTAGCAATGAGTCGCGGTAGCAAGACCCTGCAATTTTCGAAAAGCTACACATCGAGGGCTCGCAATTACAAATTAATAAACGGTCTACGGTGCCGCTCGCGGCTCCATTCCGGCATGATTTATATTCCAGCGTATACGCTAATTACCTCCGTTGACCCGGCGCATATACCCTTCTCTTCCTCTGGTTTACCGCCGCGCCGCCCGGTGCGCGATAGCTTCCAGCGATCCGGCAAACTATAACACTTGTAGTAAGTGTAAAGTTCAACGGACAGGTAAACCGCAAAGTTTAAACAACATCGGATGCGTTCGGCGTATTCTGCAAGAACCGGTTCTGTCACCACCCTTCCGCTCCAACTGCCGCTATTTCACCTCTCGTCGTCGTCGTCGTCGTCGTCCCTCCCGGTTTCCCGCCCTATTCTTGACGAGTTTGTCATTTGTCATAGCGCGCCCGGGATCCTTCCCTTCGCCCACGATAATCCCTTTGCATAACCATAGCATCGGGACCTGCCTCTCGACACATGCCATCGGAAAACTTTGCTTCCAGCAGACGCGCGTTGCGTCGCAGTCGCGTCGCCACGCGCTACGTGGCGCATATCAAACGTGATGTCATTTCACATCGCGCGTTTCTCGCCGAGGTCGAAATGCGTACAAAAGGAATTGACGTAGGTTTCAGAAGGGCGAAAGCGATCGACGATCTCACTCAAATTGCGGCTTTGACGTGACTTTGTGCCTTCGAGGATCGATCGTCAGCTAGGGTTGCGCGCAATCAAATAGTTCCCCACGCTTTTATTTCCAGGAGATAGCACGCGATGTAATTTCAAGCGTTACTGTATAAAAAAATGCTTTTACCGTACAAAAGCCTACTCTATAAAAGATGCTTCAAATCTTTCGACAAATAGCTATAAATTATTTTATTTTATTATTTTAATAAATTTATATTTGAATAAACGTTTTAGTTTTAGCCATTTAGTCACAAGTTGTAAAAAATAATTATTATTTAATTTTTTTTTATTTGTAATATTATATATGTATTTCTTTTATACTTTTATATTTCTAATATTTCAAAAATAATTAGCAAATTCAACAACATAAATTTATCTTTAAATAAATTAAATTTATTTTATAGAAACTGTAGAGAAAAATTTTATATAAATTATCCTATTATTAACTCTGACTATTCAGCAAAAGCAGAAATGAGAGAATTGAAAAAAATGGTTTCGATGATCGCGGCTATTGTGGAATTATCAATGCCATGTAACAACAACGTCAGGCGATATAACGGAATCCGAATAGAAATATATAAATTTTCCCCCATACTCGTGCAGCCTGGCTATTTCGCGCCCACCAACATTACGATCGATCTAACAAACTATTTAGCAAACATTTTTCGCATATCGGCGCGTCGCTGGAAGCTATCGCGCGCTGTATACGTGTCGGCTATAAAACGCGATTTATCGATACGATAATATAAGCGAGAGCGCGGATACCATCAAGTATCAGAGAATGTAGAAAAGTATTAGTACAAACGGGATGAAATGTATTAGACCATTGTTTCCGAGACACGTATTGCATCCACGTGAATGCGCCATTCACGAAAGACAGGCTCGCAAATTATCGCCTTTAAAGACGCATTATCGAGATAACGTCCCCCCTCTATACGGGTTATCGAGCGTGCGTGACGCAATAAAATGGCGGACTGTTGGAGATGGAAATAATTGGGCGTAAAATATATATATAAACGATATCAATTGTGGTCGAGTATAGCAAGCACGAAACGCACGCGATATTAAATTTCTATAAGATATATACAGGAATATGGTATAGGTATGTTTGCTCCACACGCTGACATGCCGTGATCGGCTATATATATTAAATATATCCTTATCGTCCAATAGATTATTTCTACGTGTGTTTTCTCTATGCTTAGTATACGGTCATACCGTACTATTTTATGATTAACGTCCGTGTTATTCCAAATACTTTTTGCGCGATAAATCGTCAGGATATTTCAACTCGGCTCGCATGTATGTAATTATTACATTGACATGCTATACGCACTGGAGAATGATATACTGAAGTATTATTAGAATGTCCACTTTATGTCTCTATTCAAGTTAGATAGAGATAAATCCAGCGAGCTCTCTCGCTATCCTATCACGAAGCTTGCTGAGTGACAGCTTTTCAAATGAGTGCGCAAAGAGCCGTTAAAAGTTCTGTCGTAACTGCTCTAAAGATAAATTTCTTGTAGGTATCCTTAAATAAGATGTCTCATCTCTTATACGTGGACTGGGTAAATCAAGGGATAAATGGTCTGACGAAAAAAGTGTCGACAGTCAATAAAAATGTTTCGCTCATCGACATCACTTGCGCGCTAACACAGAGACGTCAAGCCTTAATGGCGCGTGAGTCTCTACAGCTGTGATATGCGCTAAAAATATGAGAAGAGTATTCGGGACGTGCGCGTTCATCCACGCGTAAACGACGAACAAGAACTTTAAGAGGCATAAAAAATGCAGATAACGGATCAGGCGCATTGGAAGCAACTCGCTTAGCGCCGAAACGAATGACTGGCGCGGGGTTGGAAAGCGAAGTCGAGATGGGGTTAAGGCGATGAGGGCGGTAAAGGCGGCTACTTCCTTGGCGCAAATTATTGTAATTTGCATCGGTTAACTCCGTAATTACTTGGGGTTATAGGTTAAAGGGCCATTACCGCCTTCTCGCGGGCACAATACCTGCGCGAAACCGGCCTCTGGGTTTCTCCCTTCTGTTGCCGTAAGCGTAAGCGCAATCAACACCTGCCGTGGAACGGATGCGTTCTACCTGCATACGTGTAGAGAGAAACCCCCGAGCACCATGCGCACTTTCTCTCGAGTACAGATAGCAAATCGGACTAAGAAGAATACCGTTTGTTTGAATTATGAGGCATTAATAGATGCTGGATTACCGATTCAAGAATAAAAAACAAAGGCCAATTAAGATATGATAAAACATTATTCTCTTTTTTATTCAACTTTATCTTCGAATGAGATAATTTACAGCTTAATTATTCGATTGTTTAATAAACGAAAATAATAAAGAAACGTCGAGCTTGAGATTTGCCGTTATGTCATTTAATTTTAGATAGTAGATATTAAAAAGAGCAAGTTCGTAAATTAATAATTTTTTTTCGTTTATTATAAGTTTCATAAAATAATAAAATGTATAATAAATTATCAATTTGCTAGTAATTTGTAATTAATATATGCTTAAGATGTATATCATTTTTGTGGAAAAACGGCAAAAGTATTCCGTTTGACATAGCAAGCGTTTGGTTATCATTCTTTCCGCGTTTTCATAGAATAATCTATCGACTCTCGTCATTAATTGGTTATCCTTGTTATGTCATATTGCTTGTGCTAAGGGTGCCAAATTCGTTCCAGAAAATGTGAAAACGTTCCATAAGAAATAATTGTGCCTTTGGGTATACTAGCGCGCATTCGTACGGCAAAGAATAGGGCGCGCGCAAAATAACCGTCCGCCCCCGACAGCTTTGTGGCCTGGGAAACTTTCTGGCGTAAATCCAGGTTAAGATTTTTCGGAATCACTATAGAGGGAGGGGGATCGACAGATGCTGTTGGGAAAACCTGCGAGAATAATACTCTGCGAGAAAGATACAATCGAAAACTCGTTCTGACGATTTACCGATACTTTGTGTCGTATATCTGAATTTCTTGCATTGCACATTGCATTGTTATCTAAAAAAAAATAATCACGGACTTTTACTGATTTTGTTATGACTGTAAGTACATTATAGAAACTTGTAAATTAAAATTAATTAGGACTTAAAAAAAAAAGAATTAACTTACAATAACTGCATAATTTTTAAAATATTTTTGCATATTACATTAAAAATAATGTCCATGATTTAAAATGCCAATATATCATTATGCAAAAAAAAGTATCGGAAGACATATATGTCCGATCGGAAGATATACTTTCCAAATAATTTTTAATTCTTTAGATGTGCGAACTTTGTAGTTTCGAAATCATGCATCTCCATTACATGCACAATAAACATCAACCGAGTCTTGTAATATAACGACATGTCACGAGCACCAGTCGTTCTGCTCAGCATGCTGCATTACATGAATCCGCAGTACTGATGTTGCTTCAAAGAAATATATGATCTCGACTGGACGCTAAAGAAATTTAATGCTCCACTTCGCCATTATACCATTCACTACATCATTTAAATTTCATATTGTACCAGGAAAACTCTTTTGAGACCAAGAATGAATCACTTATAACAATGATCTCATAGATTTTATATTACGTAATTTATATAATGTTTATGCTATTATAACATGCGTGCAGTACGTTTGCAAGTCTTGCATGCTCGATTCTAAATGTTACGTAATTAATAAATTAAATATATATTCGTAAAAAAAACTCATAAAAATAACACACGACAGTCCATAAATCAAAATAAATGCGTCATTGTAAACAAATAAAATTTAAAATTTGTAACACTGTTTTATAATTAAAAGGTAGTTATTTTTAATAATTATTTCATTATTTAACAACAGCATAAAAAGCTCGTCTACAGCGTACTGTGAAGTATCTTTTTATGTGTATATTGTTGCTAAATAATTAAACTATTATAAAGGATGACAAGCTTTTAAGCATAAAACATGTGTTATAAATTCTCTCGGATTGCCTGAAAACTTTTAGAGATATACCGCAATTGTTATTACGGGAATACAATTATTAAATTTCTTTGTCGATAAATAATTAATACAACGTGACACGATTTATTTCATAAAAGCCTCTTTTTATGTCACAATAGGTATGCGATGTTTACGGTACGTTATTCCTCTCGCGAAATACATAGTGTTCGCCAGCGTGGCACGCCTGCAAAACGAATCGACCATTTTTTGTCGATCGTTCACAAGAATAAAAAGAGAGCGTGGAGAGTAGCGCGCGATAGCGAGCGCTGAATATAATCGAGCCACCGGTTGCCTTTGCGGAGAAGGGAAGCCGCGGCATTCCGTACATTACAGAATCGATCGAAACGAGATCTTATGGGCACTGCCGGTATTATTACGAAGTACGCGGTACGCCACTCGCTACTACCATCACGAAGTAATACCGTTTCCTAATGCTCTCGTCGACATATTCGCCTCGTTTCAATAATCAGAAAAAAAGAAAAGGAAAAGAAAGACACGACGAGAGATAAATGTCGCGCGAAAGAGAACTGGCGCGACAACGGAGATTTAACGGAGAACGAGGGACTCTCGGAAGTAATCAGACACCTTGAGGCTCTTGCGCGCCGGAAGTCGAGTAATAGCCTCGCTTCGTCTCTCAGAATTCGTTGTCGCGGGCGATAAAAGTAGCGGCGGCGGCGACACGGTTACTGGCAACGATCTCCGCGGCAAAGCCGCGCCATTTTTCCAGCCGGCGGCCGAAAGTAAATCTGCCTCGTTCGCAAATCGGATGGGATCTAGGTCCTGCGTCCGCGGGTATATCCAGACGCAGGCAGGTTGTGACGGTGCCCGTTCCCGAGGATTGGTTGGGATTGGTGCCGCCGGTGTGAGAGAACGGGCGACTTTTTCGGCGACTCTTTCCCCCGCGTCGTGACAAAGCGGAGTTAAAGACGGTTGATATATCGCACGCCTCGCGCCCGGTTACCCGGAAACGGTAATAAGTCATGCCGGTCGTGCGGCTAACGGGACAGCATTAAAGATTCCTGACTTACGGTGGCCCTTATACGCTGCCACCTGCCAACCCGAGCTGCGTATAATACGTTACGCCTTTCGCGATGCGATATAGCGTGCCATTGGAAATGACTATTTATACCGGTACTCGAGAGAGAGAGAGTCACAATATGTCTCGTGTCTACCTAACTGTAGACTGTTTGTTTTGTCCAAATGGCGTAAAACATAGATCAAATTACGTTACTGTGCTGATATTAACGATTCTATTATTAACTTGAACATACGGAAAATAGATTATCTATCGATTCCGTGCTAAATACGTTCTTGATAGCTTCATTGCTTCTTATTATAATGTAATACGATCGAGTATATAAGATTTTAATAAAATAATTAATAATTTATTCAATAAGTTCGCGTAATTTTTTAAGGTCCACTCTTCATATACATAAATACTTTTTATTATACTTTTTACTATAAAATAGGCTTCGTAATTATATGAACTTTCGCATTAAATTCTCCTGTTATAGAACGAAACAGATTAGTAAATCAAAATACTGTGACTCAATAACAAACAAATAGATTCTCGAGTAACCAGAATAGTCCAAAATTTTACTTGCTATTATTAGTTATAATTTGCACAATACGATTCCAAATCAGTTCAAACGTTAGCACGCCCAGTTAAACTACGTCATTACAGGTTATATTACGTTTCAGATCCACGCTTGACATGTACATTGTCTAATTTTGTCAGATCCATACAGAGATGGAATAAGCGAATTCTCGATGTGAACACATCGTTAGTCCGAATATATACGCACCAACTGCTGGATTATCGCTAGGGTTGAATATGCGATATTCAGATTTTCGGTCGACACTACTCGATTAATTGGCCACTCTGATATTTGAAAAATCATTTGAGGACCTATTTCAAGAGGGCGGGCCTTTGAGTGTATGTGCGATTAAAGAGGGTAGCAAACTGTTGGCGAGGCTCTCCTCACTGCTCTTCAACCGATGGCTAAATATATATATGTTACCAAAAATCGTATTGGTCGCACACGAGCTACTCCCCGTTTCCCAACGTACAATTATAAACGACGAAATTATAAAAAATACATCGTACTTTTAACAATAGAAAAATAATTTTACTTTCATGCACAACTACTTCACAGACCGAACACTTATGCGGGCCAAAAAGTCCTCGACGGGGTCCTAACCCTAACTCATGATGTTTCACTACCCCGAAAAATTCAGACCGGCCGGTATTAGCCCTCGAAGCTTTTTGCCTTCGTCGGCGTTGCTTAATCCCCGGTAACAAGAGACTGCGCCTTTGTTTCATACCGTACTCTGACACTGGTATGGCAGTGACCCACACGCTACCCTCGAACAATCGATCGGTTAGGGCTGATAAGACACCTGCCGACGATTTTATCGTTTTGGGGTGTACAACGCCACCGATATACCGGACGTGGTAGCGTTATAACGCGGAATCACTTGAAATCGCATATTTCTTTTAACTTTCGAAAGAAAGACGAGTTTTTTGTAGCGTGGCTTGAGACCCGTTATCGCCGCCAATCAAAATTCGTCGCATAATGCGTCGATGGCGCGAGTAGATGCCGTGATATTCGTAACGTGACAGAAATTATCGCGTCCACTTTGTGCCATATATCAATGTCATGTGACAGCGAGTTAATCGAATTTTCCGTTTTTGCTCGAATTATCCACAAAGATCAATATCGCATAAGAAAAGAAAACATGTATGTAAATATCTTTCTGATAAAAATGGAAATAAATTCCAGAAACTTTCCTTTACTAACACATTAAAGTAAAAAATAATTTAATTTAATATAAACTATGAAGTAGATCCATCAAGTTTATTACAAAGAAGGCTGTAATATATTTAACTAATAACGAAGTCAAAGCACGAATGTTTTCGAAAACTTAACTGTCGCTTGTTACAATATTTGGCATAGGGATAACTATCGATTTCATCGCGGAGAAGCTACAAGCACGATATCCAAAGTGCCATGCGCTAATCGATCGATGAGTCGCAATTGTGTTCGCGATAGACAAGCGCGTAATTAATTTGGTGAAACTGAGAGAAAGACAAGAGGGAAGACGCACGATCTATCGCGGATACGCAAAATACCGTGGATCGCCTGCCAGCCAGTCAATCGGCCAGCTGGTCCATAATACCGTATCAGCAGGCGCCTCCGGTGAGTAATAAACGTCGATAACAGAAGCCGGGCGGAATGCAGAACGGCCGTGGCTCTTAGGCGCGTAAATCGATCGGTTTGCATTTTCCATCCTGGCCAATCATCAATGTAATCGATTATCGGGCTCCTTTCGGGCAAGCATCGCATCAATTCGTTTCACGTCTCACGTCACGATAACGGCGGTATTGCGCAGTGCGAAGGCACAAAAGCGCTGCGAATGGTTTCGGAACTCGATTGACGTTGCCGCGCAGAAAGGGTTGTTTCCGCGAAGCGCAGCACCCCCACCCTGACATTAGCGTTGCAATTAAACATGTTTATTACCCGGCAAACGGGTAATGCAGCTCGCGAGTCCTTAATGTCGGCTAGATAGCGCGCGGCGTGCATTGCGTGCCAACCCGACTGAAGACCTAGAACGAGGGGATACCACGAGCGCGGTCTAATGCGTCTACTTATGCGTTTACTTAACTGTACTCTACCTGCGCGTGCATAAATACTCATGCGAGTGCGTATATATGTTTGTATGTGTACGCTGATCGCATATATAGAATCCTAAGTACCACGAGTGTTTCAATTTATTTAAAAAACGAAGTAGCACGAAGTTTACACAGTTTGATTATTTCGAGACCTTTCTCTACTTCGATATGGAAACGTAACATAATGCATCTCAAGTACATTACCGGCGAAATACCAGAGCAGTACCAGACCGGTAAATAAATTTCATCGATGGCAACTTCCTTCCTCTCTCCCTCTCTCTCTCTCTTTTTCTCGCATTCCTGTTTCATTGTTCTCGCAAAAAACAAAGCAGAGTTCATGGATTCAATGTCACGTGCAACTTTGAACATTAATTGCAAACTTGAGCAAAATTTAATTATCTTATAACGCTCCTTTTGAAGCACGATAATGATTAAAATCGTGAAAATAATATTATGGAATACGAAAAAAATGTAAACCGAATAAAAAAAATGACGGAAATTCGCCAGACAATTAAGTTAAAAACGCCTCGATAATGTAGAGGTGCTTGTTCGATCGCTTTATAGGGCTCATGGCACTCTTCCTATCTCCCGTTGCAAGGTCGAGGTGGAAACGTTAAGCGGCACGCCACATAATCGTCGGATATTTAATACCGTCTCGCGTTCTCGCGAACACATTATCTCATCATAGAATATCTATCTGGCGCGATTTGATCATATAGTATTTCCGACGCTCTCTTTCGTCCTATACGCGCGAAAATTTTCGGCGCTTTATTTTTATCTAACTTGTTTGCCTTGAATGTGTATCACCTCTCTCCGCTTTGCACCAATTAATTCCAGAGAAAAAAATTGAACAACTCGTTATTGAATGCCTGGGTCAAAGGGTCTCGCGCAGTCGTCTGTATCGAGTGGCAAGCAATGAAAAATATATCTACGCGGATATCTTTAAGCGCTATGCTTCATATCGATTAGAAATGTGCGTACCTACTTGTCCTACTTGATTACTGAGACAGAATATGATACGAACTTCGTGAAATATATTTCGACTAAAACAGCATATTTAGTACTGAATTAATTCACGATATATTAAACGGAAAAAGATTCATATATAATATATAGATAAATATATTATAACATATAGACAATTAAAAATGTACATAGATAATATACTATACATATGGAGGGGTAAAAAGTCAAATTTTTAAAAATATTTTCTCGTGTGCATAGAGATGTAATTTATATATTGTACAGATTGCATCTGTGCACACAAAAAAATATTTTTAGAAATTTGACTTACACCACTGTGGTTTTTACCCCTCCATATAAAGAAATAAACCGATGTGGCAAATTGTTTTCTTTCCTTTTAAAAATATTAAGTAACAAAATAAAAAGTTTCGATTTAAAGATATCAGAGAGAGATTCATTAATATAAACTCACTACATGGATCTTTCATTTTCTTGCCTTTTTCTATAAACTTCTGCATATCTCACACGTTATACACAAAGAAAAATAATTAATCATTCTACAGTTAAGAAAAGCACTTACTTATTTTATTTTATTTCTTTTAAGTAAATTTTCTTACAACAAAGAATATTTTCTTACTTAGTTTTCAAATATCTGTTTTCCTTGGCTGTAGAATGATTTATTTTTGTCTGTAGCGACGCCTCAATATACATTGATTAATTAGAAATTCGCCTAGACTTGATATGAGAAACACGGAGATACAGAGATACGAATATAAAGCAGAACTATTGGATAAAAATTATCGTTGAAGAAATCAATAATTCTATTAGCTCCAAAATCCCGCAATCGACTTCATTATCTTTCAACCACAAATTTAACTAATTTTAAGTTAAAATTGTTTCTTTTACTATTAGTAATTGTTAGTAAATGTAATATTGCCATCGTTTCAATATAAATTCGTTCTTTTTTCACCAAACTGTTCTCTTTTGTAAAGCGTTCGGGGACGTCCGGGAGATTTTTTGAATATGTCCGGGGTAATTATAATGAATGTCCAGGATTGAGAGGTTTAAGGAAATTCCTAAATATTTTGCATTTTTGATTTAATTAACTACATCATATACCTATCACTTTAATACCAACGTTATCAATCCATTTTTTTTAATTTTTATGCGTAAAACGTGACGTGTGTGTGTGTGCTGTAAAGCGAGCGAGTGAAGAGTATAATATCAATTTTTATGGTTAGATAGTTCAATAATGATTCTACAATATGCCATCATTCATTTGTCACGGATTTAAATCCGATAATCAATCAATGCAGTTGACCAACTTTTAAACTCTTTTAAATTAAAAACATGTTTAACTTATTCATTTTACTCTAAGTATTATTAATAAAAACGAGATGTAAAATAATTATTCATTTATAATTATAACCAATTTGCTAACCTATTCGCATTTTTGTATGCGTCCGGAGTTACAAGCAAAATGCTCGGGGTTTTTGACCTTATACAAGTTCTAATTTTGAAAATATAAACCTAGATTTGTCTAATACAATATATATTTAGCTGGATAAGATGAATAATTTAAGGACGAATGATCGAAGTCTATACGCGTATAGTTTAACGCGCGAAGAGCATAATTTTCTCTTTCGCTGCGAGTACGGACGAAGGGCACGAGAGAACTTTATCCGAGAGAAGGCTATAGTTTGCTTGGATGCACCGTAGCGTAATCGATGTCACAGCTACTTGGTACTTTCAGGTTAAACGCGTATAAATTCTTCGCTCTCATAATTGGCGCGTTAAAAGCGGTAGCTTACTTAAAAGCGACGGTAACGGCTCCTCGTTTTATCACAACGACTCGCGACGATGTCTCTTCATTAATGCCACTCCAAACTCACTTCTCTGCAGGTATGATATTCTAGTTCGCGGCGTATCGTTTTCGTTGAGTTCCGAAGCGAAACGGTCAGAAGAAGCTAGGAAACGTACGAACACGCTAATGTTGAGAGACGGAATCTTGGCGTCTTGTCAAGGCGCGGAAAGAGAAAGAGAAAGAGAAAGAGAGAAATAAAGAGAGAAAGATGGAAGGATCGCGTAAGACGGATTCTTCGGAAGAAAAGGAAGCTGAAGACAAGAGAGACAAAGGTGGGATTATTAACGATGGTTGCCGCGAGAACCATAAATTCCGTGTTCATGCACTCGATGCGTCCCCATGACGTTTCCAGACTCTAGCTCCTTCCTTGATTACATCCTCAAACCTGACGTGCCGTTTACGAGAAACGATGAGGATAGAACCGACGCGGCGTGAAGAGGACAGGAACGAGAAAAATGCGCGATGATAAGCCGCCGAAGTGGCGCGTATCTGGTCTCGCGATGCGCGCGAGAGGTGGCGCGAGACAACAATTAACAAATAGAGGCGCGCTTAATAAATATTCACCAGGGGCAATCTCGGTGGGCAATCGGCACTGCCCGCTGGAAGCCCGACGGGCGCTCGCTATCGTGAAAATTTGAATAATAATCACACGCCACATGCGCATACAGAGACAGCGTTAGCTACACGCGCCACACACGACCCGTAACTGTCTTGCATCAATCATACGGCCGCGTCGTCGCGAGCGACGCGTAATAACTGCCATTTCGATCCGTGCTCTCTTGCTCCCTCCGGGCCCTAACACCGACTCTACCTGGCCGCGCTCTTTCTCCACGGTCGCCATTCCCCCTTACGGAATAAGAGAATCTCATTTCATGTGTTCGATATTTCATGAAAACGTGCTCGGAAGGCCGACTGCTAGGTGGAAAGAAATGGGTTAGAACAGACTGGAGAACAGGGAATGGAAGACTCAGGAAAGAGCCACGACCGCGCTTGGCCAAGGGATAGGTATATCGATTGAACATTCGTTCAAATATTTAAAAGCTATTACCATCGATGCACTATAGTTATATTATAGGATACGTCGGTCGGTCGTCCTACAGTGTGTCCGTCTCAAAATATCAAACACCATCAGAGATTAGATCCAACCTATATTCACGCGTTATGCATGCCTAATAAAACAAGTAAAAAAATAGTGCAAATTAGAAATTTGCACTTGGCTTCCTCATAGAGGAAGTGATGTCTTAAGATCACGCTCTTACATACAGATCTCTCAACTCTGATGTGGTGTATGTGCCAAATTTACCGAAATTTCTATAACTCCAAAACTAATTAACCAAATCTTAACGAATTGTATATGAAATAGAGGTAGAATTTTCCGGGGAGTACTATAGAGTGTATAGTTTTTTGTTACCGATTTTCTGGAAACCGTTTTTTTTTATTTGTCTAATTATTGAGTACAAAAATTTGACGAAGCAAAAAGAACCCCTTGATTATTAGCAATTTTTATTAATTCTATATATTCTTCAGTTTTTTTTCTACCCCTATTTCATATATAATTCGTTAAGATTTGGTTGATTAGTTCTGGAGTTATAAAAATTTCGGTAAATTTGGCACATACATACACACATGCACACATACACACATACACACATACATACACACATACCTACATTTTTTAAAATAGCGATTTTTCAACGTTTTAGACCATTCTGAACACATTGGCAAAAGCAACTAAAAAAAAATTTTTTTTACGAAAACAAAGCTTCCTCTATGAGGAAGCAAAAAACTCGAACATCAGATAAAGTCAGGGGCCCATAAAGCGTTATAAGATAATTAAATTTTGCTCAAGTTCGCAATTAATGTTCAAAGTTGCATGTAGTTTATTTACTATCCTTTGCAACTTTTTTTTCTTTTTTTAGCTAAATGTATCATGATTCTCTCGCATTGGGAATGGCATTCTCGCAGCAAGCGTAAAAGGTCAATGCAGCGTCATGGGGCATTTCCTCTATTCTCGAAATCCCAGGCAGGAAGGGTGGGGTTTACTTACTGCTCAGAGAGACGCCGAGCCTAACAACTATACCTACAGTCACCCTTAATCGAGACTCGAACCCTCGTCTGCGAAAAGTTCGGAAGCAGTAGCTCCGATGCGGCTTGTACGAAGTCGAGGGAGTACACAAAGAAGGAGGGAAGCGTGGGAGGGAAACGAGGTGAACAAGACAGCGAGAGGGAGAAGAAGGGAAAAGAGGAGCCTGTGAAATCCTTGAGAAAGGAAAATCCTATCCCGCGTGTATCCGCTCGTAACGAAGCGGGCTCTCGCGACTTTAGGACAAACTCCGCAGCCAACTATCCCCTCTACCCCCTTTGGCGCAGTGGCTTAGTCCTCTAAGACAGCGACTAATGGCCTTCTCGAATGAACCGCGCCGTTATTAATGTCAGCGGGATACGTGCGCCAAGATACGAAGTGCGTAGCGTTCGATTGCTGCAAATTACGCCGCGTGAGAGTGCAGTAAACTAATTAATAGCGACTGTTATCGATGGAACCATTCGTCTGGAAAATTAAGAGAACCGCCAATGCGTGCACGTAATGACAGTCTACGAAAAAGTGATTTTCGAAGCGCATTTTTTGGCGTGATCGAAAGTATGATTTATTCGCTTGCGGCATAGTAGAACGTGCGTCGGCCAATCTTAAAGGTTCGATCTCCGTACGTGCCGATGTTATTATTAAAACTTTGAAATGAGTTATATCTGAAATTTTTTGTTGATAATAAATTATCATACGAATGATTAATTATAAGAAAATCACGCTTCACAAAATTCTAAAACATATATAACTCTGTGAAGATATTATTTAAATTTTCGTCAAGTGTACATAACCGATATTAAAAATGTTAATGCAAATATAAAAGTTATTTCTCAGGAATGTTGTTAAATAATGTAACAATATTGCTACACGTAAGACAAAGACAATAACAGTACTCTATTTATTTAATTGATCTCGGTTGTAGAATCATAAACGTAAGCACAAATTTTGAACTATTCCGTAGTGTCGAATATTGAATCAGTTTGGTTGCTTAATCCGATTGGCGTACTCGCAATAGCATGTGAGTAGTCGAGGAGACGTAAGTATACAAATTGAATCAAAACAAGACAAACACCGAAGTCAATCGACAGACCGACCGACAAGCACGATGTACGACGAAGCGAAATCGAAATCGAGAAACGGAAGTGACAGTGCACGAAATCGTATTCGATAAATGAATCTAGTGGTTAGATATTTCGTTGTTATATCGCGATTGCGCATCCGATAAATATGTATATGCACAATTAGGCCTGTTCGTTTTCGCTGCACTTCTAAACTAATATGTAATAAGTTAGAATAAAAAAATATATATTTGTTTTATTCTAATTTATTGCACCAGTTCAGAAGTGCAGCGAAAACGAACAGGCCTATTGTCTCACTACATTTATCAGCAGTTAAATGTTTCTCTTAACCACAAGGTATTTGTCGCACTTATCTGATTAATTTAATAGGATCGTAGCAAGGTCGCTTTTCATAAGGGGTTCCTTTACGTAGATTACATCTTCAAAAACTTGGAGCTATCGCAAGCAGCCAGCTGTTCCAACCAACAATTACGAGAAGGTGTGGCGAGTAATGAGCGGTAAACTAAACAAAACAAAAAAAAAGAAAGAGGAAAACAGTTACGATAAATTCCCGATCGTGAGAATGTATCGTAAAATTTTCGAGCAATGTGTTTTCCGCAACTCGGTGAACGTGCGCGGCTCACGGTGCAATTTTCACGAGGTGTTAGTTGCACCGTCCGCGTCGTGGGCTACGCTCCAACGATCTTACGGATAAATAGGCGCGTATTGGTGGCGATTGTATCGCGAGTACCGTAATTGTACATAGGTCCCTACAGTTGGAATGTTGATTAGCGAAGTATGCGCTAGTCGAATCGTATCTTCTAATACGTGTGCACGATTGTGCGCACGATGAGAGCGCATACGCATGGTTTAAAATTCCAGATGGAAAGTATCACTTTGACAACAGTCAGGTCAGTATAGTCGCGCGTGCACGCATGGGAAAACGAGAAAAAAAAATGATATTTCGTAGCGCCGAGAGGCGAAAGACGCGGGTGACGACCAGACCACCGTGCTCTGAGAGAAACAGGATTTTTTTATTCCCTTCGCGTTCGCGGTCATTTGCTCGCGTGTATGCGTGCTCCCTGCGAAAAAAGAGATAACATATGGGCGTATAAAATACCGAATGAGTCCACCGTGAAGACGGCCAGCCGTATAGTCGTGTTATTCATAATGCTGTTCACCAACGACAGTGATGACACATGATTGTCTCAATCACGAATCACAGACCACGCGTCGATATCGGTTACTCTGTTATCGTTACCCGCTTAACACAAAAGCGCAACACGAACGTGGTTTTAATTTGCAACAATTTTTGTAAAATTTTTATTCTCTGCTAGTTATAAATCGCTTTTGAACATTTGCGAGTCACACGTGGTCAAAAATTAGGGAATTTACGAAACGTCAGATGGAATATATAAAAACTTTGTCACGATTCAGTTCAGCTGTCGCTGTTTTCTGTCGAAAGAAGTTATGATGACACGCTGATAATTTGCATGACGCAATTCAGGGGATATTTTACGTCGAGAATATTTAAATTTAAAAATCAAAAATGTTGAAATTATTGCGGCTTTCATTATCTCTTGCATTGAGATAGAAAGATATTACATGGATAATGAAGTGCCCGATTTTCAACAATTTCGTATATTCTTAAATTATTGAATTTAAATTATCAATATATCTTATACCAAAAAGAAGAAATTATATTTATCAAGAGGAAAAATCTCAAATCCTTAAAAAAAGGTAAAAAATCAGCTAAACCTGTTTGATTCTTGTAAAATGTAAAAGAATCGTATTAGAGATGCGAGTTATATATTAAAAAGCGAAGTTAGAGATAGAAAATTTGTCATTTGGTCTGTACCGCTGAACCAGCCGCATTAAAATTTCATAAACAGTGCACACGGAAAGTGCACTCGCGCTTATTGGTACATGGAAACGTAAATGAAAACGAGTATCATTCGGTCCACTCAAAAGTTCATAAATGAATCGGCGCGCATGAGTAATCGCACTCCGATGACCCTCCATGCAACTCGCAGAAACTTTTCTGCACTTTAATTTGCAATTTTTATAGCTGTTCGATCTTTAATTAATTAATTTCAAAAATGCGCTTGAAATTTACACAGAAAAACATACAAGGATTATCTAAACTACTGACAGCTTAATTACCACAATTTTGCGCTTGTTATTACGTATCGGGAACAATCGTAGCACTTTTGGTTTCGACACTTCAAAAATAAAAGATACGTAACGTTGCAGGAAAATGTATTGAAAAATATTCCTGTGCAGAAAAATTTAATTTTATAGAAATTTAATATTGAAGTTTAATCATAGAAAAAATATTGAATGTTGTACATTATCGGAAAACAATTGTAATAAACATTGGATCAGATAAAAAAATTATCCGCTAAGAATTATATTTGCTCGGATATTATCATATAATTTGTAGCAGAAAATGCGATAATTTTGATCTTTATATTTTTCAACGCAAAGATTATGTATGATGATTTATATACGAATAAATTTTTTTATCAAAAGGATAGTGGATATATAAAGAAAAACTACTTTAATACAGACATTATTGTCTCGACAGAAGTTGCAATATAGTTTCTCTACTTAATTATTAAATTTTATATTAATTAAAGGCATTGTATCTTCAAAAAAATTAAGATCAGAAAATAAAAATATTGAAAACAATGAAGAAATGACATCTACGTCGAAATATCATCATTCATTATAATATATTATTAATTATTATAGATATTAATTATTATGTATTTCATACAATCCATATAAATTAAATTAAAAAATAAAAACATCTATGTACAAAAAATTAAGATTTATAACTTATAAGTACATATCCACAAAACGTAGTCGCAGTATGCATATAAGTAATTTTAATTCAATGAAAATTTCAAGTAGATGATATTAATATGAACCGGAACCGAAAAAATACTGTAATTTACAAAATACCGGTATTTTTGTTAGCTAGAAAACCGAAATCGAAATCGAAACCTTTATTAAGTATTTTAATGGGCCGAAACCAAAACCGAACCGATATTTTCGTCCGGTCCGGGTCCCTGATTTATAACTTATATAAGTACATATCCACAAACGTTAGTATGCATATAAATATTTTAATTCAATAAAAATTTCAATAAAAAATTTTTAATAAACCGGAACCAAAAAAAACTAGTCTACAAAATACCGGTACTTATTTTGTTAGCTAGAAAACCGAAACCAAAACCTTTATTAAGTAATGGACTTTTTAATGGACCGAAACCGAAACCAAACCGATATTTGACAAAATATTTACAAAATTTAAATATTTTACAAAATAATTTTGTTTACTGAAATTTTTCATATAGTGACTGCAAATCGCTGCGTAACTAAAGCCTCCGCAATTGGAATGCATTTTCGAATTTTGCGAGTATGCGCGGCGGTTTTTATTTTTACACATCGTCGATGTTTATTTAAATTAGTTTGCAAACTTTAATTTATTCCTCTTGCGGAACGCATAATTTCGCAGAAAAACTGTTCTGTAAACGAACCATTGAACACAACGGAGATTATGGTAGGACAAGCGATTCGCTTAACAATGACACTTATATATGAGATTACAATTATCAAAATTTCTATTGATTTACATTTTGCCATCCGTTTTCTTTTCCTCGGACACTGTCCTCTTTTGCAGAGGGTCCGGGGAAATTTTTCAAACATATCCATAAACAGGTAATTATTAATGTCCGGAATTGATCCGAAGTTTAAGGAAATTCCCAAGGCCCTAAGTATCTTAATTTAAGATTTATAACTTATATAAGTATATATTCACAAAAACGTAGTATGCATATAAATAATTTAATTCAATGAAAATTTCAATAAAAAATTTTTAATAAACCGGAACAGAAAAAAACTGTAGTTTACAAAATACCGGTACTTATTTTGTTAGCTAGAAAACCGAAACCGAAACCTTTATTAAGTAATGAACTTTTTAATGAACCGAAACCGAAACCGAACCGATATTTTCGTCCGGTCCGGGTCCCTGACTTCATTATTTGACACAGCATAAAATACGGGGACGATTAATTGGCCATCGGGAATAAAAGTAAACGCGTCGAGTGACAATTTCGAGAATGATTAGTCATACGCTCGTTATCAGAGTTACAAAGCCGCGGAGCTTTATCGTGCTGGAAACAAGTTTAAAGCTCCGCTTTGTTGCTAATGAGTCAGAGAACACGCACGGTAATGCCCCCTCACGTATATCCACGTTTGTTAATTAAGGACGTTCTCTCCTTATACTAGAGAAAATTGATTTTTTTAGGATTTTCTTGAAACTGTGAATATACGTTAATTTAAGTGTGCTTTATGCGTGGTATAAATTTCAGTACCTCTTCCGGTATAAAAAATCAAGATACCGAGCCTCAAAGTTTCAACTTTTACTAATGAAAAGGTTTTCCAGGCCAAACGGTAAGAGATACGAGGTTGGCCTAGAGGATCAAAGTTGCTCCTCTCGTCGAGTTCTATAAAGAAAAAATGCCAAAACTAAAAAAAAAATTAAATTTAAATTTAAATTATTATTATTATTATTATTATTATTATTTTACTTTGAGGCTCAGTATCTTTATTTTTTATCCCGGAAGAGGTACTAAAATTTATACCACGCATAAAGCACACCTAAATTAACATATATTCACAGTTTCAAGAAAATCCTAAGAAAATCGATTTTCTCTAGTATAAGGACGAGAGAACGTCCTTAACCGCACTGCAAGACGATGAAAAGACAATCGCTTGATATTCGGAAGGGCGTGTGGCTTTTATCGCGCAAATAATTAAAACAAAAGCAATAAACCTAGGAAATAAGATCGGTTTGAGAGAGACGAGAGATGTTATTAACGTCAGTCTGTAACGTCACGAATAATGCTAAACTTGTTTAGGCATATTGGTAAACCGGAACTCAATGAAAAGTATAATAGAATAACATAAAAGAGAATGTATTTATTGAAAAAATACATAGATGATACCTAAGAAATTTATGTGAACAAAAATTATCATTAGCATATCAATAATTAGTAACATAATAGAACTGACTCGAGGATAATCTAATAAATGCAATAATTTCAATAAAAAAATTTAAACCAAAACCAAAATCTGTATTAAGTATTAAAAGTATTTTAATGGACCGAAACCGCCAACCGATATCTTCGTCCGGTCCGGGTCCCTGCTTATAAGTATATATACATATCCACAAAAAAAAAAAGTTAGTATGCATATAAATAATTTAATTCAATAAAAATTTCAATAAAAAATTTTTAATAAACCGGAACCAAAAAAACTGTAGTTTACAAAATACCGGTACTTATTTTGTTAGCTAGAAAACCGAAACCGAAGCCTTTATTAAATAATGGACTTTTTAATGGACCGAAACCGAAACCAAACCGATATTTGCGTCCGGTCCGGGTCCCTGTTATAAATCATAAATTAAGATACTTAGGGCCTTGAGAATTTCTTTAACCTCGGATCAATCCCGGACATTAATAATTATGCCGGATATTTTTGAAAAATTTACCCGGACCCTCTGCAAAAGAGGACAGTGTCCGTGGAAAAGAAAACGGATGGCAAAATGTAAATCAATAGAAATTTTGATATTTGTAATCTCATATATAAGTCATTGTCAAGCGTCAAATATGGCACGAGAATCATTTGTGGCGCTTGAGTATAAAAAAATCATGTTTCAAAAATTTCAGGAAGGAATTTAAAACTTATAAGTACACACATATCCACAAACGCAGTATGCATGTAAATAATTTAATTCAATAAAAATTTTAATAAGGAAATTTTAATAAACCGGAACCGGAAAAAACTATAATTTGCAAAATAGTGGTACTTTTGTTAGCTAGAAAACAGAAACCGAAACCTTTGTTAAGATTTTAATGGACCGAAACCGGAACCGAACCAATATTTTTGTCCGGTCCGGATCCCTGATAGTGTTAATTTTAAAAAACCAAAATATTTACTTATATCCTTTTATGAATATAAAATTCACTCTTTTTCGTTCAGGGGTTATCAAAAATAACGAGACAAAGCTATAATGAGCAAAACAATTTCCAGATATTGCCCCCCCCCCCTTATGACTGGCACACCTGAGTGCCCGTCCGATAATTCACTCGATAATTGGCGGAGTATCATTGTCGTGGCTGCAGATCACGATGCGTATCGTAATGTATTAAAGACGACGCGTGCTCGTCGACATGGGTAACATGAGGAAAATAGAAGGGAATTATGCTCGCGACACATTGCCGACATATCAAGAAGAGCAGGTAGTATCTGTTATCATTCACGAAGTCGGAATTAATTAGCAATTCAATCTACCGCGTAACGTTATCTATTTGTGCCGTTGTTAAGAGGTAGAAAAAAAATTATGTATATTTTCTTTCTAAAAATATGTTATCATTCAAGCGGTATTCATTTCATATATAGTACATACATACATTTCATACAGTTTTAGTTTTAGATACGTACTTAGCGCGAGACACTGCCGTGTCTCTTGGTACATATCTACAAAGTATGCAATATGCATATAAAAAATAATTTAATTCAATAAAAATTTCAATAAGAAAATTTTAATAAACCAAAATCGAAAAAAACTGTAATTTGCAAAAATACCGGTACTTATTTTGTTAGCTAGAAAACCGAAACCGAAACCGAACTGATATTTCCGTCTGGCTCCACAAGGTAAATTGACAAAGTAAATTTTGACTTACCGGTGTGGTGTACGGTTGGCAGGCCAGCCTGATGCCGTCGTGTCTCAGCTTCTCCTGCAGCAACATCCTCAGCTGCATCCTGGGAATTCTCACCAGCTCGGCCTTGCCCTCCTCGTACTCGTCCGCGAACTTGGTCAGCTCCTGACCGCCGCTGGAGGAGCTGGCCGTGGGCGACGCACGCTGCGCCTCCTTGTCGCTGGGTGGCCTGTCGGACGAGGTCCTCGACGACTTGGAGCTGATATTGTCGCAGCTGTTGTCGTTGGTCGTCTCCTCCAGCGTGAAGTAAACGCTCGCTGCGCCTTCCTCGCGCAGGGTCTTGACCGATTGCAACAGGCGGGCGCGGTGCTTCTGATTGAACACGCCGATCGCATCGAGATCCGGATCGCCGATTTGCTTGCAGATCTCAAGGTCGTCGTAGCCGTTGTCGATAAACGACTCCGAGTACTGGCCGAGATGAAGCGATCGCAGCCACTCGACCACGATGTTACTTGCCACGGTCATCTCGACGCTCTCACGTTGTTCGCGCGTGGGTTCCGACTACGCCCCCGCTCGCTCTCGTTCGCCTCTCTTCAAAACCGTCCTATTCTCCCGTGCCCGCTCCTCGTCGCGACGAGCCCGCTTTATTATCCGCTGCACTCGTCGTCGTCGGCGGCTAATACCATCCCGCGAGGCCGCCTCCCAGACGACGATGTAACGTCCATCGAGGCGCGCGCGAGGATCGTCCAATGTAATCGCTCGGTCGATTTAGCGAGTAAATCGGAGCTCCCGTCTGCCGTCTTCTTCTAGCGCGACATTCTCCTCCCACGATCGGCCGCGGTATTAACGAGGGTCGTCTCGCCGGCGACCCTGAAACACGCGGGGCGTCGACGGGGGGGCTCGTCGCGAGATACACGTGTGACAGACTCGAGATCGCCGTCGCTCTCCCTTCTCTCTTCGTCGTCTCGCCGATGTGTCCGAGAGCTTTCGCGCGTCTCCCGTCCGCGTTTCCGACAAGACGCAAAAGCCGGAGGGCGAAAGGCCGACGGTAGGATCTCGTTTTCGACGCGAGAAACACAGGCGCGGAAAGATTTAGGGAAATTTTCGAGAGATCACACGCGCACACACATATACACACACACGAGAGTGTCAGTCCTTCCCGGCGCACATACGACAGCAGCCCCGAGCTTATCTCTCGACAAATTCCGTCGCGTCCCGCACCTTTCGCTCTTCTTTGCGCACCGTGCCTCTTGCTTTCGCCCGTCGTCGACGGAATCTAATCCGGCACGCCGCTGCTCGGTGACGGCGCGACTTTTTTCGTTATTTACGCGCCGCGCGAGCGAGCGCGCGCTAAGGACGTGCCTCTAATTCAAATAAAAGTCGTTGGAATTACATCGCGCACTCGCGAGAGATTGAGATTATCACCTGCTGATTCGCCAAAGTCGCGCGATCGTCGATCGATGCGGGAACGGTACGCGCTTATCTTCACGCCACACTTGTCGCGACGAAGCGAGAGAAACCGGCGGAGTCTCTCGTTCCTACGGCGATGAATCTGGGCGATCCGCGAAAAGTCCGCGAGCGAGTCCTCTTCGGCTGGAAGACGACCGTGGGATCACGGCGAGATCGACGTCGAGATCACCGAAGACGAACGACGTGGACGGATCCTTCCGTTGAGAGCACTGGCTGGCCACCGGGTGAAGTCGGCGCGGAGAGAGCGACCCGTCGCTCGCTTCAGACCGACGCGACGCAACGCGACTTCGAAACTCGAAACTCGCGCCACAGTCACTTGGAATCTCGTTCACGCGACAGGTAGAGACGAGTCCGCGTCGGTTACTCGCCACCGATACGAATGTCACGCACACGCACCAAACGCACGACGAAGACAAAAATTCGAACGCGTCCGCCGGCCGACGTTACGACGCGCGCGATCGCTCGCCCCGACACGTTCTTCGAAAACCACGGCTTCTCCCTCGCCTCGCAGAAACCTCGCGCAGTCACTCGCGACGGTCACGGCCGGCTATTCCACGCGTTGAAGTTTCCCCCTTCGCGCACGGACACATACGAGCGGGGCTGCGACGCGCACTAGAAAACGGTCGTCCGGTCGAGGACGCGATCGAGAGATTTCGAAGGGGGCCGAAAAAAACGCAACGGCGACGGCAACGAACGGCGAGGGTCCGTTGGTATCCCTGACGCGCGGCTTGCCCGACCGGCCCGCGTGCGAATCGAGACGATCGACGGCGACGACGGGACAAACGTGGCCGCGGTGATCTTCGCGATGAACGCGCGTCGCACACAGTCAGAACGAGGAAGACGTCATCGTCGTGATTCGACGGAACGCGCGAGACGACGCACCACAGTACGACACTACCGCGACGCGGCACACGGCTCGACTGATACGATACGAGACACTCACCAGAGGGAGTCCCCACCACTACTCTTCACGAACTGCCTCTCCCCTCTCCGCGCCCGTGCCGACTCGCCGACTGCCGGCAGTGCCGCTGCGTGCCTTGTGCCTTGTCCTCTCCCCACCAGCGGGACTTCTCGATCACCCCCCCCTTCCCCCTTCGTCTCGCGCATCGCGTACGCGTATATACGCACTACGGAACGGAACGTGCAATTTCAACCGGCGACTCCGGCGAGAGCGAGAATGAGTCGTCGACTACGGTCAGGATGCAAGATGCGACACAGCCGTCGGGGTGGATCGGTCCTCTCGGTCTTGTGCGGATGCGAAACCCTGACGAGGTAAACTCGGCCGTTCGCCCCGAACCTCTTCTACCCGTCGAAAATTTGAGAATTTGAGAATTTCGCTGAAAACTTCAGCGACTTTCTCCCCTTAAACCCCGAAATGTGCGCGCTCCGGACTTCTAAAGATTCTATCTCACTTTTCTGGGATTCTGTTCTAAGCCCACTTTAGACGATCCATAAATCTGCGTGTCGGATTTCAAGATAGAATTCCATTTATTATTTTATATTCAATTTATTTGAATATATGTATTTAAAATATGTGGGGTGGGAGAGAATATTCATGTATTTCGAAGAGTTTCAAATAATTTTCCTGTTACACGACACATAAAATTATATACGCATAGAGATAGAATTTTATTCTGAATTCTGCCACAAATTAAAAATTGTTTAAAATGGACTTTGTTAATATTTTACACATAGACATTTTAACGAAAGAAAATGTTTTTTAATACCGATCACCTAATATGAGAACATTTTTATAATATTCTGCTTCTATAACAATAAAGTCTTTATGGTATTCTTTATGGTATGTAAGTTATAGAATTTCTATTGCACATTGTTACACAATATTGACATTTTCTACTTTGAAGTACTTTAATAATTAAACGAGAACATTGCTCCAGAATTTGATTAAAATTCCGAGTATCGCATTTTATTATGTAGATTTCAACTTCGACTTTCGCGCAGAGAGGATCGAATTAAAAAATATATTTTTTAATATAGTTAGCGACGAAATCCGCTTATCGCTATCGGTTTTTGTATTAAAATGACAACGGTTTCTTGAATTCACACGAAAAGCGTGGAAGAAAGTAGCGGAAAAAACTATAGGTACACTCTCGTTTCTCTTTCCATAACGTCCGCGTTGCGTGATCGTTCAGAAAACACTGTGGTCACTGGACGAGAGTTAGTATCGATGATTATCTACGACAATCGTAATCAATTTCTTTGTCGGAACGGCGACATTTATAAATGAACGCCTAACGGCAATGGTGTACAAGGCCTGTGACCCACGAGGCCAATAATCTGCACTGCTGCCAGTCAAACGGCCGGCACGTTCAGCTCTCTATGTGGTATTATATCACGCTCGTATGAAACTAGACTGCATCGAGCGGTGAATGCGATAGGAACGACAATAGTTCGAGGGTCACGTCGATGGCCACTTTCTCCTTTTTTCCAGCAGAAATTGAGTATCCCTTAAGGAACAGCTCCTCTCGAAAATAATGAAAAAACTACGTAAGAGATAATCATATAAGTACAATTATATATTGGATAATAAAAATGCGTAAAATGATTGTTCATCAATGAGATTATTAATTGAAAAATTACTTAATCGCTTAGAATTAAAAAGATAAGTTTCGAGGAAAGTTTCACTATATCATTTTATCGCGATAAGCGACAAAATTTTATTAGATATCCACACGAAATTTTTGGATGGGAAGTAAAAAGTAAAAATATATTTATTTATAATTTAATGTTTTGATTATTATTATTCACACATTGAAATAATTATTGCAGTTCAAATCAATACTGTTTTGCAAAACAATTTTAATATTATTTTATTATTATGTACAAAATGTAATGCATAAAATACATTCTTAGCTCCTTGTTGCAATGTGATATTTAGACAACAAGATTCTTAATCATCTGTATTCGTTTTAGCAAAGATGTGCAGCATTATTTATTTTAATTATTCGCCGTAAAACACGTGCCGCATTTGCTTTTCGAGAAATACGAGCGCGAAACCGATGGCAAGCACTACTCTTGGGAAATCTCTATTAAATGACAATGCTAGTCGTGCGTAGCTTGCGACCGATGATCGCCGATATATGCGTGAGGTCCGAATTAATTGAATGATCGGCATGGACGTACCCGTCCTGCTATGACGGCAAAGCAGGGAGTGACAAGTAGCTCTCAATAACGTGATATGACATTGCGTGTCGTGGACAGGAAGGACCCTTTCAATGCAACCCTCGCTATTTCCTCGCTTTGGTCGAGTAATTTGCTTTCGAAGCAGAGGGATGAGATTGGAAGACGGGTCACCTGTCAATATATTAACTCGTTTCCGCAATGCTGCGAATTATTATGAAACGGCGATATAAAGCTCCCATCGTTCACGGACTGTTTCAGATGTGCCAAATATTGATAATAAACGTACAACAAATTCCAATGTGGTATTGGGATATTCCTGATTATACGGAATAAATGATAACATCAAGGTCTCTTTGAGTTCGTAATTAATGTCAAACGTTACGATGGACTGCATTAAAACCTTCCATATACGTCAGCGAAAATTTGCGCGGCTGCGATGTGTGTGCGTGTGTGTGTGAACTCCGATACATTATCATAATACATAGATATTTTAATAACTTTTCAGATGGTGTAATCAAGAATATTTTTAAAGAAAATTAAAACATTGTGACAGCCAGTAACGACGTGTCAGAGAAAAAAAGAGAGAGAGAGAGAAAGAGAGAGAGAGAGAGAGAGAGCTTGAGAATAACGTTATTTTATACATGTTTGCTAAATGCTACTTTTTTAATTTGCTAAATCAAAATTGAATCAAAATTAAATTCATATCCAAATGACATATAAATCAAATCATTACATTAGTCTTATTAACAGGTCATTAATTTTACGAATAAGGGGATACGGAAGATTAGCATTCCGACGATTGTCTGCTGAATATGATAAAGCATGCCCTCCCAGGATGGTTACCGCATACAGAGCAGGATAAATGTAGGGTCCTGTCGGATTCTGGTTAGGTACTCGGTTTATCTTTAATCGGTGCGTCGACAAGACATGACGCTAGCAAGAATTTGCAATTTGCTGATGTATGCATATATTATATAACGATAAAGGATCGCAAATATTAAATAAATTCTCGAGTAAAGGCTCAGTCACAATGAGAAAAATAAGGAATAAAGGAATGTCGCATCTCACTTCAGTACACGTACATTAAAGTGAGATACAACATGCCTTATTCCTTATTCCTTTATCTTATTCTATATTTTTCTCATTGTGACTGAGCCCTTAGGGAACTAGCAATAGTTGCTAGTTATATATATATAATCGAGGTTAAAATAGAGAAAAATCGGCGAAGCGTTCTAATCCGTTCTCAGGATTCTTGTTCATTGTTTTTACAAAACGAGAAGCAGTGTATCATCTTGTCAGCGACACACGATATTCTATGGCCGTATAACGATCCTTATAAATTCTAATCGATAATCCGGCTGGCGTTTAATCCTGTAACTTTCATACGTATGCCGTTTCATTGTTTACGAGTCCAGCGACGGCGTGTTTACGGTGTGTTTTACCGTTTCAAAACAACCAATAAAACGGCACTTCCCGTTCGCTTCTCGTCGCTATGTGCCATATATATCGACGGCCGAGAGCAGCCTATGACGCTGCAACCAGTACTGCGGCTTCGCGCCATCGTTGCAGTCGCGCGCGGCTATCGTCTCGGTGTCCGAGGTCGACGACGTCGCGATAAAAAGTCAGCTGGAGCCAAGATGCTCAAAAATATCGACATTAACTGCCGATTTGTTTGACTGTGAGTTCGGTGGAGAAAAACGCTGCGCCCGATGCTTGCGAAATGGCGATCGTAAATAGCGGGTTCGCGCCCCGACATAAAACTCCGAACGAGCCCGGGCGAGCTTAAGGCAGACAACCGTTTTTAGAAAAAAAAAAAAAAAAAGCAGCATATTGCATGGCTTTATAAGCGTTATGTGCATATAGCAGCCGCGTTAACTACCGATATAAAATTCAAGGAAAAAGATTTTGAGCGAGCTTCTCTCCCTTTCTCGCGCGACGCTCTGTTGGACGCTCTGCTACGCGACGCGTCCGGGTAAATTGCGATATCGTAATTAAATAGACGAAGCCCCTCGTATTTCAGGATGATTCATCGCCGCTAGACGAGTCGTTTTCATCCCGTGTCATTAACACATTACGGTGCACGACTTGCCGGCTCGGATTGCCCCGGTCGCGGCATCGCGGCAACAATTTTTCGGCTCCGTTCTGCTACATTACGCGACTCGCGCTGCGAAACCTGAATGGTGCGCTATTTTGCTATTTATCGTTCCACCGATATTTCATAAAAAAAAAAAAAAACGCAGTGTGGCGCCCGCGAGTCCGGCGGATCCCGACGGTCTCTCTCATCGCCTTTCCACGAGACCACGAATAATTTCGTGACGTTTATCGTTCAAAGCTGCGCGCTCGTAAACAAGGCGAACGCGGAGCTCTGTTTCGTGTGTATCTAAAAGCGCGTATATGTATCAAACAATAAGAGCGTACTATAAAGCGCGGGCCCATGAAAAGAATTTCCGCGCTCTAGGATACATTTAATGATGGATCGTAAAAAACATGCCGTAAATGATAATGATATACCGGGACCATTTCTGCGAGAACGTTATTTGCTGCAAACATCTCGGCGGTAATACGAGACTAATTTCTGTTTTTCTTCGGTACGCGCCTTACGTAGCGCGAGGGGATGCTGCGAGAGATGCCTTGGAATCTGCGTAATTAAGCGAGGGGTCTCGCGAATAAATTTACATCGTCTGTAAATCCTTCACATTAGATAAATGCTCACAATTAGCTCCGCTCCTGCTGTGCCCTCCGCGCATTTTCGGATTCGCGAAGGCTGTGCCGTTTTTGGTAATTAAATAATATTGCAGCTGTTATAATTGCACGCGAGAGTAGGTGTCCGTTTATTGTCTGTGATTTACTTGGATGCATTAATTATTACCTAAATGATCACAAACATGCACGCGCGTGCTATTAATAAATCTGTGGTAATTAACAAGCTCTACATTAATTAGGTTATTTGATAATCTTCTAATACTAATCTAATACAATAGTCTCGGTCTTTTGTACATTGTTCGAACAAAAATAACTTTTATCACGGGACGCGAAGAAACGATAAAATTAACAGAAACGTTCGTTTCGTCATTATTAAAACTTTCTCTCTATGTATTCTCGCCTGTATTCTAATTCTTTAAATATAAGAAGAGTGACTATTTACATATTAAGCTTTAACATTAATATGCAGACTCTTGCATGTAAGTTTGTAGTATCGTAATATAAGATTTCTCTGTACTGCATTACTTTACTGGGGACAGTAAGAGAGAGATTTCAGAGTGATATCAGTGACGGCGGTTTAACGACACCGTAACCCTCACCGCAGATAGAAGGAATGCACTTCATTTCTGGACGGAGGGTGCATAAAGGACCATCCGTGTACCCGGAAAGCTCGGGTTAATTCAGAGGCCTGGCGAAAGTCGTAAAATAGTGCGTGACTGCCGGTTTTCCAGCAGGGAAAGGAGGAGGAAGCACATATACGTATACGTAACTACAAGTGGATGTGTTTGCGAAGCAGGTGGAGCTTTGTAAGGGAACCTGCGTGTATATCTGTACTTGCCCTTCTGTACAGGATGTCTCAAAGAGAAAATCACGTATCTCGATCATATTATCTTTCTTTGGCTTATTTGAAGACTTTAAATAAAATGTAGCAGATCATGATTTGCGTCTAAATCTAATTTTAAATTATTAAATATCTTAATAAATAAAATTTTATGCGTCAGAATTTTACTGAAATATATTTCAAAAAGAGCAAAACTTTGTTTAAAATTTTAGAATCTTAATTCGCCAAAATATCTCTTTTAATCTTCACTGGACTAAAAAATTATTTATCTTTCTACATTGAAGTTATCGTCAAATTTTTAAGCCTTATTAAAACATGGTTATTTTGAGACGCCTTATGTACATAAGGACTAGTAGCTTACCTTGAATTCGGAGGGTAGGATTCTGCTGTGAGCGAGGCACGTACGTCTTCTACGACTACGGATACCATTACGAAGATGACGGTAGGCAACTGAAAAAGTATATACAGCACATCCAAGTTTTTCAATGCGAGACGAAGGAAAGGTTTGCTAAACACGAAGATCCTACCGATAGAATGTTAATATATCTCTTATCACATATACAGGCGAGTTTACGGTAATTCAAATTAAAAGTTTTAATTTATATAATAATCGACGTCGATAATGAGAAAGAATAAGATAGTTAGAGTAAGAACAAATTTGCTCTAATTTATTAACGTTGCTAAAACATCATCAGTACTCTATGCAAACTACTTTCTTGCTTTATATTTTTCTTGTGATACTCGTACACGCGTAAGTTAAACATGGCGAATTGGGCACCCGAATACCTACGGAGCTGAGATCGTGAGATCACAGCCGGAGGCTGTACGAAACGGTTATGTGGTTGTCGAGTCTGCTAAAGCACAAGGTCAAAGTTTCGGCAATTTGAGATGCGATGCGGGTAAGGAGGTAGCAACTTTAATCACTTTCGAATCGGGGTAAATCTACTCGCGTATCTCGAACCCGCAGGATCCATATCGCGTGTAGTTGCTGCTTTACGAGAGGATTCTGGTATAAGGGTATCGTATCGAGAAGGAAACAATCAGTGCTAGTTAAATTAACAAGTCGAGTAATTCAAAGTATATTCTTTTCACAGACATATAAAACAGTTTGTATATCTATAATTATTTGAATTTATTTATAATTGCCTGAATGTATTCCATGATATACAATGGAGATATACTTTTTGTATATCCTCATAGATATAAGATAGACGAATAAATAGTTACAAATGTTTGGTTGCGTCATGCTTAGAATACGATCTAACTGTAAACGTGCGAACGATACATCTTGAAAGAATTGTTAGCAATCTTCTCCTGCCTACGTAGGATTACCATAACAGGAAATATCAAACAGATCGTCGTATTTCTTATCTATCGCGCGCTCGCATGATTATTCATCTCTTCGGATTTCGCATCGTGTTACTTTCACGTCTTCAAAATGCAACACTTTCTCCTTCCCTAAGTCGAAAACACGAAAGTAAACGCCAATATATTTATGCACTTCGAACCTTTTCGTTTTACGGTTTTAGGCGGAATTTTAATCGAGGTCACGACCTCGCGCGCGGACCTTCCGCAGTGTGCGAATCCATAAATATCAAGTGAAACGCGAAATTAATGGGTGTGGCGTGACTCGGGCCAGCCGCGTGCCGTACATCCGAGGTCTCGAAAACGGCAGATGTATCGCGTCGGCGTGCAAATCGGAGATGTCGCCTGTAACAGATTCTTTTGAATGTTTCGCTTAAAAGAATTTCTTCTCCGGTACCGGATAAGAATATCCCTCGTTGTCGGAGTCCACGCTCAATTGGAGTCCCGAGCCTATGGAGCCCAAGTCATTACCACCGTTTACGATGCCACCGGAAATGCTAAATCCAGGACTCTGTCCACCTTCCAATAATGCGCCGGCTCCTCCATTGGCTGCTTCAATCCCGAGAGGACCGATTGATTGTATGGATTGAGAACTGATCGATTGTATGGGTTGAGGACCGATTGATTGGATGGGACCGATTGGTTGAGCGGACACCCCCGAAATGTGATATGGATCAGATATGGATTGAGAGATTGAAAATGAGCCTGGTGCGTGAATTGCTACTGGGACCGGACCAATTGGAACTGGGACCGGGTGCGCTACGTGCACGGGATGAGGTACTGGCACTGGAACCGGGCGAGGTACGTTAACGGGATAGGCCTTGGTGACAATAACTGGAACTGGTTGGGGCACTGGAACGGGGACGGGACGCTTTACTTCGAAGGGTACAGGATGCGGGACCGGCACAGGGACCTTGCGAGTGACGGGAACGGCCTGAGGTACAGGAACGGGAACTGGAACCAGGCGATTCACGATCGTTTTGTGAATGTGTACGGGTCCGTATCCGTAACCTGGTCCGTATCCGTAACCTGGTCCGTGTCCGTAACCGGGTCCCGCACCGATGCCGAAACTTGGTACATATATTCCGTGACCGTTCGGCACTCCTCCTATGAATTCGATTCCATGACCAATTCCTCCGGGCCTATATCCGTAACCGGGCCCATATCCGTAACCGGGTCCGTGTCCGTAACCGGGTCCATGTCCGTAATTGGGTCCATAATTGGATCCGTAATTAGGTCCGTAATTGGGTCCGTGTCCGGATCCGTGTCCATATCCATTCCCATATCCATTTCCATATCTGTTTCCATATCCGTTTCCATATCCATATCCATATCCATTTCCATTTCCATATCTGTTTCCATTCAACACAGCATCACCGTGGGGGTTGTAACCGCCATGTCCATATATCGGTGATCCTCCGTGTAGAAGACCACGTTTGTCATGTTTCTTCTCCGACGCATCACCGGCGAGGGCGGAGGCGAACAGCAACGAAATCTGTAAGCAATGATTTGTCATTGATTTGTGTCTGTTATTAAGAAAAAAGATTGTATTTTTTGGTAACAAGGTGCTTATTTTATTATAGAAATCTGTGACATTAATTTTTTCGGTTCTATTAATATAATAAATGGCGACGCATTATATTGTAATTTGTGGAAAGTAGGGATTATATTCACAGATATGTATTTGCACGATTAAGATATAGATTTGAGAATGGCAAGTAATTAACTAAAAATTTAATATCTAGACAAGACATAATATTAAACAAAATTATACTTTGTTCTTAATGTTCTAATAAATAGAGTCAGACACAATCATGTTACAACACAAGAAAAAGAATTTATATCCGCTAATGATAAAAAAAATTGTGGAAGTTGAAAAATTATATCTCTTTACTTAATATACTTCTGACAAACAGTAAAACTTTATTTTCTTATGGTGCACTCGCGGCTATTAAGATATCCGGAGAAAAGAAGTTTGACGAAAAATTTTACTACTTACTAAGAATGCCCTCATGGTGAACGTGCTGTGAGGAGATGAGTCTGAATGTGCTTCATATCATCGAGATTCATCGGTTTTTATACGGCGACGCCAGACGACACAACTACTTTCACTAGATATTCGCTGCAACACGCCCTCTGATCTGGACCCATCACATTCTAAAACTCCCAAACTTCCTCAATGATGCAATTGATCATGCAAGAAAGATTCGAGAGGCAATTCGCTAAGTAGATCAGCGAGAAGAATATTCATAAGTTATCTCCTGACAGCCTAAGTTATTCTCTCATGGTATATATAAGATTTATTTAATAAACAAACATTTTTGGAATTTTTAATATATTTATAAAAATAATTGCTATATGCAAAATATGATTTACAAAATTTTCTATAATCCATCCAGAAATCAAGAATAAACGAATCTCGAAAAATAAAATCAAAATTTTGTGTAGCTAAAGTTAAAATAACGCTCTTGTCTGTACGTTTGTTAACATGATGCAAGTGAAAAGATTTATTGTTTCCATTGTTGGCCGTCATAAAAAGTTTTTTTTTTTTAATTGAACTGCACGTGTAGAGTCGTTATCACCAACGATATTTTTTCTAGTATCTGGAAATGTCATTTCCATATCACACAATTGTTTTCAACGTCCGAGATATAACAGTCCATGCATATATCTGTAGAAGGCAAATATGCTTCACAATCATGCTCCAGGTTATACAATCTTATCGGCTAATGTACTTTTAATAGAGAAGAGAATATAATGCAAATTGTTACAATTTTTTTATTTAGATTAGCGAAAATTAGCGAAATATACATATATATCCAGGTAAATAATAGAATATTAATAGAAACAAATTTATATTTAAGCTATATATTGTTTTTAAATTATTACATGCAAGACGCGATATAATTAAAAAATCATATACCGTTATACGATATAAAATTCTTTATACATCTATAAAAGATCAAAAAGTAACGTTTTTCATTGCGTCTTACTTCTTTATTATTTCATGAAAAGAAAGTAACAAGGAAGTTGCCACAAATTTCTTTAGCGACGACGCATGCATATAAATCTGCCGGTGACTGGCACAGGAGACGCATTACCTAACACTATAACAGACACCTGCGTTAATATCTTTCTAGTTGCTTTATTTGTCGCGGTCAACCGTTAATTGCCCTTTTACTTACAGTTTAGACGTCGGAGCAGTACGCTAGTCTGGAGCAATAAATCGGTAACCATACGGCGACAATTAGCAACGTCTCGTTGAGCGCGTTGTGAGAACTGCGCGCCGTTTCACAATCCTAATTTCCTTACTCGAGAATTAATTGGACTCATCGTACAACGTATCTTGCGAAGTATGCGTGATTTCTTGCTTAAATAGCATAATTGTAGAGTTGATGACGCATTGCTCGTAGTCTATTTTTGTGTATCGTTCGTAATAAAAATAGTGACAGTAAAATTTAATAGCAATGCAAATAAGTTTACTAAAGCTGTTAAGATATTCGATTCTTTAAAACATTTGCAGTTGTAATAAAAAATCTTAATAAATTAAGTTTAAAATTCCAAACAGATAATGCTATGTTGCATTAATATCTTTCAATAAAATTTATTAAATATGACAGAAAGTAAGTACATACTTTAAATATATGATGAGTAATAAAGAATGATTTAAATACATGCATAATTAATTAACGCGAAGAAATAAGAAAATTAAATTTGAATTATTTGCATTCTTAAAAACAAGATTGCCGAATATTACACGCTTCAAGAATAACAATATCAATACTACAAGTGTTAATTATACTCAGAGAAACAGCATGGACACAGACAGAGAAACGAGCTTTCTCTTAAAGCTACGCGATTCAAACGGGCTATCGCTTTTGAAAGCGGGGTAAAGCGCGTATTTAGCTGCTGGCCAGGCGCTCTCTCATAATTAGCAGTTTCCAAAGGATTTCCACTGAGAGTCCGCTAGCAGGCGCCGCCAAGATTTATCCGCGTCATCCTTTTTATTCGGGTATTCACGAGCGAGGTGCCGAGAAAAAGAACGGAAAGTAAATGGAGACATATTCCTGTAGGAGCGCGCGAAGCACGGTCGATGCAGAGCGGGAGCTAATGTCAGAGATTAGAGGTAATCCGTTCTCGGCTGGCAATCGTCGAGGAGGATCCTCCTCGTTCGCAACCGGAGCACAGCTTCGATCTAGATACTGCAGTCGCACTGTCGCAGCGCCGCGGAGGTCTCCTTCCTCCTCCGGTCCTGGGGCCGGATCCTAGACGCCCTTTTTCGCCGGCCGATACATTACAAGGAATTAGGTACGGAGAGAGAACGCGTTTCGAGTGACGTGAGCATTAAGACCGCGCAAGACACGGCTCCGTAATTACACTAATTACGGAGTCGTTAGGATTCTTTATAAATACTGCGTCTTTGTTGCCTTTTTCTTCTTCTCACGACCGCTCCCGCGAGCGCGAGCTTCGGAAGCGACCGCGGAAGGAATGCGTGCCGACAGCTTTATGAAAAATTTTGCGGTTTTGCGGTCCTTATTTTCCTCGTGATCAAGTTTCCTTTTGCATTTACCGTTACTATCCAGAAGCTAGTATATGTGCTATGCACTAGTAACAATATAACGCGGAAAAAATCTTGTCCTTTTCTCTGCTCACTGTATGATCTCGTTTTAATATTCAAACAATTCTTTCTATGCTAAAATTGTCTATAGAGCATAATTGTAGTTATTAAATATTTGAAATTAAAAGATTCTCTCACGCAAATTGAAGGCATATAAACACAAAATAAAACCGTGTTTATTTCATTTGCAATTTAATTTATGTGACCTTTTATTAATATATTTAGTATTAATTAAACATTCGAGAAATATACCTAATTAGATTTTTTAGCTGTCTTTAAATGCAATACAAGGTATCGTTGTAGCGCGTCTGTGAATCTGTTATTTTAAATTAAAACAAACGGAAATTCTGGTCATTGAACGATATTTTGGATCTAATCTATTCAGATCGAAAAATCCGGCAGACATATCGTAAACTTTCGTATTTCTCTACTTTCACTAAACCAGTCTCCGAGGAAATCAAAAATATGCACCTGCAAACTTGTTCTTTTCTCCCAATAAGGTCGACTTCGCCATAATATATGAATAATTAATAGATCTTGCTAATTAAAACAGTGAACAAACTGCGTTGTCATTCGTGAAATTCGCATGCAGCCGTAATTTAAGTGCGATTTCGCTTGTAAAACTATCCGATGTTTTCATATTTAGATATATGTACAAATCGTAAAATCTGCGCATACATGTGTAGAATTAGGAAGAGTTATATAACCTCTCTCACACACACACACGAATTTTGGTGGTATTCAAAATTTAGTAGAAAGTAAATTAAACTTAGAATTTTTGGAAACAATATTTTATGTTTCTCAAGCTGTAATAATTAAAAAATATAGTCCATTTTGAATTGCTATATACTAGCGTCCAAAATTATGAATAACAGATTAAGTATCGAGATAATAACAAATGTTGACTTGTAGAAATTTTACTTTTAATTACAACGTGTGAATAAATTGATTCGCCGGTAAATTAAAATGCTTGTAAACTCTCAAAGATGCGTCTTATAAATCAGTGAGATTACACGACAAAATAATGTTGCACAATACGTCTGCGTGTGCCTTGACACGTTTCCATTCGTCATGAACAACGCACTTTCGGGCACGCTCAGAAGTTCGTAAACCTCTTTCGCGGATTCATACGTCGATATTGTTTTACGGCATCTCAGAATGGCAAAGACGACGAGATGCAGAACGACGGTGCTGATGGCGCGAGAGCATGGCACGAGGAGAGAAAGTCGACGGGAAGAACTCGATTTCGCAAATGCCGAAATAAAAACTTTTCTCTCGCCTGGCTTTTCGCGCCGCGCACAAATCTCAAGCGTATTTTCGCGCGGCAGTTCTCGCGATCTTGACAGTTCCGCGCAAATTGCAACCGTCGACAATCAAACTTACCGTCGCGCGAAACACCGTAAACGGCGAGGGATCCCGTATAAATCTTGTACCGTTTCGACGTTCCCGTTTTCATGATGAGGGGTCCTCGGCGAAACGATTTTTGCGACGAATTTCTAAGGACGATGGTGAAAAAACTCGCGTTCGGATCGACAAAATCTAAAAGTAGTTTGTACCGCGATTACTTGTTCCCGAAATGCTAGCGTATAAATTTGATTCCCGAATCGAACGTGATCTTTCGCGGTTGTAAAAATCGCAGGCGATAGTAAAACCGGACTGTTGAAGCGTATAATAAAATGATGTTTCGCGGAAGTGTAAACAAAAGTTATTGGTGTCTAGATTGCGAATATACGAGACGATTTATATTTATATGTTGTCTGTATCTCCTCTAAATTGACTATTACATATGTGCGTCTGCTATTATTGTATAATATTCCATTTTTCTTTTTAATTGTTATAAATTTATTTGAAAGCAGTATCTACAATTTATAAAGAAGATATTTCTTTTTATGTTTCAACGTTAAACATTAAATACAATGCTGATTTTCTTTCGATAGACAGACTGATTCGAGAGAATATCGATAGATGTATAATTATCTCAAGGCAATTAAAAATCTCGGAATTATCCTTACGTGCGGGAATATACATATGTACATCAGTATCTGTATAAATATGGCGAGCAATTTGTAGGAAGTGCACGTAAATACTTCCATTCCGCTTTTTATCAGGTCTACATCGTAGATCGGTCGGCTCCCTGGGAAGTTTTCGTAAATTACCAACGACTTGTGGAATTGCCCCATAACCAAAATGAATTCTAGAGCGTCGTCGCCATTGGGGAGGATGCTGCAGGCTTTGCAACAACGATGTAGAGCGCGACGCGAATTCGCATCGGCTGGTAATCGTATTAAAAGGGGTGAAGCACCCAAGATCGAAACTTTCGTGAGCGAGGTAACGCGTAAAGAGGTCGGGGAGTGAGAGAGAAATAGGCGGTAAAAGAGGGATGGCGGGGAAGACAGAGGGGAGAAAATAATGGAGGAGAGAGCCTCGACGAAGAGCGACAAAGTCGCTCGCTTTGAGTTCGCCCTGAGGATTTCTTTCAGAAATTCCGTCGTGGCGGAAGCGCTTGTCGTTTTATCCGTCGTGACTAACGGAGCGTTAATCCTCGAAACGAATCGCTAAAAAACAGTTTATTTTACGCACAGAGCCCTCAATATTCTTTTACAAACGAGACTCCGCCGATACTCGATAAAAAGAAGTACATAAAAGACGGATATTGATTCCTTAATCGTCTAAACCGGGGCCAAAGAGAACCATTTCTTGTGAAATAATATTTCTGTAATATCTTTCTTAGCAATACGTACGTTTAATAAGATAAAGGGACCGATCTCCGATACATTCAATTTGCTCGATTAAATTTAATATCATAAAAGGGGCACATTTAAAGATATGGAGGGAAGGAGGGAGAGAGTTAGGGAGGGAGAGAGAGGATATGTTACTTGTGCTCACAAATTATACATTACAAAATCTTTACGATATTGTTGGTCTTCCATAATTGGTTGTGTGTACTACATTCCGCATTAATATATGTTAACTTCTTCCCCGTTGCGACGAGCAAGAAGAAGCTCGTGGGAAAGTTTGAGAAACTTTTGGCGAGCCCGCATTCGCTCTCTCCGACGTTATATCGTTACAACTTGTTACGGTATCCAGCATCATGAGAGCTTCATTGTCAAGCTCTGCACCCTAGACATCGTGGACTGCCTCAGCTTAATTGGAGTGTTACATACTCCGTTTTCTCTCAGCCGTTCCTCGGTTCTCTCTCTCTCTCTCTCTCTCTCTCTCTCTCTCTCTCTCTCTCTCTCTCTCTCTCTTTCTCTCTTTCTCGTTGTTGCAAGCACGAGCCAACGCCCGTCTCCAAACTTGTCACAAATTCGACGAGGTGTTGCTACCTACTGAATTTGGGAGAGATGAACGGGGGAAATTAATTGTATAAACGTTTAACTTCTACCTTGCGACGCTCGACTCATTATCTAGAGCACGGACGTACCAAGAGATCTTAAAACATGATGAAGTAATGTTTGCAATACATTATATCTCGTTTTGATATTTCTGATGCTAGAAGATTGGTGTTAGCAATATATAAATAATTCCACTTAATTATATTGTAATTTTTACATAAATTTTAATAATTATTGAGATGTATAAACAGTTACTTGTTCTTTCAGTTTACATGTTGCATGTAACACAACACAATTCGTTACAAATTCCGCGCTTATTTTAATACAACTGTAATTATTATGAATTCAAACGTAGTTATTACTAAATAATGAATTAAACGTTTATAATAGCATTTCCAAATGATTAATGCTATTTCTATTACTTTCAGAACAAAGTGAACTCTTGATATACAGTACAATAAATAAAGTTTATTGTTTAAGGTAATTCTTGAAATTATGAAATATTCTATCATTTAAAAGCATTTTTAAAATATTCATAATATTGCTTGTTATATGATAATTTATTGTTGCATAAAATTCGAAATATATTGGTATCTTTAATCACACACATTGTCAAAAGAACTTATATAAGTAGTATATAATTATTTTATGTATAAGAAGAGAAAGTTAAAATCGCTTATTTCAAAATAATTTTTAACATTATATGACCGGTATTCATATTTAGTTCTTATTTCAAGACTGTCTTAAGTAATGTCTTAAGATGCTATAATACGGCTGTGATTGGTTCATGACGTCTTAAGATTGTACTTAAGACGGTCTTAAATATAAGAACGACTATGAATACCGGTCTATAGATATGCAATTTTTTCATATTAAGCAGATATCAATTTTAACAATATTCTCATCTTTCCTTATATATATAAAAAATTACACATATATTATATATATCCCTATTCATTCCAAGCAGCCCTTTCGTATCCCAACGGGTTTCTAATCCTCGCATCATAACTCACGAACGAATTGACGAAATTTAATGTTCCAAAGCGCAAATTAAAGCTAAAAGTGGTAGCTTTAATTTGCGCTTTGGAACATTAAATTTCGTCAATTTGTTCGTGAGTTATGATGCGAGGATTAAAAAAGGCAGAAAACACGTTGGAGCGAATAGGGATAAATATGTTATGTATATTAAACGCATTATACAAATTTAAAGTTTAATATAATTTTAAATAAATCCGAGAATATCTATCTTGTAAAATTATATTATATATATTATATATACAGGTGTGCTAATTGTTAAATATAAATGAGTACGGAGATGAAATATAATTCGACAAGATTTTTAACATGATTGCTTTCAAACAAAGCATAAAATAAATTTGCTTTTATACGGTTATATAATAAAGAGTAAACGTAACAAGCTTATATATCTCTTGTTTTTTTTTTTTAGATTAAAGAATTACCTTTGTTGATACAAAAATAACGATTGCGTTTTTCATATACGCATATAGTACCAACATAAATTCGAATTATGATGTAAGCATTTGTGCTTTTTATATTCCAGTGCAATCCTTAGCGTATATTCTTAACCATTTAAATAAGAGCAAGAAAAATAATTCGCGGAAGCATAATTAAAAAGCTAAAAGTATCCCTTATCAAAAAGAGACGAAAAAGAAATGCAACAAAAAGAATAAAAAATACATAAATTTAGGCTGTAAACTCTACGGATTTGTAGGATCTAAAGAAAGGGAAGTGCGTCACGCGACGACGACTCGTTTTAATTAAATGCCTGTAATTACGTTTCCCGCTAATTGCTGCGCGATGCCCTCAGGAACGTTATACCGCTCGGTCAAAAGAAAATTGGGATCTTGCCAAACTTTTTGCCGATGTTCTTTTTTTTTCCTCCACCGTTTAGTGGTGTCAAATAACTCGTAAGTATTCTCGCGCGAACGTAGCAGCGCGTGTTCTTGCAATTAGTCAACGAAAATGCACAAGTCGCTCGGTCCCAATTTTCTATGTGCTCCTAACTCGACGTCTCGAATGAAATCATTGGACGAAGTTACTGGCGCGTTATGCAAAATTTATATTTTCTAAAAGAAAGTAGGCATCTTCTTAAATAATTAAATTCACAGTTATATAGGTTTAATCGAAAATCGTAATCGCGTCACTCTGATGGGTACGTTTGTAGCGCGACTTGCGGAAATCACAATTAAACGATTCAACTATTTTGTTTCTAACAGGAGCGTCGAGATCTCTCTTTCTCTTTCCCTCTCTTTCTCTTTGAACGCAGCTTCAAGAGACGAAATACATAAGATTACATGGAGTGTTATATACCATGCTTCACCGTAGTCTCGCACAGACAACACTAACTTGAATTCCATTTAACACTCCAGATGATTCCATTCTGCCTCGCTTCCTTTTCTCATCGATCTATTACGCGTTCTATGGCGTACAATTAAGTACCGGGCAGGAACAGACTGGTTTGCCTTACTACGTACATGAATTTACTCTTGCATTAACTGTCGGGAATAATGCCGTTCGCACTATAACAACTAAATCACGAGAATTGCTTCCACCATTTGTCGATCGTTAAGGTGCTCAGAGCTAACTCTCAATCATTAATACGCCGGAAGAGCGTTTCAACATTTATCAAGCACCTGTTTACAATACGAAATACGAATTCCGAGCTTATTTAAATACGATGGCAACGCAAAATTAATTATATAGATTATATTTATTAAAAAGTTTCAATTAAATGTGTGTGTAAAACGCGACATGATATTTATATTTATCGGGAAGATTGAGATTGTCAAAATCACGAACGAGCTTCGAGCTCGTTTTATATTAGGGGTCTCGTAGCTAATTTATTAATTTTCTTCTGCGAGCTCTAGAAATCGTGCACGAAAGATATGGGGCTAATAAATATTCACAGGAATACTAAATGATCCATAGTAATGGGTCTTGATAAATCGAGACAACTTTTACTTCGTGTCGCGGTGAAGATACGGGCAACATTGCGTGAGTGCATAGAATAGATACAATTTTGTAGACAAGAAACTACAATTTAAAAAAGAATACGACTTGTGTTAGTTATCAATCTTTTATTTTGTGTTTATAAAACGTCGATTAGTCATCTTTGACTTACACTTGAAAAGATATAAGCGGTATTTCTTTTTAAAAATTATTGTCAAACTAGATATTCTTAATGATTGGAAAGTATTCAACAATTTTTTTTATCATAGAATTCTAGTGCGACAATGTTGAAAGAACAGGAAGGAAAAGGATAAGGCGCATAAAACTCGTTTCGAAAGAGCGAATATGATCGAAAGTGCAAGCAGATATCTATGTGTGATCGATCTCCGAAATGCGGAACTTTACGAATTCCACATAATTTGTGAAAGTAATCTCCATAATTTGCAGAACCTACCGACAGTCACATAGTTTCGTAGTCCACAGAAGGATCGACCGCGCGTATTACACTGCATATTTGGTCACATAATAATAGCTTCTATAGAAACCAACCTCGAACATATAATTAATAGGATTAGGTAAATCATCTTTATTCTATATAATTACCGATATATGCTTTATCATGTACGTTAATATATATAATAATAAAATTCAAGCGTGATATTGATATTGAACGATCTGGACATGACGGGATAATTGGCATATCTAATTAACTTTTCGTGCGTCATCAATTAAATAAAAATTATAAACGCAAGTAAATTCTGTACGACCTCGTACATACAATATTTTATATATATAAATAGCGCCTAATCTAAATATATTAAAGAGAGATAAAATATTAATGTGTCTAAAGAAATTACATAGTTTTTAATACTTCTTCGATTAAATTGCGACGAATTTTATTCTTCAATTAAATGCCAAATTTAATATGGGAGAATATTTATTCGCCGAGATTTAATTTGAATTGCAAGAAGCGCGGAATATTCAGTATCGATTTTGCAATATAATAAAATATGTCGTAGGTGACGAATTGATGAGTGAGCGCACGCGCGGTGGAACTCGGCGCTCGGATTTTTATTGTGAAGCGTACTTAGAGTATATTTAGCACGTCCAAAAATACTCGATGTCAATGTATCTTATAAAATTATATCTCGGCGCGACACACACACACAACTCGGCTGCGGCCTTGGTACAGCCGCGAGACAGCAGCATACCGCGCTAGCCATGTAAATAAAAACAAGGTCGCGCGGCGCGGGACGCGCGAGCGGCGGGCGTCGTCGTCGTCATTCGGTCATTCGCAATATTCGCATTCGTGTCCGAGCCGTTGAACGGATAGGTAAACGGTACGAGTCGCTCTCCGTGTATTACCATATTACTTTTCGAGATGCGATCGCGACAAGTACCGCGGGATACCAAACGCATGTCTTTACGAACAACTGAAAGCTATCAGTCCGTAAGAGTAATTAATTCCCTCATTTAACGACTCGTAAGGATATCGAGATGCCGGCTCGTGAGGTCCGTGAAGCAGATATTTCGCGCGATTGGTCATTCGAATTAGGAATTGAAGCGTACGCGAGACGGGAATTATAAGTTATTACTTTTAATTATTTCTCTAACAATATCCTCGAATTTGACCATCTCCATATCGCGTTTCGAATCTTTCATCGATTTTCGGTATTATGGTTGGTTTATTTTTACATCTAGGGTAATACGTAAAACGTATATGTATTTAATTTTCAAGGAGCAGAATATTCTGCGTATCTTTATTTAACGGTATGTCAAACAGTTCACGCGCGGCTGTAACGAATCGTTCGGCGAGTGTTTTAGCGTTGTTGCAAGTGTTTATTCGCGCGGCAATCTGCGTGGCGACTTCGCGAATGCCTCCGTATATATTGTCGCATCTTTTATACATTATTAGACCGCGCTAACAGGCGTCTCGGCCGTGATCTGTGATGCACGATGCACGGGTAAATCCTGTCGTCATATTGCGGTAGGGCCGGTAGGGCAAGATATACATATACAGATTCTGAAAGAAGAGTTTATTCATACTGGTACAGCGAGCATTCACGAGAAATAGGAAAATTTCGATAGCGACACCCGATAGTGACCCACTTCAATATGGCCGCGCCTCCCGTCACACGTATTTCGGCTGTGCGTCCACAGATGTCGGCGGTCTGGTATTGCATGTAGACGCCTGTCTGTGTGTCGCATTAATCTTCGAGATGCAATCGTTGTGACAAGTAGGGGAGACGCCGAACACGATTCTTTGTAGATAATTCGCTACGTGATCAAATTTCTCCTACGATTCAAGTCTGTTGGCGAGAGCTTTGTATCGAAGTAGGTATGTCGTAACGCGGCGGCGATGAATGTAGCTGTAATTAAATCTGTATTTCATACTTGTCAACCGCATAAATTCGGCGTTTGTACTGTTCGTTCGAAATTCGTTATTCAAACTTTGTTAATTTAGGAAATGTCGCAGTATTGAACGGACTTGTAACTCCGGTCTCCGATCCTTTTTTTTTCCACAATTTAATAAAATGCGCATTGTGTTTCAGGAATACCGTGCAAAGTGTCAGGCAATTATCGTATTCTAATGATTGGAGTGTCGCGAGTGTTGTGCAAGTGCCTGAAGACAATCTGAGAGGAGGAGGAGGTCTGGGAAGGACATCGGGCGCCGGCGGAGCAACCTTGCGGTGAGTATTACTTCTTATTTAAAAATTAATCGTTTTTTCTCTCGTTCCTTCCGATTGATCTATCAGCTATCTTGGTGGTTTAAAAATAATAACAGAAAAAAATTTTTTTAATTAAAAAAATTATTTTTATGAAGTTTCTTTTTCTGAAAAACTATGTAATTATTTTAATAAATATTTATTTGAAAGAAGAATAAAAAATTGGATACTCGTAATAATTATTTATTAAAATCTTAATTATTTTGCGCTATTATAATTTGAATATTACATTGCACTATTTTATAATTTGAATATTACATTGATATGTTACAGATCAACGCAGTCAACGTAGCAGATAACTCCGCTGCTGCGCAGCAGTAGGTGAGTGATTAGAAACTTTTTTATTTAGGTAATGGGTTTATGACAATTATTTTGTCTCTATCTATATATGTATAAATATACATTATATATATCTGAACACATAAAGTATCAAATTACAATAAAATTGGATAAATAAAAAATTTAATATAAAATGAGCTATTATAATATTAAGAGTGCCGTGCAAAATTTTGTACAGTTTTAATTGATAATTAATGTACAAGATTTAATTAATATATAATTAAATTTTATTTTTATGATTTATTAAAATTTGACTAAGTTTTGATTATGACAATTACACATTTGTTATTTGTCGAGGGACGTAATTATAAAAATAAGAAAAATTTTTTATTTATGGTTGAGTTTTACATTTTATTTTAATATTGTTATAATCACATATTAATTCAGATACAATTATTAATCCTTATATAATCCATATATGATTATTAATCTGAGTAATAGTAGTTTTATATGTTTTAATTAATAATTAATTCTGTGCACAATTTGTAAATATTATGGTATTTAAAGTACAAAAAATGCTTTCGAAAAATTTATTCTAAACCTGCGATTATTTACGCAGTATTCACTGAGTTTTTACTACTGTGATAAAAATACTTTTCTTGGTTTTATATGTTTTATCGTAACAGTGGCGCAGGGAGTTATTTAATTTTGTGATAACAAGCGCAAGTGTTCACGGAAAGCTTCGGCCTTAAAAAGAAAGAAAATGCCGACTCTTAAGTATTTTAATTTAATTTATAGGAGATAAAACCGCGAATGCGTTAAACAAAGTCGTTGCTGCTAATATTACTACGACTTTTATAGTAATATTAGCATATTAATTACGAAGGTTGTAGTAATATTAGCGGCGAAGACTTTCGAGGAATAAACGCAGTAACTCAGAAAAAGTATGAATGTACTTTGAGCTCAGCGAAGCTTACTACTTACTTACTTAGCTTTTTACGTACATAGCTTTTTCTAGAGACGTATGTTAGTAAGTTCCTTAACAAAAATTGGCTGGCGCTGAAGTTTCTTGTGTAATTAAAAGTTATTACGAGCAGAAAGCAAAAATATAATGAAACCCTTGTTATAAAATCATGCAGTTGCACCTGGTGAATGGAAATTACATGCGGTTTTTTCCTCGCGGGTTTTTCTAAATCACAACATTCTTTAAATTAACTTAATTCAAATTAATAAGGTATTAAATGGCAGAATAATGTGTCGTTAGATTACTAAGGGTTGCTTATTTGATAAATCTATGGACGGTATTCATAGTCGGTTCTTATTTTAAAACCGTCTTAAGTGTTGTATTAAGATGCTAATACGGCTCTGTGATTGGTTCATGACATCTTAAGATTGTACTTAAGACGGTCTTAAATATAGGAATCGACTATGAATACTGGCCTATTTCTTTATTCTCTCGAATTTTTAAGAAATGTTCAATGAAATTCACTATTTAACTATACTAACAAAAAGGAGAAGATTGGCAAGAAAGAAAAAGACATACGCATTAAATGTCTAAGTAAGATTTTAGTATGTTCTGTCACATTACGTATTTTTCAGGACGCGAGAAAGAGTTTTTTTTCTATTGCACATTCCGCAAAGTCGTTACATTTTTCACTTAACTTTTATGTTCTCGACTTGACATGTCAGAGATAAATTCAAAAATATCTTTTAATGCTGCTTCCCAGGAGATACTCACACTGTAACAAAACATAATAGTCTCGCGGATGTTCTTACTCAGCGTATGAATTGTCATAGTTATTACTTTTGTCAACGTATTTAACATACAACGGGCCAGCGGTAATTTCTGAGAAAATATGCTACTTTTAAACACGCGCAGAACAGTTTCTTTCGTACATTTACCGACGGAATATTAAATTGGTATAACAATGTTATTTCATGGTGGAATGCTATTTTCCGGGTACAAAGAAATATTTATCAAGATCGTTGAAATAAAAAATTTCTTTAAAGTGTTTATGTTTTGTTATAGTTGAAATAATCGATTTCTTAAAGAGAGAAAAATCGAATATTCTTATAAATATTTTATAGCAATAATCTAAAAAAAAATATATATATATATATATCGTATATATATATATGATGCTTGTCTCTGGTCGTTTACAGCCTTTTAGATTAGTATAAAGATTGAATAGTGTTTTTTGTTCTTTTTAAATATATTTTTAAAGTAGGTAATTGAAATTTAAAATATTTAACACTCTGAATTCTTAGCTTGATTTTTTATATGTATATAATATATTAAGCTACTGAGAATTCAGCGTTAATTTATACCTTGAAAAATATCATGCTTTATTCAATAAAGACAAAACAGCTATAATAAAGCTAAAATGTTCTGTGTAAAATCAAACGCCGGACCTTATTGTTCTATCCGAAGATATTCGATTAATTTAAAAATGTCCTTGCTTTTTCATTGTTAACTCATTCCTTGTAGTTTTTATTAATATATTCTTTACCGTTTCTTTATTTTTGCGACGTGTCTCCTTTCTTTTTACGCATTATTCGGTTTCTTCAAAGGTAATCATCGTAGTCGCGGTGGGCATGAAGACGCGCTAGCACGAGCTTCTTTTCAGGGATGTGCAATCTTAAAGATACATTCGCAATGCCCAAAGATACGCCACGGGGTTGGACCTCGTGGATTGTTCGGTAGGAAACTCGGGGATTCGGGGTTGGTTATATATATAAGATAATAGTCGCACGGGTAGGAAGAGGTGGACTCCTCAGCGACGCCCAAGGGACAAATATATTATTACTAAAGGGTAGGAAATTTAGGAGCCGTGAGCCCTCGATGAAGTGCAAGGGACCGTGCGGTGGGGAGAAAGGGCCCGGAAAGAGGGAATGGGGCGTACGTACGTAGGATAGACGGGGAGAGGCCGGGACAGTGGAGGGCTTTGCATTAGTAGAGTGCAGTAGCCACATTGCTCCTTTGAGACTAGGCGGTTCGCGGTTCGCGGTTCGCGGTTAATGCGTTTGTTCCGGCGAATCGATAGGGAACGTAAAACGGTTGTAAGACGCGCGGATATTTGGAATCTTTATTACATTTATGACGACGATGGTACCTGCGAAATGTTTCTTCATGCGCTTGTCGTCGAGATTCGTTTGTGCGTCCAAATCTGTAAGGATAAAATCATTCAGAAACAAGTAAATGAAATTAGAGGCTAATTGATTAGCGGTTGTTTATATCACGGTAATTCTAATTTATTGCTGATCCGCGATTTACTGCGACGTAACTTGCAGTTTCTTCTCTCAAAGCAAACAGTAACGTTGGGTTAATGAGATCGGGTGATTAATTGGATTTCGAATTAAAAACTCGCTCTTTTATCACATTTGCATTCGTTCAAGCTTACATTACTAACTGGCTATTAAAAAGTAGTTATTCTTACAGACTTACAGCTTCTCTGTTATGCGCGCTTTTAATCTTATTTTCACTTACCTTCTTTTTTTAATTAAAAATTGTCTTTACTCAGCTTGTAAGCTAAATTTTACTTGAAATCTCAATATGGATCTAAATTAGCTTTAATTTTTAAGTACATTTACTATGCTGCAATTTGCAATACGATTTTCTGTCTCAGAAACATTTTATTAAAATAATAAAACAACACAGTTAGGTTGTTTCGGTTATACTAAAGATACTTAAAAAATCTAATAGTAATATTAAATGTAATTATAGATTATATAATTAAATTGAACGCGATGTGATACCACGAGACTAATATAAAGATTTATAAGTGCAGTATCGATTACGAATAGCTACTATTACAATAGTAAACAGTTTGATATTAATGTAATAAGAAAAGAAAAGAAATCGATATTGTGTAATAATGTGTCTACGAATGGAAGATTTTTATGTAAAATATTAAGTAATTCCTTGCTCAAATGCATTATATTGAGGATATCGATTCGGACAGAGTAATGTCGTCTCGCTTTTCCCCAGGGTCACATTTCGAAATGCGTTTCATCAGTTTCGTTGTTTTATAATTTAGTACTCTATTTTTCCCGGAACTGCTCGTAACGGGATAAAGGAAAATGTAGAGTGCGCAAATAAAAGCTACAATAGCAAGGAGAGAATGATATGTGAATATTCAGATGTCTTTTGCGAGATGTTCTTTGCGATTCTCGTCAGTAACGCTATATGTTATACAATGGTACACACCGCTTTGTTACAACGTCAATGCGCGAGAAATTTAATCTAGGCGTCGTCCGCGTATAATAAACAGACATATCAAACATGAAAGTACCAAGAAAAAACTACGTTTCTCTACGCATCGACGGTGCTTTCTTATTTATTATACTAATTGCTACTGTTGTAGTCCTTATATTCTTCTCTACAGTTTTCATAACATAGCGCATACGTACAGCTTGTTGTTTTGAAAACAGTGTATTTAATTAATTACACAACTTTTTTTCTTATTTTGCATTTGCAAATTAATTTTTACAACTGCTCGCTAGACAACAACGATTTTAAGTTAATAAATCAGAATTAATAAATCAGTAATTGGGAGGGAGTCATCGCAAATTCTTGATGTTTAACTTATCGAACATGTTCTATTCCCGAAGGATTTACCATCTAATTTTCGAAACCGTAAGTCCTTTACAACCTTGGGATTCTGAAACACATAAACTTATCAACTCCTTCGCACTACGGCCTAGGGCAATCTTAATTTTTACGTCAGATTTTTACGATTCACGGGTTGCCCAAGATTACACACACGGATTTCGATAGTATTTCGAATTCCTAGTTTAAGGTGATCAGCATCTACAGTATCAAAAAGGTTCGTCCGCCGTTTAAACGGCACAAATAATATTTACGTGAAATCTCGGAAATAGTAAATTATAATTTTAGATTAAAATTGTTTTTTATTTAATCAAAAGCTGAAACCATTCCCATTTGCCTCAAAATTTGTTTCTTAGTTGCTGTAGACGGATAATGTCATTATATTCTTCGTATGGAAAAATGTAAATGGAAAATATAGTACGACATAGCGAATTTATTCGTGAAAATGAATTGGCTCCATATAAGTTTGTCAGAGTACCACAGTATCGAACACGTGCACAACAAGTCGGAAAAGTATCGTAAAGGTTATCCGCACAGGGAGGTCAGGGTGCGAAGAAAGAGAATAAAAAAAGTCAAAGACAAACTGCTGAACAAAGTTTTATTTTTTGGTGAAATACGTGTGTGTGGCTATTATGAAGGGTGGAGACCAGATAAAAATGGTTTGAAGTCAAGTTGATTTATATGCTATATACCAAATATTATCGTATCCTAAGATAAATTACGAATAAAATAAAAATAAATAAAATTTAATCAATTCACAGAAAAATAATTTCAATTTTCTATTGCGTTCTCTCTCTCTCTCTCTCTCTCTCTCTCTCTTTTTTAAATAAAACTAACAAAGTTTTCTACACATATATAAGATGCTTTGCGATAAAACCATGTTAACAGATAAGTACTATGTAAATTTTATAAAATAATTTAATATATAAAATTATGCTATTGTTCTATTAGAGGTAATAGGAAATTTCTGTTGTCACATTCGTATACATATATGTATGTTTAGACTTTGTTGAAATGTCCAAGGATTAAGATTATCCCGAAACAAATCATCAAAATCTTTTTTGTTATAGAAAATTGCGTTGTCATCCTTCATAGGGGCGCATATCGCCTGTTTAACCGAGCTCCCGCAGCGAAGAATTATTGTCGCTGGTTAAGTGGCACTCCTTCACCCTTGACTAATTTATAGACGGATTGTAGTAAAACACAAAGAAGTTATAAGATACCTCCTTGCTACATGTATATGCATAATATTTATTTGACATAAGAATTATCTTTATAAATCTTTATAACGGAAAGAATCTAAAGATGAAAATTTGCATTTATCATACAACATTTTTTAAATTTCGCGTGTTTTGTAAATAGTTTGGATATTATGTTTAAGACAACATTGCAAAAAAGTGGAAGGACTAAATGATATTTCTTTAACAATAGCACATAGATATGTATAAGGCAGACATTAAAGACATTAAATAGTGGTAAATTTGGTAAACGACTAACTGCGATCGAGTTACACAAAATTCTATTATAACAAAGCGAAAGGGTAATACCGATAATCGTGTTTGCCCCGTACTAAAGCGGTCACCGATTTTCCGAGAACGTATCTCGTTCCTACGGCTAGAAAACACGTTCATCCTTTACGCCCGGCGAGCTTGTGCTCGTTTTGTATCCTTCCGCCCGCTGGCAGGGTGAAGCCCTGGGCCTCCCGTATCTTCCGAGAAATAAGTACCATGGATAAGCTTAAAAATGGTGAATTTCCTGAGAATATCCCTGCCACAACATGCAGCCCATCTATTCCGTGTTCACGTAGCTGTTTGCGCTTATGTATATCATCCAAGTCTTCCAAGATACCTGCGGAACATCGAGGCTATACGATGATTTGTAATAGCGAAGGATTGATATGTGTACGCGCGATATGAAGCAGGCCATTCTTTATTAACTAACAACAACGTGCGCTCAGATGAATGATACTTAATCTCAGTAAACGAGCAACTGTTATAGAATATACACCATATAATAATTTTACATGTTAAATTTAAAATTGCACATAATATATATCTGGTTATTGAAAGAATTTATATAGCAAGATTACGCGTGATGCTATTTTCGTTTCTTTTTATAAAGAAATAATTATTTGAAGGAATAAAGAATAATGCGTTAGAGAATTAGAAGAAATTTTTATACCGTAGGTATATATTATTCATTGAAAATGTAGCAACGCCATATCGGTGTACTCTCTTTACGCGCGGGAGAGATAGCGCGTTCCCGACGCCCGCGCGTTTAACGTATAACCGTCTAATTAGCACCAATTAAGAACGTCGCTGGCTGTGCGTCGGGACGACTTCTCGCGGAAATTTGTTTGCGCGAGGCGCGGCAGTCCGTGGTAATCCTCGTGCTTCGCACCCACGGAGGTGCGACGTGCTAAAGTGAAAGAATAACGGAGTACCTAAATATTTAACCGCATTAATCGCGACATGAATAATTTATGCGGTTGCAAGATCGCACGAGCAACTCGGCAAATGGTACAAAAGCAAATGGCGTGTTCTCTGTCTTTCTTCCGTCGATGGTCCGTAAAAGGTCAAGCATGAATCCGGGAGTGAGATGGATCAACAAAAAAGCAAGAGAGAGAGAGAGAGAGAGAGAGAGAGAGAGAATACCGGTAAACTGGACGGCGGTCGAGAGCTCAACTGAACGACGACTATAAAAGCTTGATTAATTAGCCATGCCGCGATGCCGTGCCGACGAAGTTTTCGTGACGTTACCCCGCCCAATCGAATATTGCTGCAACGTCGGCATCTCTCCCTATAATTCTTTAACTACTATTTTACAAACAAAAACTCGAAGGGACAGAAGAGACTAAAGTGATTAAAGATAACACTCCGCGAAAGAAGCTGAGCGTTCGCTCCAGTTGGGTTGTCTCAGAAGAATAAATTATAGTGATGTCATTTAGCAACTTACCTACAAAAAAAGGAACGTTTATGTAACATATGCACATTATATTTCTTCCTCATTTCAAATTTTATAAAATAATAGTAATAAGTATTTCTTTAATAATTAAGTCAAATATTTAATTAGAACTCATTAGTGCTAAAATTCTGCGTCATTAGTTGAAGATTGAGCATAAATCTAGGCATATACATCTAAGCATAAACCGTGTTTCGTTTTGAGCTATAGAGTTAATCTCTCGAAAAGTGGATGGGATGGGATGCTGCGTCTCTCTCGTCGCAGGAGGGAGCGCATCGGCGTTACCGCGTGTCTTATGTAAATGTTCGCCGAATACACGTGGAGGCACGTGTCCACGGGGACCAGCCGGCAAATTGAGATTCACGCGTCTACCGACTTTGCCGGCCGACACACGATCGATGTTTCCGTCTACGTGCGCACCTCTGGATTCTGGTTTGCCTCGCCCGATGAAGGGAAGTACGCGCGGAGTCTTCTCTCCCTTTCCCTTGACCTCTCTTCATATTTTTGTCTTTTTATTTCTTTTTCCTGTCACTGTGATGAATCGCGCCAGATTTAATTTGATGCGGTTATACCTTACAAAGAAAATCACTCTAAATTAATTGCACTTATCACGGATTAATTGCACCTCGTCACGCGTAGCGGGCATTAACGCAGGTCTCCACAGGTAGTCGTGCATTTGTGATTTATTCAGTTGCGTGGCGGAACTTGATGCGGTTTCCATCACGGCGGAATATCGGTTTTGTCAATCTGAGCTCCGCTTGTCGAAAGTGATGTAATACGACCCAAGTGTTGTCGTGTCATTGAATTTGCACGATGAAAATATTTGCACAATACTTATTGTACAAACATTTAATTTGTTTACAATTTTTATTCTATTTTTCTAGAAATAAATAATTTATATGGTTATTTTGATATATAAAATTTTGTATATAAAAAGGTATTTTATTTATATATCCATTTTTATAAAGATTAGTTAAACTTATACAATCAATAGATTTGTCATCGAATTAGTTTCGCACCATAAAAGCTTAAAAATATCGCGATGCACGATGACGAAAATCGATAGTAACGATGGGATAATATCCATATCGGGATTTGTAATTTCGTGGAGCTGTACAGTTTCAGACCGACGCGACGAATCGAATTGCACGAGTTTTTGCTGACGGCAAGTCGCTTTGAGAACCTTAAAATTTGAAGTCGCTCAGACGCCTGTGAAGATTGATGGCCGTAGGTTGCCATTCGCGCTGAAATTTGTAACTTCGTGCGTGTATATACCGGTTTCTGTACATGAACCGGAGGCGTTATATGATTTCTACTAAAGCTAGCGCTCTCTTGAAGCATTTCAAGTCTATAAAGTTCGAAGTCACGAGATTGAACGTAAAAATTTATGGTAATGCGCAAACTTTCAACCAAAAATTTATAACTTTTGACGAGCATGCGTGTGCATGCGTATAAGTATATAGATTTTAAAAAGACTTGATATAACTTTCCGTTTTATATCTCTACATCAAGTTTTCTTTTAAATATGTATTGTTATACACATAATAAAACAATTATACAGAATTATTATAATATTTAGATATTTTAGCAAACTTATCACGAAAATCATACGGATCTGTGTTAGAATATCTTTTTACCTTTATTACTTCAAACAATATATATTATATATGTCTCTTGTTTGAAATCATCTTTATATTAATTTTATATTGATTTTGTATAGTAAACTCTTTATCTGATTTAAACAATGGATTATTGCTGTTAGAAGCGGGTATGCAGTAAACTTATTAAGAAGAATATAACAAATAATTTTTAAAGAAGACTTACGAAGCGTATAGAGTCTCCAGTTGTGAATAATCCAAATATGTTGCAAGACTGAATGCACGAAGTGCGTAGAATAATATGTTTATCGTTTAGTATTCCAATAAATTGTTCGATTTGATGGACATGGAGCCTTACATAATGTTAGGTTTCAAGGTTTCTTAAGCAACGCAAAAAGAGTCTATAATGACGCTACATGCATAAACATTAGACTTGAAAAAGTTAAAATCGAAGAATTATGTTGTTCGCTATTTCTCACGATAAGAAAAAATTATGTTTATATAATTTTTCAAACATGGTGTGCATGTATTATTTGTATATATGAATTATTATGTATTACACACACATACACAATATATATGTAGGTATATATGTTAAATTTACGTTTCAATTGATTTTCTTAATTATTTTAATTAGCTTAATAATGAGATTGCAACAGAATAGATTAAAAATCTTTGAAGAAATAATGTACGATGTGATATACGTATATGATTAATCTTATTATTATATATGTGAATATACCAGGGTGTTTCAGAATTGCACGGCACTATTTTAGGGAAATATTTTCTAGGTCAAAATAAACCAAAAAGTTTAGAGTTTTTCAAGCAACGTAATAAAATTAAATTTTATGAACATTAACATGCATAGACATCTAAGACATGAGACATTTAAGGTCAGAGGATTAAGCTGTTCTCTACTTCTATATGATTAAAGTATAAATTAATATAAAGTATAAAGTATAAATTATGATCTTATAGTCTTTCAAACAGAGAGTCCATGTATATTATTTGAATATACATATTATACGTATATGATGTGTATACAATACACACATCGCCGGCCAACAGTTTGAGATTATTAATTGAAAATGTCCACTATATAAAATGAAATCAAACTTGTGTATTATAATTTAATATATTTTTGTTATATTTATTCATTGTTTTATAATAAAATAAAAATTAATGTAAAGAGCAATAATAAAACATAAAAAAGTTGAAAGTTCTACAAAAATTAATTTTTTCAAGATAAAAAGAATATTAGAGAGACTTCTTTTGTTAAAGTAAACATTTTTATATTTTTTAATTACGATTTTTACTAACCTAGTAATCTAGCTTCAAGTTTATTTATTTTCTCTGTGATAGAAGACTTTTCCATTTTCCATTTTCTAGAATAGTTTATTGCTCAGTTTTGGAAAAACGCGTATATATGTGATAATCCAATAGTCCATTTTCTTGAAATTCAACAATGTTATATATTAAGAATCTATATTATAATTAACCGTACTAAATATAGCGTCTTATTTATTAAAATAGTATGTGAATATTATTGGATTTAGGCAAATGACAGACATAAAATTACTGTGTGCTATAAATAAATCGTATAATGTTAATTTATCCTTTTTTAGTCTCGTATGCATGCAACATTTGGTGAATTGGTTATCTTTTAAGTACTAACAAATTTATTACGTAATTAAATCGGTTCATCAGCTCATAAAAAAGTTGCAGAAATTTGTCCATTGAATCTTAGATTCAGTTATCGGTGCTCGAAAAAAGCGAAATTTAGCTCGGTCGTTGAGCGCTACGAGAAACTGGAAGTAAGCAGTTATACAACGAAGGTGTGGCGTGGCTATTCCTAAAAGTTTATAACTTTATTACGGATATTCCGGGAAACCCGGAAAGAATTCTCTGATGCGAAAGTTTGACAACTTCTCGCGTTCTTGACGCGTATTTTAACAACTTTCTCTTTCTGACATCCGTCGGCAACAAATTCGGTGCCTCTCTATTTCTTCTTCAGATTTGTCGTATATTCTATTCTCTTCGTACACATATACATATGCTTCATTCTTCCGAATCTTTTCTGGAGATACAGTGACATAAATATTAACGCGTTCGGAACATGGATATATCTAAAGATCTTGATTCCCTATTGCGATTTAAAATTGCATGATTCTTTGCGTCTGTATTGTATATATATCGGAGTCTAAGTGTAAATTGACCAAGCAAAGTTTTGCGTGATCTTTCCGTTTGTAACCAATTAATCGAGAAGAAATAAATAGCGTGAGACATATGATTATCATTGGATTGATCATTCTTTGCAGAAATTAACACTTGTAATTTGTTTCATATTTTTAATTTGTATTTTCCAGAAGAGTTTATTTCGTGACATTAAATGAAAGAATTGGCAAAAAATTTATGTAATTAAGACGTACAGGAAAACTAAAAGCTTATATATAAGAGAAATCAATTTTAGAAAATCAATATTCCGCATTAATTAACTTAATTTTTCTCTCCCGTGTCACCTTATAAAGTTTATAATATAGGAAACTTAAAAAAAAGTTTCTATATAATATAAATTGAGCTTGCTTTTTATTACAAAATATAATTTTTCTGTGATTTATATCGTTGATATATTTCTTAATCTTAACGTGTTATAAATGTATGAATTTCATGGAAAAATTTTTGAAAAGGGAACCTTCGAGGAGATATTATTGACGATGCTACTTAACCATGGGTTCCATACATTGGATGTTACTGGCAACATTACTCGATATAACAACGGCCAGAATTCGTTTACAAAAATTACGGCAAGATCATCTGAAAATAAAAATTGACACGTTAACAATGTAATAAGTAACAGATTAATATAAACTTACCATAGAAGTGTAATTATAAATATATTTATATTTAAATACGTAATTAATAAATAAATGTAAGATCTTTTGTTTAAAAAAAAATAACAAAGTGAATAGAAACATTAAGATAAAAGATGATAAAATATGATTTTAACTTATAAAGTATATTATTTCTATCTTACTAGGTTTTAAGTCAATTAATTATTTAATTATAGATTATATATTTTAATTTATGACATAAGAGTAACATATAACTGTTCTTAATTGCATACATATATAAATTACAGATTATATTAGTTCTTCTTAATTAGTCTACACAAACTTCTATTAAAATGACAAGACTTACATATATTTAAACGATAAATTACACGTATTTAATTACACTCGAATAATTCGATACATGTTGGATAAAACAGCAGTAAAAATAGAATTATATCTGAATTAGTTTATTACTTACTAAGCTCTTTGTTGTCTAATAAATTGTCAAAATATACTTTCAACTTTCCAATTGAAGGCGCGACACGAAAATGTTCTACAATCCATGTGTCGTTTATTACATGCCCTGTTAAATCCCATGTTCCTCTGACATCATCAACGGTTGTATTAAAATAACCTGTTACATAAATTATAGTGATGCACAAGCACATACAATACATATCGATTAATAAAAAACCTATTAGAATTATCATAATTGACTAATAATAAGATTGTAGCAAAACAGATTTTAGTAATTCTTTACCGAGAGAACTTACAGTTGGATATATACAAGGGTGAGTCAACAATTATTCACACTATTTCTAAAATTTATTAGAACAACAGCAAAGAACGTTCAATTACATCATATTTTTCAACATAGTCCCATAGTAAAATGCTGAAAACAAGGCAATTTTCTGGAATTTTTTTTAAAGAGACATTAAAATGAAACTTATATATATTGAAACTTGGGTAATGGTTTTAGCAACATTTGTAGATGTAAAAAAATATTTTTTCATTGCAAAATTCTTTATTTATAAGTAGCAACAAAGGTTATTCTCAAAGACCACGGCGCCGGACTTTACAATTGACGTGCAGCATTGCGCCTGCAATTAATCACTGAATAAAAAATACAACATTTTTTTACTTTTATTATAAGTTACCATTGTCGGTAAACCTATTTGTTCAGTAAAAAATGCAAAATTGAAAAAATAACAGGACTTAAAAAAAATCGATTTTTACGGAAAAAATTCTGGCTTTAATTATGCAATAAAAGTTATTTAATTTGATAAAATGACTAAACAAGTAGGTTTACATACAATAGTATTTAGTTATCTACATGCATGCCAAAGGGCAAGTCGATTGGTCGAATAGTTTATGAGTAATCTTGCATGCTTCAAGTTTTCGGAGCGCGCGCTTTACTTGCGTAACGCTCAGGTATAAAATCGCCTATTTCAAGTTCGAATTTTGCTCTGGAACTTTGGGAACATATTCTAGAGATATTATACTAATGATTTATGCAATAAAATTTTTTTTGATTTTTTTGATCGGTTACATGAGGCTCCCCCTTTAAGTAGGCCGAAAAATGGTAATCCGAGGGAGCTAGATCTGGGCTATATATGTAGGTTTTTTGCTACACTGGCATTGAACTGCACTAAAACTTCCCTTCTTGCTTCCGCCAAATTTCAAATATATACCTATCTCACTTTAAATACAGAGAGTGTACACTAGTTCAGCTATAAAAAACAGATATTATGTAGCGTTTGAACAGTGTATTTGTTTGGACAGTAGTATTTAGACATTAATTGTTAGGCAACAGTATTAACCAACATGTGCAAGAAGTGATACATACATAGCAGAAAGATAAACAAGAAACATTTTTTTAGGGTATATGCAAGCTCGTGGAACGCTGGAACAAGTGCATTAAATAGCAAGGGGACTATGTTTAAAAAATGATGTAAATATATATTGTGTCTACTGTTCTGATAAAATTTAGAAATAGTGCGAATAATTATTGACGACTCATTCTCGTATATACGTATTGAACATACATATAACTAATGTTTTATTATCGTAAATGATGATATATGTAATACATGGCGTATCTTTGCTGTGTAGAAATTGTAGAATTTACTGACGTACCATCACCAACAATTCTGAATAGGCCTAGAGTACCATCCATTTTCACGGCACCTTCTATGAATAGTCTTGGTATTCGTTCGTCGATTTCCAAACGGAATTCGTCATCAAGAAAATGCGTTCTCACATCATAAAAACGAGTTTTTGACAAACCGATAGCAGTAGTATTTGACAAAATAACTTCTGCATGTATCAGGCCTGAATTAAATACAGCTTTACCATACTTATAAAATAATGGATCTAAAAATGGAAAGTTAAATTCTGGCAGTCCTGTCAAATGAATAAGCCAATATTAATATATCCATATTTTAAGCAATTTTATTAAAAAATTTTAATCTTTTTTACTTGTTTTAAATAAAATTTAAACAATTTATAAATTTATGAAAATTTATTTATTATTAATGTTTAATATTGCAGTAATATAGTTGTGTGTATAGAATAATATATATTTTATTTGAAAGGTATATATATAAATTAAAATAATACAAACTTATAAATTTCTAATAAGATTACCTATAACAAATCGTGGCCATGTTTCTTCTAAAAAGCGTTTTAAACAGGCGGAATAATCGACTGAATCATGCTTGCAAGTAGTTATAGCTGAATAGAAATAAAAATGGAATAAAACGGAGTGATATATATATGTATAATAAAACTAAAAATGCAATAATTGTTTTTACTATATGATATAATTTAAAACACAATTTAAAACTATATTTTTGTCAAGTGCGTATACGTTATCAGATGTTTACATTGTGATTGCAAAAAATGTTTTTTCCACTTCTTTTTTTGTAACGTTAAAATTGCTAAAATTGCGTCTATAATTCACAGTATTCTTGACTTACGCACACATAAAAACTAATATAAATGAGAATAGTAGCTGTAATTGTTTAGAAAAAATACACGTCTAATAAGAGAAAGTAACTCTTTATAACAGAACGATTAACATGTACAGAATAATAAATATTACAATATTTAGATATGTAGATATTTCAGCAAATTGATCGCGAAAATTATACGGATCTGCGTCAGAATATTTACTTCTCTCTTTACTTCTATTACTTAAAAAATATATTATATGTCTTTTGTTTGAAATCATCTTTATGTTAACTGTATATTGATTTTGTATAATAAAATCTTCATTGATTAAAACAATGGATGGATTGCTGTTAGAAGCGGATATGTAAGTAAACTCATTAAGAAGAATATAACAAATAATTTTTGAAGAAGACTTACGAAGTGTAGATTCTCCAGTTGTGAATAATCCAAATGCTGCAAAACTGAATGCACTAACAAGTGCGTAGATCAACATGTTGATCGTGTAGTATTTCAATGAATAATTCGATTGGATCATAGACGAGACTTATATGATGTCATCTTTCAAGGCTTCTTAAGCAACATAAGAAAATATAATTACTGATCAACATTCTATATATAGACATATAAGACGACGTACCTAGAAAAGTTAAAGAGAATTAAACTGTTTGCTATTTCTAAGATTAAAGAATGAATTGTGCTCTTATAGTCTTTTAAACATGGTGTGCATGTATTATTAGTATATACACATTGTATTTATGTGTACCTATATAAATTATAGGCCAACAGTTTAAGATTATTATTTGAAAATGTTTATTATATAAAATAAAATCAAACTTATGTATGAATAAAATTAGTATGGATAGTCTCAAGAGTTTACATAAATATTTTGTGTGCTATTTATATATTGTTATATAGCATAACAAAGTGAACAATTTTTTACTGGTTATTTTGCTTATGTCTACGACACATATTGTAGTATAGAATTTTGTTAATTAATTTTTATGTGCTATGTTAATATAAAAAGGAGCGAAAAAATCCCTATATAAAAATCTTTAATAATTTTTTTAAATTTATTTTTATTTTTATGAAGGGTAAGTGCAAATCTCGAAAACCTCGAAGCAACACATAAATGATCAATTTTACTTAAATTTAAATATAATTAGTCTTGTTTAAATTTTATTAAAATCTGATTTAAAACTAAAAATAAAGATTAATAAGTATAAGAGATACGAATAAATAGCTTAAAGACTATTAACTACAGTAATTACTACGTATATTATTGAGTTTGGGTTTCCGAGATGGAGCCACGTGAAATGTCTACTTTCTATTTGATTCCGACGCGTCTGAACGTTTCGCGAACATTTCAAGTTCACTTCATCAGGTTGTTTCAAGGAGAAGCAACCTGTCACTGAGTTGCTCCTTGCCAAACGTTCCTTTATATATTTAGTGATTGAGAGGAAAGGGGGACATTGGTTGCTTAACCAGTTTTTTAAAAGTCAAGGAGGATGGTTTACCTGCAGATTATACTGATCTTCTGTCTATTGTCTCTGTTGAAATTGTTAGGGTGCTTGTGTATTTCCATTAATTCCCTAAATTTTCTAAAAATGTAAGTATTAGTCTTGGCTAGTGCCGAAGTTTTGTCAAACAAGATTTTATGTCCACTTTCTAAGTTGTGTTCTGCTGATTGTGTCGTATGTTTTAATCTAACTGCGTTTTGATGTTATCTTCTATGCGAATGCTTGTCATTCTCCTGGTTTCTTCTATGTAGACTTTGCCGCAGGAACAAAATTACAAGGAACAAGAGCATAAACATCTTGTATATCCCTGACGTGTTTAGTGTCGGTATTTTGTCATTTGGATTGTCGAGGAACTGTTCTATTTTTGTTGGTGGCTTATTATAGATAGTTTTAATGTTGAGTTCGTTCAGGATTCTGCCGATTTTGTTTGTGACTCCCTATAAGTATGGAAGGAAGATGATGAATATCTTTTTCTTTTTTGTTTGTTTTTGAAGATGTTTGGCCTGTGTATTTGAGGTTGCTCTGGTTTGGTGATTTTTCATTATTTTGTTTATCTGTGATGTTGTGTAGCGTTTTGTTGGAGTTTTCTTAGCTTTTTAAATTCGCTTTGAATACTGTCTTTGTCACAGATTGTATATATTAATGAATCGAGGACTGATTGTTCTTGAATCAGGTGATGGTGTAATGCGGGATCGAGTTATCGACTGGTATGTGTGGACTATATATAGACTCGGTGACCTAGAGAGCCGTCCGGTTTACTTTTAAAACTTCACAAGAAACAGGAGAAAAATGATTTTATGCTGAAATTTTTATATTTTAATTTAATTATTTATTTTGCTAACAAATAATATTTAAAGAACGAAAAAATTAAACTATATAGAATCAAAGATATTTCTAACATATATTTTGCAAAGCTAAATATTTTTTCAATATTATGAAAAACTTATATAGCACTCCTATGTGACGAGCAATTAAACATATGAATTTTATGGAAACACTTTTGAAAAGAAAACTTTCGAGAAGATCTTATTAGGAAATTCAACCAGCGATGTATCTAAGAAGTTAGATATAACTGGCAACAACGGTCGATATATCGCCGGCCAATATTCGTTTACAAAAATTAGGATAAGATTATCTGAAAATAAAAATTGATTTAGTAAAAAACAAATTAATGTAAATGTTGTGTATAAATATATAATTATATTTACATAAGTAACTATTTTTGTTTTGTGATTTTATGTTTATAAAGAATAGATAAAATGGTGAATGGAAAATCTTAATAGAAAATTGTTAAGATAAAAGATAAAATATAAAAAAATTTTAATTTTGTAAAATAATGGACTTTTAATTCTTTTTTTCTTTCAATTAGTAGTCCATTTTCTCAATTATATTGATATTTTACAATACAATATTATTTTTGTACATATTAATAAATTATTGTTTATCAGTATTTATTTAATTATTCTAGTTATACTTTTATCAAAATGTTAAGATTTACGTACATTTTTTTTTATCAGTAAATTAGATATGTATTCATTCTGGTAATTTAATGCATACTGAGAAAAATAACAAAAATATAATTATATCTAAATTAGTTTAATACTTACTAAGCTCTTTATTGCCTTCGAACAAATTATCGCCATAAATTTTAAGATTTTTAAGTGACGGGGCAAAACGGAAGTGTTCTATAATCCATGTATCGTTTACTACATTTCCTATAAAACCCCACGTTCCTCTAAGATCATCTACGGTTACATTGAATGGACCTGTTATATAAATTACGGCGTTAATTCTTTCAGAATTGTCAAATAATAAAATAGTAATTATTAATTTAGGTCTAGGTACTCATATAGATGTGTGCAATACACACACACACACACACACATTTTTAAATCATAATTTGAGAAATAATTTATTATCATACCTTCGCCAGCAAGTCTGAATGCATTTAGAGTACCATTTATTTTCAAGGAACCTTTTAGAAATATGCTCGGTATTTGTGCGTCAATTTCCAAACGGAAAACGTTATTAACATAATGAGTTCTTACATCAAAAAAACGAGTGTTTACTAAACCGATACCAGTGGCATTTGACACAATTATTTCTCCACGTATTTCATTGGTATTAAGTGCAATTCTACCGTATTTGAAAAATAATGGATCCAAAGATGGAAAATCAAATTCTGGAAGTCCTATCAACATGAATAAGTTAATGTTAATATCCATATTTTAAAATAATTTGATTAATTAAAGTTTAGTCCATTTTTTCATTTATTTTTAATAAAGGTTGTACAATTTATGAATCTATGGATTTATTTTTTTATTGTTGATAATTGTAGGTAGTAATACATATATTTTATTTAGAAATATGTAAATTAGAATAAAGGATATATTTATAAATTTTTGAAATAGGTACCTTTAACAAATCGTGGCCATGCTTCCTCTAAAGCGTGTTTTAAACAGGCGGAATAATCAACCAAATTCCGCTTGCAAGTGGTTACAGCTGAATGGAAGTAGAAATTGAATAACATTTTAGTAGTATTAAAATAATAGAGAAATACATATATAAATTGTTTTAAGAATATATAATTTTGATATATATATATATATATATATATATATATATATATAATTTAACATTTATAACTACTTTTTTCTTAATTTTATGCATATTATCTGATGTTTATGTTACGAACATGAAAAGCGGCTTCTTCTTTAATTTACTTTTTTAATGCATGCAATGTTGAGTGATACTAAACCGATATGAGATCTTACAATTAATTAGAAAAAATGCTATTTTCGGTCGGGTTAGAGGCCTAGTGTGAATTTTGTATTTTTTCTTAAACTCATTTTTGGTGAACTGCGCGCCTGTTATTTATTAATCTTAAAACACAGTTTCTTATTGGAATAATAAATCCACGTACTCTCTTAAATAATGAAGTAATACAGAAATATTCAATATTATATTGTGCTATCAAAAGATCCAGTCCGATCGAAAATGGCATTTTCTCTAATTACTTTTTTTGAAATGTATTTCCATAATTCACAATACTCGCAACTCGTAAAAATAAAAATTATCACTTGCAAATATGAATAACAGTATTACTTGTTTAAAGAAATATGGAATATACGTTTTCTAATAAGAGGAAATATCTCTTTATAATAGAGTGACTAACGAATACAGAAGAACAATTATACAACTTTATAAAAAATTATTTTTATTATTTTGAATTAGACAAGGCGTTTTTAAATAGATTTTTTATGCTGAAATAGATGCCGCAAGCCAAACTTCATAAATACTTATGTTATGCGAAAAACAGTAAAAGAATTTCGAGATAACGTTAACCTTTCGTATAAGAAAATTTCAAATATTGCGGAAAAATAATTTTTTATGCATTAAACCTCAATTATTTCGGAAATCTGACGTAGATACTGATGAAATTTGACTTGCGATATCATTTTTAGCATCCAAAAGTCTATAATTGTCTAATTTAAAATAATTTTTGGCTATAACCTGTGATATTGTAGAAAATTTCAGGTATTATAGCAAAAATAATTAAGTACTATTATCCTATATTGGATTATTTATTTATTGTTACGTTAAAGATATATTATGTGTTTCTTGTTAAAATTATATTATCTCTTGTTTTGAAGTTATCTTTATATGAACTTTATATTGATGTTGCACAATAAACTCTTCGCGCATATAACATAATTTATATATATATTATTAAGATTAAGCACAATAATATCTCTCTCTCTCTCTCAAAGAATATATCAAATAATTAAAATAAAAAGACTTACGAAGTTCAGATTCTGCAGCCAAGGATAGCCGAAATATCGCAATGCTGAATATACTAAGCGCGTAGATTGACATGTTTCCTGTTTGATATACTTGCGAATAGTGCGATTGATCATGAAAATTGAGTTTTATATAACTGCAATTTTCAGGGTCTTTTATTAAGACTTCAAGTAAAGCTGATAAATAGCTTAACATATTGTAGACATAATTCTTACTATTTTGATAATAACCATTCTATTATGTTGTTGTAATGCTTTCAAAAGTATGTGTATGTGCACATGTAATTTGCTTATATAAACCATATACTAGTTATATACTAATTAATGAGAACTTTTTGTAGTTACAAATCATAGGTCTTATAATTGTTTAAACTTGAAATATCATCAAGGATGATGATGCACAAGAAAAAGAAAAAAATTGTAGTTCTTTACATGTCTGTTGGTGTAACAGTCTAATTCTTTACTATTTAATACTTTATTTTAAAGAGTTTAACTCTACTTAATTTTAACTTTTTTTTGTAATAGAAGAAGGTGATATTAATTCAGTATGTATGTATGTATATGCAGTAAATAGGGAATAAATGATAATTAACTTAATTAAATTTTTATTGCACGTGGTAGTAATCTTTGATGATTCATGAGACGATTTATAAAGACGTGAATGCGTTTATTGCGATTAATTACAGCACGCTGTGTCGCTTACATGCAAAACTTTGTGTACGTTACATCGCCATCTTAACTCTACTCTTCTTCTGAAAGAACATATATTATTTTCTTATATAATGCTTTTAGAAGTGTGTGCATATATGATATAAATTACACGTATACGTCATTTTTTTTTCGTCACAGGTAAACTATTTAGAAAATAGTTTTTAATAAATATTCTACTATAGCAAGGAAAAATTTGAAACTTAGTTTGCAGATTGATATTAACATGAAGAATCTTAAAAAGTATGTATAAATATGTTTTCGATGCTATATCTATATTGCTAGTGAATACGTGTAAGAGTAATCCTTATTTGATGATTTATAAAAACTAATGATAAATTTTTTTATATATTTTTTTACTATTCTTTTTTAAATGTGTATCCTAAAGATATAATGTGTTGATTATTCTTATTGGTTACCTATGGTACTTAGGAATTAAAAAAAACGGGAAAAAATAATAAATTGAAATTAATAATTTAGGTTGTTTATTAATTTTGCTCACAAGGAGTAGTTAGAAAACAAAAATTCAGTTATAGAATTTCAGAGAAATAGCACACACATATTACGTTTAAAATAAATGTGTTTTTAATTTTATAAGGAATTTGTACTTAGTGTAATAAATATAAGTTTTATGGAAATAATTCTGAGAAGGAAACTTTGGAGAAGAATTTATTGGCAATGGTTTTAACCAACCATGGGTCCCATATATCTGCCATTACTGGTAATAAGATTCGATACATCGGCGGCCAGTACTCGTTTACGAGATTTACGGCAAGATCATCTGAAAATAAAAATAAACATAGTATTATATTACAGAAAAAAGACATCACTGTAAGATTATAATATAAACGTAATGTTACATATACTATAACCACTCTTATTTTTTGATTTATATTTGTAAAAATAGACATAAAATTAATAAAAATATTTCATGAAAGATAATAAAATACAATTTGAGCTTACAAAATAACTAAATTAATTTAATACTTACTAATTTCTTTACTTTGTTCTGCCAAAATGTCAAAATATATTTTGAAGCTTCCAACCGTCGGAAGGTAACGAAAATGTTCTACAATCCAAGTATCGTTTACTATATGTCCTATGAAAATCCACGTTCCTCTGATATCTGTCATGGTTATGTTAAAGTGACCTGTTACAAAAGTAAATTACTATAATGATAAAAGTATGCAATATTTTTCGACAAACTAATAATAATTTATAAAAATTTTGGCTTATTTTATTAAAAATGGTTACATTAAACAATAATTATTAATTTTATGCTAAGGATAGATTTATACTTATGTGCAATATACATACATTTGTATTGTATGTTTTTGTATATTTTTTAATTTACGAAACTATTATTTATGATAAATAGCTAATAATCGTAACAAGACAGATTTTGTTGATATGTCATAAAGAGAAACGCGCATGGTTTGATACACGTATATGATTAATCTTTGAACTTTATAAATGGAGATACACCCAATAAAATAAATAATGTTTCTTTGCTTATGCAGATTATGTGAAATTTAATATCGCACCATTTCCAAGAACTCTGAATACATTCACAGCACCATCCATTTTTGCAGCACCTTTTACAAACACCTTTGGTACTTGAGTATCGAGTTCTAAACGAAAGACATCATCAAGAAAATGCGTTCTTACATCAAAAAAACGAGTCTTTGTTAAACCGATAGCAGTGATATTTGATACAGTTAATTCTCCATGTAGCTCGTTTGCAGTCAATAAAAGTTTTCCATGTTCGTAAAATACTGGATCCAAAGATGGAAACTCATATTCTGGAAGTCCTATTAAGATAAACATAAGCTATCATTATCCATATTTTAAAATAATTTGATTAAAGAAATTTTTACTCTTTTTACTTGTTCCTTTAATTTAAATAAAATTTAAATATTTTATAAATCTAACAATAAGTAAGTTAGTTTATTCTTAATGTTGACTATTTTTTAATATCACAGTAATATAATTGTATATAATAATGTATATATATAATTTATTTACAAAATAAATAAATTAAAATAATAAAAATTTTAAAATTTTTAGAATGTACCTCGAATAAATCGTGGCCAGGCTTCCTCTAAAGCGCGTTTTAAACAGGCAGAATAATCAGCTGAATTCCGCTTGCAGGTAGTTACAGCTGAGAATTAAAAGTAAAATAAAATAAAATAATAATAAAAAAATATAATAAAAAGGCAGCATTTGTTTTAATAATAAAATATAATTGAAAATATGATTTAGGAGATAATTAATATTTTGTCAAGTGTCAAGTACGTGCTATCAGATGTTTAGATATTATGAGTACGAAAAGAAAATTCTTTTCTGTCTTTTTAAGTGTATTGAATAATGTTTCATGTGTAGAATTCACAATGCTCTCGACTCATGTGCACGTAAAAACCACTATTCGCAAATATGTAATTATTACACAGAAAAAAAGGAATGTTTTGATTTGAAAATATATTTAGTTTCAACGTTGGAAGAGTTGGAAATCTCGAAATGAGATTATATTGCGTTAAACGAAGAAAATTTTCTTGAATGAAGTCATTATATAGTTCAACCAAGAAAAAAAATGTTGAAATAAAAAGTTGAAATTTTTATAAAAAAATGTAAATTGTTTTGTATGTACGCAAGATTACTATAATCTTCTTATAAGAATTTCAACATTTTATTTTAACTTTTTATTTAAACATTTTTTTTCTTGGTTGAACTATGTAATGAATGAGTACATTCAAGCAAGTTTTCTTTGTTTAACGCAATATAATCTCATTTCAAGATTATATATTTTTGCGTATATATGAGTATAAACAATGTTGATTTGACACTTCTTTTTTTCTATGTAGATATTTAGAAGAATACTTAGAAAAAACATGAAATATAAGCGTCCAATAAGGGGTATAGCAAAACTCTGTACAATAGATTAAACAAATATAGAAGAGTTATTTGTTTTAGGAGTCTTTATATTTTTCAGTGAAATTGGTCACGATGATCTGTTCTGTAAAATACCCTAATACTAATTAATATTATATTATTAATATATATCTTTTTATTTGCATATTTGTTAGCTCAAAAATATATCATATATCTCTTAAAATCATTTTTATGTCAGAACTTAACATTAATTTTGTAGAGTAAATTCTTCATTTATATAATTTAAACGATCGATACTCTAACATTAGACCTGAATAATATTATTAAAAAGAAGATAACAAAGAAGTTTTAAAGAAGACTTACGAAGCGTAAATTCTGCAGTTGCCGAAAATCCAAATGCAACAACGCTGAATACACTAACTGCGTAGAATAACATGTTTTTAGTTTAATGTTCCTGCGAATAGTTCGATTGATTATGAACGCTTAGTCTTATATCATTTCTGTTCTCGAGGCTTTTTAAGCAACATAATAAAATTGAACGACGTTAATGTATATAAACATTAATAGAAAAAAAGTTAACACTTTGACTACAGTTGACACAACGCTGTACCACTTTATATACTGCTTATATACTACTCGTCACGGCACGCAAATGTATGATATCAATAGCGTGATCATATAAAACATCATGTAAAAAAATTATTTAAAAAATATGACATTACCAATAATAATGTGTTTATACCAGCTCGCAATTGATAATTTACTGTTGCAGAAAAGAAAGTTGCATTTTGTTTTTATTTCGTCACCGCAGTATTAAAAAAATGATAGTATTTGGTAACTGTAGCAAACTATATTTAACTGTACTGATCGTCCGTAATAATGCTGTTGAACATTTAATAAAATGTAGATTAAAATAATTGAAGATAATTTTTCTTACTTACGTTATTTAGAAGAATACAAGAAAACAGAAGAGAAATAATCTTGCGTTGAAATTAATACTTTGTTATTTTTTTATTTTGCTTACGAACAATAGTTAAAATATAAAGACTAAACTACAAAATTTCAGAAACATATCTGACATATCTACGTTTATAAAGCTGAATATATGTTTTCATTCTTTTGAAGAATTTGGCTCTTTACTGATATATGTATATAGATATATATAAATTTTATGGAAATATTTCTGAGAATGGGACTTTTGAGAATATCTTATTGGGAAAGTCAATCAGCCAAGCGTCATATATATCAGTCATTATTGGTAATGATATTCGATATAAAGTTCGCCAGTATTCGTTTACAAAATTCTGACAAAGTCATCTAAGAATAAAAATTGACATACATATTATAAGAATTGTTGTAGGAAGAAATAAATTAACATAAGAAAAAGCAAATATGAATGTATTTATTATAATTACATAAATAATTATTTTTTTGTTTTGTGATTTCATATTTGCAAAAAAAAGGCAAAAAATGTTAAATATATTAAGATAAAATAAAATAAAATATGATTACAACTTATATATATATATATATATATATATATATATATATATACAATATATAAAGTAATCTTATACTTTTTTAACTATCCTCTTTTTTAAAACTATGATTGACTTTATCCCGTTATTATTATTTGTAATATAATATAAGGTATCCCGAAATTCTCTTAAAAGTGTAACATTTTAAAATGGTAAATTCAACAATTAATTATACTGCAGATATTTCAATTTAATATTGTGTATCACAATAATTCTAATAAATATTTTTTACTTTGTATGAATATCTTATTGTACACGAATTATATAGAGATTAGCTACTAATTTGTAATTAATTATTCTAGGCAAACTTTATTGAAATCACTAGATTTATATCATATATGTTTAAATAATAAATTATGCATCTCTGTCAGTAAATTCGACGTGTACTAGAAAAAATAACAATAGAATAAAATTATATTTAAATTAATTTAATATTTACACTAAACTCTTTGCCACCGAATCTCAAAGAATTGTATATGAAGTAGGGATAGAATTTCTCGGGGATTGTTTATAATTTCCTGGGATAAAGTTTATAATTTTTTGTTACCGATCTTTTTGGAAACCGGTTACGAAATTTTTCCAATTTCTTAGGAAATAACAAGTAGTTCGCGGTCAGACAGACATAGACGTCAGGTACTTGTGGGATATAAGGAACTAAAAAATGTAATAGAATTAGAAAAATTGCTAATAGTAAAGAGGTTTCCAATTTCTGTTAAAAAAAAATGTAGGTACGTGATTGCTCCAATTTCAGCAAACTTTGAGATATCAGGCTGAATTTTTTTATGGATAATGTTTTTTATGGATAATTTGTATGGATAATTTTTCATTACCAATTTTTTGGAAACCGGTTTGGAAATTATTCAAATTTCGAGAAATAATGAGTATATATTAATTGATTGATTTTCTTGAAACCAGTGCCAAAATTTTTTTAATTTTTAGAGGATAAGTTTAATTTTTTATTAATGGATAATTTTTTATTAATGGATCGATTTTCTTGAAACCGGTACCAAAATTTTTCTAATTTTTTGGTTGATGATTTTGATGAAATTGGTCCCAAAAAATTACTAATTTTTATGGGGATTGTTACTATGGGGTTAAAAATTGGGAGTTTTATGGGGTTCTATTGGTGCTCTTAATTAATAGGTGAGCTTGTGGAGAAGGGAATAGATTTTGAGCCTGCGCGAAGCGCGGGCGAAAAATCTAGTATGATATATAATTTACACGTATACGTCATTTTTTTTGTCACAGGTAAACTATTTAGAAAATAGTTTTTAATAAATATTCTACTATAACAAGGAAAAACTCGAAACTTAATTTGCAGATTGATATTAACATGAAGAATCTTAAAAAGTGTGGATAGATATGTTTTCGATGCTATATCTATATTGTTGTGAATACGTATAAGTGATCCTTATTTGATGATTTATAAAAAATGATGATAAACTTTTTTATATATAATTTTTATTATTTTTTTTAAATGTATCCTAAAGATATAATGTTGATTATTCTTATTGGTTACCTATGGTACCTAGGAATTAAAAAAATGGGAAAAAATAATAAATTGAAATTAATATTTTAGGTTGTTTATTAATTTTGCTCACAAGTAGTTAGAAAACAAAAATATAGAATTTCAGAGAAATAGCTCACACATATTATATTATGTTTAAAATAAATGTGTTTTTAATTTTATAAGGAATTTGCACTTAGTATAATAAATATGAGTTTTATGGAAATAATTCTGAGAAGGAAACTTTGGAGAAGAATTTATTGGCAATGTTTTTAACCAACCATGGGTCCCAAAAATCGGCCATTATTGGTAATAAGATTCGATATAACGGCGGCCAGTACTCGTTCACGAAACTTACGATAAGATCATCTGAAAATAAAAATAAACATATAGTATTATATTACAGAAAAAAGACATTAATGTAAGATTATAATATAAACGTAATGTTACATAGATAATTACTCTTATTTTCTGATTTATATTTGTAAAAATAGGCATAAAATTAATAAAAATATTTTATTAAAGATAATAAAATACGACTTGAGCTTACAAAATAACTAAATTAATTTAAAACTTACTAATTTCTTTACTTTGTTCTGCCAAAATGTCAAAATATATTTTCAAGCTTCCATCAACCGTCGGAAAGAAAAGAAAATGTTCTACAATCCATGTATCGTTTACTACATGTCCTATGAAAGTCCACGTTCCTCTAATATCTGCTGCGGTTACGTTAAAGTGACCTGTTACAAAAGTGAATTACTATGATGACGATAAAAGTATGCAATATTTTTCGACAAATTAATAATGATTTATAAAAATTTTGGCTTATTTTATGAAAATGGCTACATTAAACAATAATTATTAATTTTATGCTAAGGATAGATTTTTACATATGTGCAATATAGATACATATACATTTGTATTGTATGTTTTTGTATATTTTTTAATTTACGAAACTATTATTTATGATAAATAGCTAATAATGAGATCGTAACAAGACAGATTTTGTTGATCTGTCATAAAGAGAAACGCGCATGGTTTGATACACGTATATGATTAATCTTTGATCTTTATAAATAGAGATACACCCAACAAAATAAATAATATTTCTTTGCATGCAGATTATGAGAAATTTAATATCGTACCATTGCCAAGAACTCTGAATACATTCACAGCACCATCCATTTTCACAGCACCTTTTGCATACACCTTTGGTACTTGCGTATCGAGTTCTAAACGAAAGACATCATCAAGAAAATGCGTTCTTACATCAAAAAAACGAGTCTGTGCTAAACCGATAACAGTGATATTTGTTCCAGTTAATTCTCCATGTAGCTCGTTTGCAGTCAATAAAAGTTTTCCATGTTCGAAAAAAATAGGATCCAAAGATGGAAAATCATATTCTGGAAGTCCTATTAAGATAAACATAAGCTATCATTATCCATATTTTAAAATAATTTGATTAAATAAATTTTTACTTTTTTTACTTGTTCTCTTAATTTAAATAAAATTTAAATATTTTATAAATCTATAACAATAAGTAAAAATTAGTTTATTCTTAATGTTGACTATTTCTTAACATTACAGTAATATAATTGTATATAATGATGCATATAATTTATTTACAAAATAAATAAATAAAAATAATAAAAATTTACAAATTTTTAGAATGTACCTTGAATAAATCGTGGCCATGCTTCCTCTAAAGCGTGTTTTAAACAGGCAAAATAATCAGCTGAATTTCGCTTGCAAGTAGTTACAGCTGAGAATTAAAAGTAAAATAAAATGAAATAGTAGTAAAAATATATAAAAAAAGGCAGCAATTGTTTTAATAATAAAATATAATTGAAAATATGATTTAGAAGATAATTAATATTTTGTCAAGTGTCAAGTACGTGCTATCAGATGTTTAGATATTATGAGTACGAAAAGAAAATTCTTCTCTGTTTTTTTAAGTGTATTGAATAATGTTTCATGTGTAGAATTCACAATGCTCTCGACTCATGTGCACGTAAAAACCACTATTCGCAAATATGTAATTATTACACAGAGAAAAAAAGGAATGTTTTGATTTGAAAATATATTTAGTTTCAACGTTGGAAGAGTTGGAAATCTCGAAATAAGATTATATTGCGTTAAACGAAGAAATTTTTCTTGAATGATGTCATTATATATAGTTCAACCAAGAAAAAAAATGTTGAAATAAAAAGTTGAAATTCTTATAAGAAGATGTAGATTGTTTCGTATATACGCAAGATTACTATAATTATCTTATAAGAATTTCAACATTTTATTTTAACTTTTTTATTTAAACATTTTTTTTTGGTTGAACTATATAATGAATGAGTTTATTCAAGCAAGTTTTCTTCGTTTAACGCAATATTATTTCATTTCAAGATTATATATTCTTGCGTATATATGAGTATAAACAATATTGATTTGACTCTTCTTTTTTTCTGTGTAGATATTTAGAAGAATTTTTAGCAAAAACATGAAATATAAGCGTCTAATAAGGGGTAGCAACTCTTTACAATAGATTAAACGAATATTGAGAAGTTATTTGTTTTAGGAGTTTATATTTTTTAGTGAAATTGGTCACGATGATCTGCTCTGTAGAATATAAAGAAGATAACAAAGAAGTTTTAAAGAAGACTTACGAAGCGTAAATTCTGCAGTTGCCGAAAATCTAAATGCTACAACGCTGAATACACTAACTGCGTAGAATAACATGTTCTTAGTTCAATGTTTCTGCGAATAGTTTGATTGATTATGAACGCTTAGTTTTATATCATTTCTGTTCTCGAGGCCTTTTAAGCAACATAATAAAATTGAACGACGTTAATGTATAATATATTAATAGAAAAAAAGTTAACACGTTGGCTACAGTTGACACAACGCTGTATCACTTTACATACTGCTTATATACTACTTATATATTACTTGTCACAGCACGCAAATGGATGATATTAAAAGCGTGATCATATAAAACATTATCTAAAAAAAATTATTTAAAAAAATATGACATTACCAATAATATAATGTGTTTATACCAGCTTGCAAATGATAAATTTACTGTTGCAGAAAAGAAAGTTGCATTTTGTTTTTATTTTGTCACCGCAGTATTAAAAAAATGATAGTATTTGGTAACTGTAGTAAACTATAGTCAACTGTAATGATCGTCCGTCATAATGCTGTTGAACATTTAATAATATGTAGATTAAAATAATTGAAGATAATTTTTTCACTTACGGTATTTAGAAGAATACAAGAAAACAGGACTTGCGTTGAAAAATTAATATTTTAAGTTATTTTTTTATTTTGCTTACAAAAACATTAGTTAAAATATAAAGACTAAACTACACAATTTCAGAAACATATCTGACATATCTACGTTTATAAAGCTGAATATATGTTTTCATTCTTTTGAAGAATTTGGCTCTTTACTGATATATGTATATAGATATATATAAATTTTATGGAAATATTTCTGAGAATGGGACTTTTGAGAATATCTTATTGGGAAAGTCAATCAGCCAAGCGTCATATATATCAGTCATTATTGGTAATGATATTCGATATAAAGTTGGCCAGTATTCGTTTACAAAAGTTACCACAAAGTCATCTGAAAATAAAAATTGACATACATATTATAAGAATTGTTGTAGGAAGAAATAAATCAACATAAGAGAAAGCAATATGAATATATTAATTATAATTACATAAATATTATAAAGTAATCTTATATACTTTTAACTCTTTTTTAAAACTATGATTGACTTTATCCCGTTATTATTATTTGTAATATAATATCAAGGTATCCCGAAATTTTCTTAAAAATGTAACATTTCAAAATGGTAAATTTAACAATTAATTATACTGAAGATATTTCAATTTAATATTGTGTATCACAATAATTCTAATAATTATTTTTAACTCTGTATGAGTATCTTATTGTACACGAATTATAGATTAGCTACTAATTTGCAATTAATTATTCTAGGCAAATTTTATTAAAATGACTAGATTTATATCATATATGTTTAAATAATAAATTGTGCATCTCTATCAGTAAATTCGACGTGTACTAGAAAAAGTAGCAATAGAATAAAATTATATTCAAATTAATTTCATACTTACTAAACTCTTTGCCTTGTTCTAACATATTGTCGAAATACATTTTAAACTTTCCAATTGACGGAGCGACACGAAAATGTTCTACAATCCATGTGTCATTCACTACATGTCCTGTTAAATCCCATGTTCCTCTGATATCATTTAAAGTTTCATTATAATAACCTGTTACATAAATTATGTTATACAGTTATATATATTTAAATTTGTTAATTATGGAATATTTTTCATCAAATTGAAATAATTTAAAAAACATAACTATTTCTTTAATAATAGCCAACTTATAAAGCAGAAATAATTAATATTATATTAAAATTAGATTTATGTGCTATATATATGTATATATTTTTTTTATATGTAGGCACTAAATTTTTGAAATTATTATAATTATTTTAATTGACTAATAATGTGATTGTAACAAAACAGATTTTAGTAGAAGGAATTTACAGTTTGATATACGAATATAATTAATCTTTGATTATAGTAAATTGCGTATATTGGATAAAATATATGACTTATCTTTGCTTTCGCAAGCTGAATAGAATTTATTATCTTACCTTTACTAGTAATTTTGAACATATTTATAGTGCCATTTACTTCCACGAATCCATCTGTGAACAACCACGGTACTTCCGTGTCAATTTCCAAACGAAAGACGTTATCAAGTAAATGCGTTCTCACGCCAAGAAAACGAATTTTTGATAAACCGATAGTAGTGAGATTTGATACAGCTAATTCTCCACGTATTTCGCCTAAATTAATTACAGCTGTAGCATGTTCGATAATTAATGGATCCAAAGTCGGAAAGTCAAATTCTGGAAGTCCTACGAATATGAACAAGCTAATATTAATATACATCTTTTAAAGTAATTTGATTAAAAAAAAGACTTTAAATATTTTTACTCTTAGTGCAATTTTAAATAATTTATAAATTTAAGGAAGTTTATTGATACTGCTACATTGATTAATTATATATATGAACATTCTTAATATCGCATTAGTTCTGTATACATAATAAAAACTTAAAAATTTTGGAAATACCTTTAACAATGCGTGGCCATGCTTTTTCTATAGCGTGTTTTAAACACGCGGAAAAATCAGTTGAATCCCGTTTGCAGGTGGTTACAGCTAAATAGGATTAAAAATAAAATTAATGGAGTTGTAGTAAAAATATAAAAATGTGACAGTTATTTAAATAATAACATACAGTGTAAAATATAATACACATACATATTAAATATTTATGTAAACACGATAAGAAGATTTTTGTATTTTTTTTTTTTACGGCGAATAAAACCAGATGTACATTTATCGTAACACTTTAATCGTGGTCGTAAGCAAAGAAGTTGTCGTAAGCCGTATATCTATGCCAATATATCTATAAACACACTTTTCTTTGCACATCGAGAAGGCTGACAGATTAGGTTATGTAATGCTAGACAAGCGTCGTAATTGTAAGAGTTCAAGTTAAATCAAAACTCATACGATGAACTTACGAGAGTTGTTACAATCGCTTACGGCGAACATTACGATAGATGTAGTTCGGGCTTAATATTAAGCACATAATTCACGATATTCAAAAATAGGAACTATTACTCGCAAGTATAAATAAAAATATTATTTGTTGAGAAAACATGTAGAAAAGCGAAATAAATTTTTAATACGACAAAGTAATTCTTTAGAATGAAATGATTTATGAATACAGAAAAGCAATTATTATAAAAGTTTTGAAGTATTTCAGCGAAACTGATCACGACGTACAACAATTCAATGTTAGAATATCCCTTCACGTATATGCATTGCCTAAAAAAATATATTACATGTTTTTTATTTGAAATTGTCTTTATGTCAGTTTCATATTGATTTTGTAAGTATATAATAAATTTTTTATGTGATTAAATAATACCTGTCAGGCGCGGATACACAATAAAAATACACAATAAATTATTTAAAAAAATATAACAAAAAATTTTTAAAGGACTTACGAAGCATAGATTCTGCAGCTGAGAATCCAAGTGTCGTGACACTGAATATACTAAGAGCGTAGAGTAACATGTTCTTTGTTTAGTTTTCTAGCGAATAGTCCGATTGACTATGAATGCGGAACCTTATATAACTTTCCTAAGGCCGCGTATAACTTGAATGCTAATATGCATAGATATATGAACGATAAAGTAGTTAAAGTCAAAGAATTAAATGTATATTACTTCTACGATTAAATAATGTTTTTATAGCTTTTCTAAAAGTGCATATATCACTTGTATACATATACATCATATATTTATTGGATACGTATGTAACTTATTTAGAAACTTATTTAGAAATTGATTCTAAACAAGTGTGCTATTATACTTCTTGAGAGAGATCGAATAACACAGTGTATAGTTTACATAATAATATTTGCGTGAAGAATCTTAAGCGATGCTTATGTAAATATGTAGATATGAGTATATCATTAGCATATAGAGAAAAATAATCTTTCAATGATTAACTTTGCCTGTTTTACACGGCAAATATTATACAATAGAATATTTGCTAATTGATTTTGCTGTTATAAAAAAATAGAATAAAGTTTTCTATATAATTCTCTCTATATAAAAATCTACAAATTATTATTATTTTATAGAAGAAAAGTCTCAAATTTCAAAAAACCGAAAAAAATCTCAAATAATTGATCAAAATACTCTCACATTCCAGAGACTGTGATGCATTTTTTCTTCTGTAATTCATTTATTTATAAATAACTTCTGTTTGATTTCATTTTCATGCAGTTTTATATCGATTTTGTACAATAAATTCTTTTTAAGAATATATTCATTGACACAAAATTTAGCACATGACATAATATTATTTAAATATATAAAAAATGTTCTTGAAGCGTTTGTTCTTCCGCTGCACATAATGCAAAAATCGCAACGCTGAATGTAATAAGTAGGTACTATATCATCTTCTAATGTAATTTTACAAAATACCTCGAGGAATTGTAAACACCGTCGTCAATAGAATAATAAGTCAGTATGACTCATATAAAACGCAAAAAAGTAAGTATCTCAGCGGTTAAGTTATTCACTATTTTAATGATGTCATGATTCACATTTTATTTCCATAATCCTTTATAAAATGACTGCGCAATACATCCATTTCTCGTTCTATATAAATATGTAATGCCAATCGAACAAAGAAAGAAATTTACTATTAATTGTTTAACATGAAAAATAAATAATCGTTATTGCAGTTTGTTTAAACGACGTCAATGAAAATGCTAGCAAAATGCATAAGAGGAATAAAAAAGAGATCAAGAGGATTGACCACTTTGTTTTTCTTATACATAACATGTAAATTAAGTATATGAAAATGAGATGTTAATATTGACCTTAGATGCTCTAAGTTTTTGCTGCAAGTCGATCTTTAGGTAACAACGAAAGAAATTGTTATATGTACATACATAAATAACGAGAAGTCTTTTCAGCGTTTTCTAGCTTTTTATTTTTAGATCTTTGTTCGATTGTTTTTTGACATAATAATTATTAATTATTTTCATTGATAATTGCATATCTAAGAATAAAGCAAGTAAGAGAAAATATTGAAATTAATAATTTAAATGATATATTTATTTATTTTGCGTATGCAGAGACATGGAAGCAAAGTTTTAAATGAAGTTTTTATCAGTTTATCCACAGGAGAGATACATATTCCGCCTACTCTATTAAACTTCTATTATCGTAATAATAAATGTATAGGTTTAATAGTTGCTGAAAATTGTGAGTGTAGATATTTAGAGTGTGTTTAAATTTGATTTTTAAATAATCTGGTTTTTAAATTTCGTAGAATAAAAAATGCATAATGCGCCATACGTAAAATTGTATGAAAGATTGCCTTTGTCAGAGCTGAAAGAAAATGTCGCAGCGAAAACTGGGGAGGGGGGAGGGACTGTCTGGTCACCTAAGAATATGATATTATTGAGAATAATAAATCCTTGAGGATGAGCCGGAATTAATTGCAGGACCGATTGCAAGCAATTTACGACACTGATTGCAGCCGAGATGAGAGAACCATCTTGGGAAAATCTTTCGGACGACGGAAGAGAAGGAAAACGGTACCGCTATCTTTTTCTTTCTCGTACCTCGTCTCTTCTCTTCTTTGAAGCGCGGATTTGAATCTACGTTTTACGGCGCAATTAATTCCCCAAGGAGAGTTGCATTTCTTGCTCCGTCGAGGCAAGGAAAGGGATTTGCGAACGGCAAGGTTTCCGGAATCCCATAGGAACTTGGCAACCTAACAGAGACGGGGCGAGGAAGAGAAAGAAATCAGGAGAGAGGGATAGAGTCACGGGATTGCAAAGAGAAAAGACCAACGAGGAGATGGCAAACCGTTTCTATAAGGGCTAAAGGATACACGATGTTTCCACGACGGTATTATCGACGACCGCTAAACTCCCACGTTTTATCCCTGTAGAGTCCTGCAAAGTTAATGATTTAAAACCGCCTCCCGTGTCGACAGGATTCATTTTTCTGGGATTGGAGAGAAGTGATAAATATGCTTAAACGATGAGTTTCTTAGCGGCTGAAAAATATTTATGACGAGAAGCGCGTTTTATCATTTATGTGAAGACAAATAATATGTGGACTTTCGTCGTGTGCATAGAATTGTTAGAAATAGTTGAAAATAAATGCTTGTATATGTATATATTATTACATTATTGAATATAATTTATATTAGTAAAAAATAATTTGTAAAGATGTCAAATTACACAAAAGTTGCTAATATAATTAGCAACTATAGTAGGGGAAAGATTACATTTTCTTTGCTGAGATGCAGAGTAAAAACATACTCAGGAATATTATTTCAGAAATAATACAAGAGCTTTAAGAGCTAATATATAGTAGATTATTTTGTACTCCACGCAATACCTACACAGCAATCAAATAAACTACCTCAAATTTTACTTAATTTTGCTTAGTATTGCTCGATATAATATTAATTTGATGATAATTATTTACAAAATGAATTTGAATTACAAAGTTAGAATCCGTGTCATAAAACTTTTCGTAAATAAACTAAATTTTTTTAGTAAAATATCAGTATAGCAACATATGTTTCTTACTATATTGTGTTACTTAATTTTTTTTGTTTAAAATATATTGATAATTTTCTTCGTAATTCCGACGACCGATAGTAAATTAAGTTACGGAATTTCACGAGAAACTAAATGCAAAGAATTCCCTTAAGATACGATTTATTTGTCAGATTTTCCTACCGGGAAACGGAAAACACACGACTGTGTAGCGAGAGTCTCATAATTTAGACTACTTTTCGTATGCGGAATTGAGCGTGTCGAAGGGATTGAATCATTCAATCGCGACACTCGCCACTCTTATGTGAAAGTATCTCGTATGAGAGTTCCGCTTTTCTCGCGGCGATTCATATGTAATTTGCAATTCAGAAGATTTCTATATTTGCGCGCGGATTCGCCGGAGACCTGTGCTAGGTAGCGAAGCCTTGGTGTCTGTCTTTTGCCAAGCTCACGTCGCAACTTCGGGGACAAACGGGATGTGTACGGGTCGCGTCGCCAAAGGAACTTCTTATTCGCGCGAGGAGAAGTGCCGTCGACGGAGCCGATTTTCTTGCCCGCTAGGGAAATCCGATACGAAGTCTATCCATGTATATTTGAGGACCTGCGGCGTTATACTCGGCGCTCGGCAGTGCATGTTGCTCGCAAAGCGGACAGAACTCTCTCGACCTATTTACAGCTATTCGACTTGCCGTCAGTCTGCCCAAGATTTTGATCGGTCTACGTTATGATGCATGAGTATATAAATTTTGTGGAACAAGATGCACAGTTTGTAGTTAGTTTATGTACTTTGAGTACGTTGATCTGGATGAAGTTTAAATTTTCATATGTCTTAAAGGACACAATTATAGTATAATAATATGACTTATTTAAATCGGATCAATATTTTGGGAACTTTATATCTTTTTGCTAGAAGTGAAACTACATATTTAGAATTCTAATATGGTATTACATTTTTATGTAATGTGTAGATATTACGTTTTAAAAATCTGAATTAGTGAATAGTACTGTGAATCAGTGACTATTTATTGATTCATATTTAGAGAGTATATATTAGTATGAATAACGCGTTTTTCTGTTACCTAATTTAAGACTTTCATAAACTGATAAGTTTGAGGATTTATTGCGAATCATCAAATTTGTATAAAAAGCATATCAAATTTTTATAAATGATTATTATTTACATGAATATATTTTGCTTTAACATTTCAAAAGATATCAATTTAATTATATAAAAATATTTTTTTTTATTGGTTTTCACAAGATCATTCTTGTCATGCCTAAAGAATTAATTTGTCTGCTGCACTCGACAAAAGACATTTTTCGGTAAAATCTTATCGTTAAATATTCTTCTACTAGCATATCCGCCGAGAAACGTTGCTTAATTAAAAATGTTATCTATTATGATCAGGTAGATAAGATGTAAGATCCGTCCAGTAAGAACCCCTTATGTCATTTGTCAAATGTTGTAGGAGTTCGCGGGAGATTACCAAATGAAACTAATTAAGAAGATAACGGGAAGATTGTATCTCGCGTTTCCCATTACACATCGTGCTGATGAATTACGTCTTTCTTCGAAACGGCTGTGTGCATTCGTTACACCCTGCCATTTTTTTAGAAGGCTGGACGGAGTAATATTTAATCCTGTCTTATCTTCTACCTATTTCAAATCTATTTTTTAGTCTACTGTTATCTCATCTCCATATTTTTACGTTGTTACATATAGTTGAGCATAAATTACTCGATTTTTTCTTTTTTTTTTTTTAATAAATTAAGGTATTAATTTCCGTCTTAATATAACATCTTGATTTAATAATTCTCTCCCAAGACAAGCTTTATTTATTATTAAATTTAATTAAATTATTAAGACTATTTTAAATAATCTGCAAAATAGATATTAATAATTTAATTTACTTCCATTTTGCATTATTGCAGAAGAGATTTAGTTCAGTTTTTTTAATAAAATGATAATTTTACATTGTAATAAAGATAGTGTCAAAATTTTAATAATATTAATTTTAGCATTTTCTTTATTAGCTTTAAGTTAACTGTGTTAACTTTATTTTAAATTAATGTACATAAAATGTTAAATATATATGTATAAATATTATTATTGGAATGTGATATACTATATACTATGGTGCAAGTAAAATAAAAATATTATTTTTTGTTTTTTCAATGCACTTTGCTTTACAGCGAACTTTAATTAGACTAATTATCTATTACAAATGGTACACAAAGATTGTTAATTACCATCAGTCACATTTGGACAATATTTATTTACGCGTCAAAACCTTAATTAAGCTCACGTTAAGGCGAGGTCTAACCGGAAACGTCGTTGAAGTCACATGCACCCTCGAAGTTCCCCGTGAGAAACCACCCCCGATAGTTCTACGCGCGTCGCGTGCAGCAACAGCAAACCCGCGCCAAACTTTCCACCGTGCGGTGTGGCTGTTTACACGAATCCGATTTAATCGAATTCGCCTAATTCGGCGACGCGTCCTCGAAATTCCAAGTCGATCCTGACGAAGCCGGCTGCAACGAAGACCTGTAGTCTCTCCGACTCTCCGTGTCGCTCGGTCCATTGCCGCAGTTTGCCGAACAACGAAGATTGGCTGGTTCGAGCAAATTTGGCAGGGGTCAAATTTGCATGTTGTGGACTTAGGTCCGAGAGATGCATAGAGAGATAGAGAGCAGGAGAAAGAGAGAAAGATAAAGAAAGAGAGAAAGGGAGAATGAGATGAAAGATTATATGACAAGGGTCGGAGAGGGGAGCAAGAAGCGAGCCGGGGGACCAGGGCGAAAGGGCATGTTTAACTAAACTATAGCGGTAACGGTGGAATAGTTCGAGCCCATAGCTTACCACCGAAGGTGTACGGTACTTTAGGCAAGAGATTGGAGAGATGAGGACGAGGCGCCAGGCGTGGAGCTGTAGAGAGGAGACCGAAGAGAGGTGGGATATCGGTGGGGAGAGGAGAGCTAGTACCAGTTAAGGGAGACTATAATGGGAAACTTCCCTGAGACCTTTGCTACAGTAGCAGCAGCCAAGTCTCGTCGTTTCGCACGCGGTAGGTGCGCTTTCCACTTTGCACCAGACTCCTCGCGCAAGCACGGAGTTGCATGTCATACTGCGGTCGTGTTTCCGGAGGTATATATGCTAGGTACACCAAGCTGTCGTTCGGAGCGTACGTGTGCGCTCGCACACAGTTAGGTGCTGGGAAAGAGACTTGACTCCGCTTCCGATAAACTTGAGACTTTATTAATTCATTAGTTTCTCGCTTCTTATTAATACTAAGTCAAAAGGAGGCGAGTGAAATTTGAAAATATAATTGATGCTTACATATAAAGCTTTGTCAACAAAATTTAATTGGCGACACTTTTCCAATTAGATAACTCGAACAAAATTGGGAAATATTACTGCGGACGTACGCTGAAAACACTTGCAAATGCTGATGTTGATTCCATAATATATACAAACACATCCATAATATATTATAAATAAATATCTTAATAATTATCTTTAATCTGAGAAATGTTAAAAACCGACTCTCTATTTCTTTTTGTTTAAAAAGAATTGTATTTCATGGCTTACAAATTAATTAGTTTATTTTATAAATTAAACTAATGTAATAATTAAAATAATTATTTACAATTATCTTTAATCTTTTAGATTAAAGAGTAGACCAAAGAGTAGAACAAGTAATACAAACAGTATATTGATAAATAATTATTAAAAGTTATTAACTTATTCAAAAGATAATGCATTATTATATTTACATCATTATGTATATGTTGAAGAAAAATAGAAAAATTTATCTTTACATACAATTTCTACGGGCATTTAAAAATAGCTGTTTGTTAATTAATTGATCGATTCTTTTTGTACATGATGTAATTGAGAACGATACATTAATAATGTCTTACATGAAATGGAAATTAATGAAATTTCTCGGAGTATTTTTTATAATGAATACAATATAATTGTTATATGTTACAAGCAAAGTGTTCCTTTGATATGCAAAATATCGGCGAGTCCTCTTCTCAATTCAATAATGTCGCATTTCAAACTTCCATTAAGCACTTATAAATAATGTTTTTATCGGTTTGCTTGATATGCAAATTAGATGCTATTTCGAGAAGGTTTTCTGAGTTTTATCCCGAGTCTATTTTACACATTAACGGAGAAAAGTACGACTTTAATATTTACCACTCCTCTGAAAAATCTTTTAATTGTTTTGACTAATTGCTAGTTGAATGTGAGCAAATACATTTGTTTAATTGTTATTAACTGGCTTTATTTATGATTTGAGAAGCGAATTAAAAACGATGATGGGAATAACATAGAAGCTTTCGGTACACGATATAAACTTTTCTCACCAGTATGACGAAATAACACATTAGTAATGAAGAAAAAACTACTTTGCTGTGTAATTAAATTAGCTACTACGAAGAAAAGTTGTCTAATATTTTGCTCAATTCAATTTATATGAAACGTAATCAGGAACGTAAAGTCAAATAGTCCAAAATCACAAACGAAGCACAAGACCATGTGAGTTAATCACTGTACGCATACATGGCAAGCAATGCATCTCTGCCAAAATACAAACACCATAGTTTGCCATGATTTGCTCGATGTCGATACTGCGATCGTAAACAAACGACAATTTCCATTAGTACCAAATGACGAACACCTCCGTCGTGATCGTAAATAATCGTCGAAATCGCGATTGTCTTAACTCGTTCATGTCTGAGGACGTGTTGTAGCTGACGTGCGACAAACATTGTGTAATCGGAGCTAAAGAGAGAACGAGGAATTATAGAGATACGATGATAAAAAATAATAAAAAATGGAATAACAAATATAGAAAACATAATAATTTTGTTGTCAAAAGAACCTCAATGCTTAACATTTTATTCTCTTACCATTGTGTGTACAAATTAATTTATATAAAGTTTCTACATATATTTCTTATACATCAAATAATCGTGTGGTTCAAAATATGTTTATTTTTTTCGTATTGAACGGAAATGTAGCGATCCTTATTCTTGAAAAGAATAAAGGTTCTTATTGTTAGAGAATAAGAAAACAGGAGCGCGTCGCGCGATTGAAGCTTCAGGAATAAACCAATGATCAATTATCTACTGTTTCGCAGTATATCCCGGCAATCACTGGGAAGACATATCGCATTATACGATGGCTGTTAAATTGGGGGATATCCGCAGTACCCGTAATTTCCGCCTTTAGGAGGTCGATGCGCCGTACAGCGCAGAGAGCTCCGTCCAATCCGTCCCGATACCGCCCATAACCATATCCCCCCGACTGGGATACCGCGATACTTCCTAGACGACCTAGACAGATCAATTTGTACGTCTCCTAGATCCCGGATCATAGATGAGCGTGTAATTGGGTGGCCCAGATCCGAAGTATACAACCGCGTACAGGAGGGGGAAGGGGGCAAGCGCAAGGGATATAGGAAGTACGGATAGGGCACGCTTCATCGATATCAATGACGTTAACTGAGCCATGCTTCCCTCCTGATAGGTCGCCGCATAATTACCCAAACCCTACGTTTAGCTTAATAATCGCATCATCGTTCGATAAACATGTTATTATTGGAAGAACGCGGATATGTGGCGTGCGCGGAGAAGCGCGAGAGACTATACGCGTTCGCATATTTGCGCAAATTGACGGCGTCAACCTCTCTGTGGATGACGTTTTGATCCCGGCATCGTAAAGCTGCTATGCTAATGTGACTGCCGTGTCAATCTGAAATCATCAACGAATCGATCGTAGACGATACCTTTTATTAATCTGCGTCGCGCGCCGGCGATAACCGTTTTTCTTTTTTATTCTACTGCAATGCGACTCAATTTTCAGCGTGCATTATACTTTGCACCTTTTGCACATCAGAACATTTTCAATCGGAGTACAGTTATCCATTATTTGTCCCCGTCTTGGAATAATCCTGGAACATTATAATATGCATACACCGTACTTTTTTATATTTAATATCTTTGAATATTCTCTCTAACGTTGCTTTAACTCAAGTTTGTTTAAACAAAAAGAAATAGCGTCACGGTAACATTTGTATTGGAAAGAATTCTCTTTCTTATAAAAATATGTATCCATTTTTACATAAGAACAATTCTTTACTATTTAATACTTCAAATAACAATAACATTTAATGAATACAAAGTTGTAATTTCTATAAATATCCAATACGGGATATTTTTATTTAAAATAATATATTTTGTTGATCGTATTCTTTTTCTTTTGTTATCATGTCTTTGATTATTTAAAATACTTAAAGGGTTATACGCTCAACTGAACATTAATGGATAATTTAAAAAAGAATTATGAAGAATGTAACAGCCTCTGTTATATCGATAGAACGAAAACATTTTCGGTATGGATAGGGTAATAAATGATGACAAGAGTGGCTTTTTTCTTGTCCGTTATAGCATAAAACAAGCACAATGTTATCTCTTGGAAAGGTTCGTCGCGGTAAACGCCGGTTTTCTTTTCGACTGATTTCGTTCGTGGAAATCGCTATAGAAACGTGACGGCGTTGCGGATAACGCGATAACGAGCGGATAATCTTCCACGGTGAGCTGACTAAACAGCGATTACACCCTTAACTTCTCGCTTTTCTCGTACTCAAGAATTCGCGCCGCGAAGTTTAATGGCGATAAGTGGCGGTGCTTAGGCGCCTGACGATCCACTTTCCGCGCCGACCATCCGTATTACCGATATTATTCATCGAATAGGATTTCCACGGTGAGCCTTAGTCATTCATACGAATAATTCATCAAATTGGAATCAAGCATCTACGCGAAAGCGTAGGATTATACTCCAAGATTTCCATAGGGAGATAATAGAATATTCATTGCTTTTCTAAGAAAATGCGGTTCTTATATGAAAATTTATACAACTTATTCTTTCTCTCTGCAAGCAGCTTATGTATATGTATATAAAACATAATAACTAAATCTTTATATTAATATTATATATTTAATTAACATCGGTTAGATATATATAAATGATAACTGTATTAAGAAAAATGACACAAAGTTTGAATATTTCAATGTCTTGAATTTTAGAAAGAGACAGAATTTTTCTGAGACTTAAAAAATATTTTAAGGAAATCAATTTTTCTATGATATTAAAAATGTTATGTCAAAACGAAGAAATATTAATGATTTATAAAAATTTTTTGAAAAAAATTTAAGCAAATACAAATTTTCTATTTCTTGGATAAAATAGAATAATTATGCTATTTTCCTTTTTTCCATCTATTCATGTTTTTCGTTTTACATAGTTCTGTGTGTTTACAAAGGTATAAGAACATTTATAATAGATCATGAACAATTTGATTATATATAATGTGATAATTAATTTAAATAGGTAAATGTTTCATTATTCAATATCGATTTGTGTGGAAATAATATATACCTAATGATTACATTTGTATAAATGCTATAATAAGTTCCGGTAAACTAGTCATTATGCTATTTACTTTGTGTACTCAACTAATGTACTGATAAACTTGTAATAGCTCGTCCGGTTAAAATTTCTATTTCAAAATATATTTATTTTAAATACAGTTTAAGTACATACAAATGTGTCGATGTGCTAAAATATGGGCAATCTTTTCTCCCCTATACCGGAGTATCGCATGTAATATTCTCAAATGCTTATTTAATGGCGGACAGGACTCCATTACCTGCGTTTATGCTCCATATTGCAAATTTATGGCATAATTAAGGCCAGCAAAAATCATTAAGGTTACTTTTCAAGATCCAACTTGAATCACTAAAATATTGAACGTTTTTTATAAATAACAAAAATGCATATCTGCAATGCTCTCTTTTTTATAAACTAATTACTATTTAGTTGTAATTACAAAATCGCAAAATCTAAAACATACTCAATTCTTTTTATATTACTTTTTACTTAACTGTATTAAGCTGGATAGCATCAGTTAGTGCTTGTATTCTTCTTCTTTATCGTTAACATTGTTGAGCTTTGAATATTTCTTGTTCTTACCGCTCGATAAACTTGTGCCGGGTATTAAGACCAAGGTAGATTCGAATTTTGCATTCTGCATTTATGTCGCAACCGCGATTGTGGTTGCATGTAAAGTCGACGTAGAGAAAAAGAACGTCGAGCTTCGTTACGTTGCGACATTGCCGGGGGGTAAGACACCGCGCTCTTTTCTCGCATGACCAGTAGGGAAATGTTCCGTTTCATATCATTATGCATATTTATTGCCAGCTTGCGAAACAGCCGCCACCGGGCCCGTGTCGTGGCTCGTGGGCCACGGTAAATAACGGTCTTCGAGCCGCACCGGCGTATACGTACATATGCGCGACCGTCCCAGTTTTAGCCGCGTTGCGGGAATAACAAATAAATACATCGGCGAAAAGTAGCTGCGGCTAAGTTACGCCGCTCGCCCAGCCATAAATAACGAAAGTTGCCGCGTTTATGGGCGCATACTTGTGCGGAATAACGCGGACCTTCATGCACCAGAGCGGGTGCACGCGCCGCGCTCGTTCGACCGCGCGGCATCGCAGCGTGGTGCATCGTTTTTATGTGAATCGCACGTGATGTTTACTTTTACTCGCCCTTTTGCCATGATTCCGCAATGTTGAAGGCACACCGGTGATTGTTGCTGCCGCTGGACTTTCACGCGTTTCTCGTATAAACGGCGAGATATACATTCAGAAGTGGCTTGAAGGAAAACTCGATAACTCGCGCGAAATATAACTAAGCGAGGTAAAGAAAGAAAGTATAGAGACACGCGGTAAAATATCCAATCAATCTATCGGTTCTATTATCTTTTTGAATAAGTAACTTTTATCTCATGGGGGCTCTATAGTTCATTTTATATTTTCATAATTTATTTCATTGTTCTAAAGATATACTCTCTTAGAATTCTATTGTATTCATTATCAGAATGTTAAAGATCTGAAAAGAAGAATTGACTGGCTGCAAAAGCGAGCTTAGTAAATGTTAAATTAAATATTTGCGAAATGTAACATTATTTCCAGCTAGCCGACCGCGGCGCAATTTAACTTGCGGAAAATGAACGAAATGGAAGTTACAGTGGTTTAACATAGAATTATGCAAGCGTAGATATTGCCTTCTTTCGCGCTCCCAAAAGGGTACGATTGAAGTATAGGTCTTTGACAAATGCCAAGGTACGCATAATGTAAGAAATATTGCTGTTGTTTTCAACGTAGCAAAAAAAAAGGTAATTGTTTAGATGGGGGGGACCACCTTGGATGACCTTGATATTTTAGTATGTTGTCAAGGTCCACCCTCCTGTAGCGCGTAAAGCGCGCCACGAACTTATATGGCACCTTGTTTTGCGTGGAAAGTGTATGCGTGAACTATTTCGATGTATTAATTAGTCATTTATGCCATCCAATACTCAAAATAGCTGCTATATTTTCGAAACATTTTTTGTTAATAACTTTTTAACGAATAACGAGCGCGGGCTAAAACCTTCTGAAGGTCACTCAGGAGGGTGACCTTGACAACATACTAAAATATCAAGGTCATCCTAGGTGGTCCCCTATCTAAACAATTACCAAAAAGAATTGTTTTATCGCTTCTACTGTTCGTGGTAGCATCCGTTATAAGCGTTTTTTGGTATATGTCCGAACATATAGCGGTACAGCAACGTGCGCGCCTGGCATGTGATGTGCATAATGGGTAACATAGGCTAAAATGCATATTCATACGCAGGTCATATTCATGTAAATGCCAATGCGCCACGCATTACGAGAAGCGTGTATTACACGGCTAAGTCAAAGAGTGCGTGGAAAAATGGATTGTCTCTCGACAAACGCGCGCAATCTATTTGAAATTTGTATCAAAAATTTCTCTCGTTTGTGGTATACGCATAATCGACAAAGATTTTCACGTTGCATTTATCATTACTTTCCTTCCTATGAATCTCACATTGTACAAGGTTACACCCTTAATGACTACAATGCTACGTTAAATTTGTTACAAAGGGATGGTTCGCGAAACATAACTTTCTGATTAATCGTATTTACAAATATCGGCAATTCTCTTTCTCCGATATAGGATAAGATACATTTGATAAATATTTAAGAGATTCAATTAAATTGCCAATCGATTGACCGAAGTAGGACAAGCGGACATGGACGATGCTAAAATGTATTATATTTGTATATTACAAGAGATATAAGTTTCTTACGGATCTAAAATGAGACGTACGTATAATGCAATCATGTAACCGCGTGTTTCAAGTCAAAGCCTTTTGCGCAGATAATATAAATTATAACTTATAATTATGAAAGTTTTGCAATTAATTTGAAACAAACTCGCTTCTAGGATAACTATGATGGCACAAAGAATTGCACAGCTCGAACTGATGCCGCGGAGTTTCAGGTAGATCCGCGTGCACCGGTAATTTCTTCGATTGCACGCAACGTGGCAAGAAACGCAAGAGACGTAAATTTTCTAAGTGTTCATTTTACCGGGAGGTAAAACATTCTCCGCTTGCGCGTAAGTAAATACAAACAAACTGCGCGGACAGGCGCGGGGGAAGCGGGCGCAGCGAAGCCCTGGAAGTTCGACCTGTACAACTCTTCTTACCGAACCAATATACTGCTGCGGCCGACTAAATGAAGGAACTTAAGTGAAAAGTTTGTCCGTAACCTACGAAAATACTGCAGTGCCTACGTATTGAAAACACGAGCGAAATACCTTAAGGAAGTTGCGGACGGGGCAACGGGATATGGAACGTTACGAACAGACATCGCTTGTCTTTCTGCCGGTCTTTCGACGCGCGAAGGCGCCGCCGCGCCGCGCCGCGAGGAAATTTACATCTTCGCCACTCGGAATACGAAACGATCCTTCACGTTGAAGATTTTGGAATTCAGTCGCGTTACACAGTTTCTGTAAAGGGCGGGACCTTTTAGCATTCCGCCAACGAATTTCGTTCGCGCGCGCGCTGATAATCACGGAATGTTTTTTTAACATTTTTTGTAAGATTTATGCACGACCGACCATACCCAATAGCAGCCTCATGATACCTATTTGCGGAAATCTTGTAAAAAAATGTTAGAAAGGTAATATATATTAACACGTAAATTGAGTTTCAATGGATTTTCCAAATATTAGAAGAATTTTAAATCGGTCAAATCTGACTCGTTCTCTTTTATTGTTCCTGATAGAAAGTGCAATTTTGTACTCCGAATAGATTCCAGCGTATACGCTGTAAATATGTATTCCAAGTTAATTTTGTGTTGCACGCATATCATACGAGAAGATTAATTTTCTTGTCTCTTGGGGAGGACCGAACCGAGGCTGCCCTTCCAATTACGTAAATTGCGCGTGCGCTTGGTGCTCATCGAAATTATGTATGATCCATGTGTGTAATATAACTGGCATGTATGTACGTTTTCACCCATGTCAGATTTCGCTGTTTTCTTCCAGTTTGGCAGACACGCTATTTGGGCATTAAGCGTGTGTAGGTGAACACGTGGTTTGCCGCCAGATGTGCACCTCGTTGCCTCACACCTGGATACAGGCTGTAAAATCCCACATTACAGAGATTTAGTAGTATTAGTGAGACGTATGACTATATATAGTGTAACATTGGTTATCCAATAATGTTGTCACACTTGCGGCTGTTTCAGCCGCTGCATCCGTCGTGTCGATATTTTTAACCGCAGCGAATAAATCATAAAGAATCAACTGTAACGCCTATACCTAAAAAACAAAACTTTGAAGCTTTAAATAAAATATTAACTAATATTACAGTAACAATTTATTGTATCAATTTGGGTGGAATGCAGCACGAATACATTATTGACTATTATGTTTATTTCTGTTTGAAGTTACAATTTTAAACAAGAATTTGTTAATTTATTTTATGTCGATAATATTTAATAAGCTTTTTTACTTGATTAAAAAATTATAGTACTGTTTAAAGTCTTAACAATTAACCAGATTTTTAATCGTGTTCTAAATAACAATTGACACATTAGTTGTATTAAGAATGTTATGTTATTTATAATAGTACACATGTGTGTGTGTAATATTGTCATTTTTTAAATGTAATTATAAAATCTTGTTTTTTATGATAATACATAAGTTTCATGAGCAATTAATTCTTTTTCACGCGTAAAATGAAATCAACCTCGCGCGCAATGAGAAGGAAACAGAAATTAAACGGAGTATCGATAAATCAAGTTCTTCCTCTATCTGTAACCGCAGAGGCAGTAACGAGGGTGCAGTCGCCGCGTAATAGTTTATAGATAGACTAGTCGTTGTGTATTTTCCTCTTGTTCCGTGAAGTGTATAGCTTACGATAAGACTTCGCAGCCGGGTCTCTGTAACGCGCAGAGCCAGATTCACGGTTTACTTTGGAATTGCAGGCCGAGAGAGACGCACCTAACGCAAGCTAATTTAACTGGCAAGAGCATTGCAGTTAGGTATTGGTTGCAATTTATTGTTTGCCATTTAAAAAGAACAAGACATTTTTTCAGAAGCTTCCTTTCTCTAGGATACGTGTATAATTGTTTAAATATTTTGATTTGTAAAGATGATCATGAATTGTAGGTAGTTGTGAACAAAAATAAGAACGTTCCGAAAATAAAATTAATTGTAATAAAAAATAAAACTTAATTTTACACATTATTTTTGCACACATGACACGCCGATAATGCACTGTTTCTTAGAAAAAGAAAATATGTTAAATTATTGGTATAAGACATTTGTGTAGACGTAATATTTATCTTCTATTGCACATTTCTAAAACGCAGAATAAAATTTAGAAAAATTTTATTTACTCTTCCATCGGCATCTGTTTATCTCATCACACGTGGCGTAGTATAGAAACCACTAAATGCGGGACAAATGTGAATTGTCGAACGCGTTTTCCCGACATGCTCGCGATCTAAACGGGATAAATGCGCGGTTCTCCCGAGGAGAGCATTGAGCGTCGTGCTCGCTGGTGGCAATGTGACTTTACGGAGAATCGCAACCTGGAAACGAGTGTAAACGTCGTGGCGGGCTAATATCGCGTAAAGCGTTGTCCGTAGAACACACGGGCATCGGGGGAGTTAGGCTGCGGGGTGTAGCTGCAATTCAGAGGCGCGGAATGCCGCGATTATTGCGCTCGCGTCCACACATATAGCTATACGCGGACACAGTTACTTCTCTCCCGCGCGTTTCTCCTTTTTTCTCTCGATATAAATCAACTCCGGCGCTACCGTAAACTTTATTTGAAAGTACCGAGAGAAGATTTAAAGCCGTAGACAAAAATAATCTCGAGAAAGAGGAAGAAGGAAAGCGGATGGTAAAGTGGCGTCACGGGTGCCAGGGTGAGGCGAACTATGGCAGGAAGACGGACGAAAGAAGGACAGAAGGTGCGGCAGAGGGAAAGAATGAGAGTTTTCCCACGTAGATGGGATACGAAGTAAAGTCGATAAGATGTATTGGACCGTGAACAACATTGGTTGCGGGGCTAACACTTCTTTACGTTCGCACGGGGCGAGGTGGAGAGGACAGGGGTGAAAATTGCCATACCTACTGTTGCCATTGTCCGCCTTATCCACTAAGGTATTTCTTCGTAAATGAAATCGAAAAATTACAATTGCGCACTTAAACGCAAACGATAGCTGATGCATTTCGCTTATATGTAATATCCGTTCAGCTGGAAGAAAATTTGAGAAAATACGCAGGCAATAATAAAAATACAAAAAGCTTAAGTTAGCTACCGTATATTAGTTCGTATTATATTTTGAAATATTTATTAAATTTATTTTTTTCTCTCTTTTTTTCATTTTATAAAATTGAAACAAAATCCGTGTTTTTTATCTTATTCAAATATTATTTCGCGTTTATTTATTTTAACAAATAGAAAACTTAGTTTCAATAAATGGATAAATTAAAAATTTTGTACAATAAAAATGAGTATTATGCTTTTGTCTGAAAATTGCTAAGAAAAATAAATTGCGAATAAACTAAATTTATTATCCACTAGATGCGTATAAGAAAATCACATAAAATGATCGATACTATTTAATATTATGGTATTTCTTTGTAAAGAAATATATCATTATGTTATATTTCGAGTTTGTCGTATTGATTAGTACATGATGCGTTGCGTACTTAAGCATACTTTGCAATCTTTAGGATAAATAACTCGAATAGCTTAAGTTCCACGTGGCGGTGAAATGCTTGCCTTCGTGATATCGTGTGCCTTTGTCCCTTCAACAAAAACAGCGGGAAGTTTCGCTGAAGCGGTATAAGTTGTCAATCTTGAGGCGACCTGCGATATTTGCATAAAGAAACTTTTATACGGGGAGAAAGGGATACGGAAGAGACTACGACCAATTTTCCGCAGCGTAACAGCACCCTTCGCTTTAGTATCCTTCGATTTCGACGAGTGTTTTCAAAATGTCTAACAAATGCGCGCATAAATTTTGTGTATATTGGAAGCTTGAAACCTGTCAATATTGTGTGCAATGAATTATGCACTTACGAAGCTTTAATACTCACGGTATGCCAAATGTATATCGATGGACAATGTTTTTTCAATTTTTTTTGGGAACGTCAGCTTTAATGCAATTTCGTAGTTCAGTATTTCGTTTTATTAAAAAGTATTACACATATATGATGAGACGCTTCAGCAAATTAACAATCAGATTCTTTTTTAAAAATATTTAATGTTATAATGTAATATAAGTTAAGAATTAACAATATGATATTCTAATAATTATATATTCCTCAAAAATTAAAAATTGTTTTGTATTGAATTATTTACAGAAACTAGTTTTGCAAATGTAAGTTAACCATTATTATTTTTAATTTTGTTTTTAGCACCTAACAGTTGGCTAAAAGATTTAGAATGATGTTCTTTCAAAATTGGAGATTTTATCTTACTTTCTTGTTTAAATAATTATACGCGGATATATATTCCATCGATATATTGTACAATTTAAGTTATCATATTTAGATTGCTTTCAATAATATATATGTAAATAGGGTAAAATATGTTAAAATTCCACGCGAGTTTATGTAGTTCAGTAGAAATTGCTGCTACGCATCGTTGCATGCTTATAGAATTTTAGGACCTTACACCCCTGCGACATGACGCATACTGTACATGCACAAGAGAGTCGTTTTATTGCGCATATGGGATGGTTTAACTAAATTACTTTCTGCGTAACCGCTGAAGCGGTATGACATAGCCGCATAGTTCACGGATCAAAGGTTACTGCCGAACATTCCCAGCCTTTCATGTGCCACGTTGTAACTTTTCGTTAGACAAGCCAATTTTCCAGCTATCAGGATAATCGTTAATTTTGGTTTTCGTTGCAGTTTATACTGTTAACATTCGATCGATTGTAATCTTCATAGATGTTTGAAGCCACTTTACGTGGTAAAGGATTTTATTACGCGACGCGGTTAAATTTAATGAATGTTCTATCATTTCCTAATTCTCCTTTTAGAATTTGCACGTTACGAGTAAAGCACTTTCGGTAAAATTTTTCTTATCAATAAAAGTTTAGATAGTGATATTACTCGTACATGCACACACACATAGTGCATCTATTTCATGTTACCGAAATTCTGGGCAATCTTACACTATAGATAGTTGCAATTTAGAAGTTTCAACGCGATGGATCTATAATCGGTTTTGCTTTGAAACTATAAAGGTCGGGCGTTATATTAAATTAACGATGACTGCACCAAGGGGTGCGGTTGTAATCCGTTGCATCAAAAAGTCACGAGACTATTGGCGGACCAATAGAAAAACTCAATATGCATACTAATAACGTCGAACTACGATGTTCCTGTAATGGTAGTTCAACTCCGCAGAGAGATATAGCCACAACTCCCTGCTCCATCTGTGAACTGAACCACGATCTCTGGGGAATCTATCACAAGGTACTAGGTACGTGAAAATTTCACGTAGATTCAAAATATGATTTATGCCGACTGAGAAATATATTGCAAAGAAAAATGTATGTCAATGTTGGAATATTTTGCTCACATTATCAGCAGAACACGTTACGTGTGTACATTCACGTACAAAAATGAGAGATATAGATACAAATTGAACGTAAATTATGCCACATGTATAATTAGTATTATAAATGTTTCGATCATCAGAATTCCAAAGTTTATTCTCGACATATTTCCAGTGATAAAATAAAATTAATGGTTGATAAAATAATATATGATAAATTGGTCAAAAGCTGATGTAATGTTAACAATACCAGTTATTTCATTCATTGTCTTATAACGGAAAATTCATAATTATTATTTATGTGATTTCATTTATACGATTTTATATAGGTATGTCTTTAAATGTGTAGATATTAAAATTTTGCAATTGATATTTAATATAGACATTTATAAGTCTCTATATTTGTATTGCATGTACACGTTGTACATTTGTGTGTGGATCAAAAATGTGTGGTTGCGTCTGAAGAAAGCGAATGAAGGTGGAACGCTCATAATGGGCAAGGGTGAGACGAATGGCGGCATAGAAAAAGCACGTACGTGCCAAGATAGGTTGGATGGGGTGGACGGGGTGAAAAGCCACTTCGATGATGTATCGCGTCGGAAAGCAAAGAAATCGGGGTAATAGGACTACCGAAGTACGTGAGTAAACTCGTATGTAGGTAAGTAAGGAGGCGTAGTGCCACGCGTAAGGGACGAAGGATACGAAGCGGTACATATAGAAGAGAGTTCGACGGTTGTGTATGCAAGGTCACGGTGACAGGAAAAAGTCCTTGCACCTTCGCAAAGTCCAGATTCCTCGATTGAGCAACGAAGTTTGCAATGGAAACATGCTTTTCTCATACACCTTTTGTTATGACATAGAAATAGCACAATGATATAATGTGACATGTTCACTTTTCTGATTTTGGTATTATCAAAAAGTAATTTTTTTTAGGACCTAGGCCAGTTCTTTAATTGATTATGATAGTAGAAAACAAATATTGAAAGTTTGATACATATCCACTTTGTTACTTTTATGGGTAATGTGTAAAAACTCTTGTCCTCTTTTGATTTTCAACTTAATTATATTCTTGTAAAAATTTTAATAACGTATTGATATAAAGAAAAAAAATTGTGTCGTTTATTAAATTGATATATTTGTGTATTATTTCTTGTTCGATGAATAATTCAATATATGAATATTTAATTTTGTTATACATGCTATTAATTTGCAAGAAGATTATTCTTACTTTGCGTTTCTCGTTGCATTGTAATAACAACATGTTAGCTGTATATATACATATAATGGCTGTTACATTTTGTATGTATGTCATGCGTATAATGACATTCTACATATTACACAATATGACACACGTCTAATAGAAACAGAAACAGAACATGGTATTATAAATAATATATGCGCAATGTTCTCGTGTATGCGTGAATATTTCACGGTTATCTCCATGGAGTTCTCTCGTGCAAGTGGTATGTTAATCGATAACAGTCGGAACAAATGTGGCATAATTTGGAACAATATTTGCTTAAATTAAAATTGCTTAGCTTATTAACATACCTTAGCTTCAAATCGACAGTGCTCTATTACTTCTCAAAGGTTGACGCTTCGTTGAAATTCAATAGGGAGAATGAGTAACACGTGGATGTGAATGTGAAAAGGGAAGAAAAGCACGGGAACATTCTTATTTTGCATGCAGTGGATCAACGCGCGATGACAAACACTACAGGATTTCATGTATATTTATGAAAGACGCGAATATATCGCGAAGTTGTAAAATTTCCTTTCACGCTTCACAAACCGGTTACATTGCTCGACTAAAAGAGCACCCTTTGCGCGGGCGCTATTAAGGGAGGCTGAATGTCTTCCCTTCGTCGACGACGCGGATTCTTTTTATTTCGACTATTCTCTAAAACAGCAGTAGAACGGCCTGAGCGTCCACAGAAACTGATGAGCTCGTTGCATTAGTCGGTCGCACAGTATTATACTTGCTGAAACGAAGGAAGTGCTAAGAAAGGTTTAACGTTGCGATTTAAAAAATAAAGAAACACACGAAGCATGACTGGTTGTATGGTTTCTATAATTTATTTTTGGACAACAAAAGAAAATTTTAAGAGGAACGTAGCTAAAATATGTAAAATTGAGAAATATTTTATAATTATGTAACAACATTGATGATAATAATTGATAATACTTTAACTAGAAATTTTTATTTATTTTATAATATATTATGTTATCTCGATTTTTCATTAGATTACAATATTATTACAATACATTAATTGGACATAACGATTCTAAAAACCAATTTTCTGTTTGATATTTAAAATTTATAATGTTGTGTGAATTTTCTCAAGACTGAGAGTACGATATTAATAAATAATTGAATTCTTATTCGTGTATTAAATTTGCGCTCTTTAATTTTTAGTATTTACATTTAATTTCAGTAAATCGTAAACGGACCCTCGAGAATTAACAAAACGGGAAGAAAAGAGGCTATAAATATAGCCTCTTTTCTTCCCGTTTTGTACATTTAATTTATTTACTTTTTGTGTAGCTAAATCAAGAGAGCAATAAAAGTAATGGCATCTATTATAAATTTTTATGTCAAATTGTTCTAAGTCATTGTCTAATTGTAAATCAAGTTTCACCATTTTATCACATGCTTGCACAATATACTTCCTGAGGCAAACTTAAATTTGCATTCACGTACGTCGTATAAACATAATTGCACAACTTTTTACGACTCGCTTTTACGTCGTCTTCGTGAAACTCTAAGTAAAAAGTTCGCGAACTAGCAAAGCATGAGTGACTCAACGTATTAGAAGTTCTTTCGCGAATTGTTCTTTTCACGCGGTATATTGAGTCTTTACAATTTTCGTTAATTTGCCAACAAAGACAATCGAGAGAAAAAAAACTGCAAATTTCGTAGACACATCAGATTTATCGATAACAGTAAGTATGAATGTCGAAATTGCAATTGTGTTTTAATATTTTATTAGTTACTGGTATAATTGGTGTTAGATATATATCTATATAAAGACACATGATGTAACTTCATGCATGTGTATGTAAAATCAATCTATTTAATATTAATTCCTTGTTTTATATATATATATATATATATATATATATATGTATATATATATACAATTTGTAATTACAAGCTTAGAAATTAGTGTACCTATGATGTCTCGTTAGATATGCTTTTTATTTTTTTTTGAATTTGTGTTCTGTAATTGTCTTGCAACCTGCTTCATTTTATCTTGTCTTACTCTGCCGCAAAGATGATTCTAACTTGTATCTCTCGTGTCGAGGTTGTGTAACTTTGGACAGGATTACCTATGCACAACAGTCGCAGTTGTCATATAAGTTTATCTGAACTTTGATTAAGCTACATAGTTAGTTTCGATTAGTATCAAGATCCCTGATAGGCAAGATTTACATTACAACTTGTCCACATTTACTTATACGTGATTTTGGACCGTTAATTGTTGAACCGCTGTTAAAAATGTCGCAAGATCACTAAACTGTACTTTAATAACGTGCGACTACGCAATGAAACGATCGTTATAATTCAATCCGCAGTATTGTCTCATTTTAAACCATATTAGGTATATCATGCATGGTAACATTAATATAGATTAATATGCCACACATATTAATACAATAATATAATAATAACATTTCTACGAACAATACGTCAATCGTCGTGTGCGTGCATGGCGAATCAATTAATTGTAAAGTCGGTTTTCGGTCTCGTGCGTATAACATAAAATTTCGCTAATATAATATTCTGGCGATTGATCGCGGCCGTGTGCTGGTATCAAGTGTTTGTGATAATGAATTTAGCGCCGTTGTCGAAAAATAGAACCATAAAATAAATCTTATCACGCGTCACTGAAGCATTTTATAGGCATTTATAACGTGCTTTCATTAAAATCTTTATAAAAATATATCACGATTTTAATAGAGAACGTTACGCAGTTTGACCGACTCTTCTCATGAAGCAATCAATAAATCCAGAAACATATGTTGCTTATACCATTTGTAAAATTACTCATCGAAGAGTGATACTTTCAGTACAAAATGTAAAACGCAATGCTTGAATGCCATAAATATATATTTAAAGTTTTAATAAATTATTCTTCTTTTTACGATATATATTATATTTTTCAGTATAATAATAATCTAATATGCAGTTTTTGATCTAACTGAAATCTCCATTGTTAAAATTATACAAGTATAATTTTATTACATATATATAAATCTAAATATTTTATGAAAGTTACTTTATGTTAATTTTAACATCGATAAAAAAAATAAATATGCGATACATTATATTAAACATTTTAAATTATACAGACAAAATAAAATTTGCTAGACCAAGGAAAGACAAAGTATCGTGGTAGTATTTTCGTAGCACGAGATATAAAAGTAGATATTTTGGTCCAATATTTGGGATATACTCGTGAAAGCTAGTTTCAAAAAAATATCGTTACTTAATCGGCTACATAGGTCACCGGGAAAACGTAAAATTGAGAGTGTCGCGATGCGAGGACACGTTTGCTTGCGAATGTCGACAGTCATTCGAGCAAGTTTTCAAGAAGAGGGTGCACCAGCCACGTACGAAAAGTACACCGCGTATCCGAGGTGCTCCAGTGCATGGGCTTGAAGGTGGTGAACGAGAACGTTGAAATGCCGGTCGGTATGCGGCGTATTACCCTCCCATTTCCGTAATGTCATTCGTTGGGGCGAAGTGGCTTCGAACATCAAAAGGCGGAATATTTTCTGATGGAAAAGTGCGCCCGCCCTCGCTCGCAAAGGGGACCGGCAAGGGGAGCCCCCGTGTGCGCGCGGCCCCCGCATAAAAGAGGGACTCTCTAATAAAAATAAACGCAGGGCATTCGTATTTTCATAAACTTTCCGCGCGCGGTCTATCCGCGCGTCCGGACGGATAGGCGCGTTAAAAGCGTCTGCGCTTATTCGCATGCCGTCCCTGTGATACGCTATCTCGAGCGCGGGCAAAGTTTTTCAGCATTTTCCAGCGACGTGGAGTGCCGGCGGAGAAGCCGGGCTGAGCCACATCAAACGAACTGTCTAACGAGCATTATATCTATATGTCGTGATTACATCACGGGGCGAGAAGTGCGTGAGAGAGGCGCGCATCGGAGATCTCCGGGTATAAATTGGAGAATGAGTGGCCTTACGCGCAAAAGCGCTTCAAAAGGGCACGTCAAACGCGCACCGACTACTCTGTGAATTAACACTTTCTACGTTTTTGAGAGGCACGTCGCCGCGTAATTCGCGATGCGGTCGTGCGTTTTTGCCACCTTTGAAAAGTGCTCACCGCGCGGAATATGAGCTAAAGTAGACGTTTTCATTCTATTACGTTAAGATGTAAAAGTATGTAAATATCAACTTTTGAAAATAATGTTTTTCATGCGAGTTTAAATTAATAAAGTTTTAAACAACAGTTTTTATTCTGCCATTAGTGTCATTACTATAGATTCATCGATAATTTACTTGATAAGTAAACAACTCATTTTGCAGTATGTATTGCTTCATATATACATCCATGGATATATTTTTCATGACGAAAGACGTCATAAGTTCACAAGATTTTCATCTAATGGGCACCTTTCGAAACGCGTCGTTAGCCGCGGAACGCGTTTCTCGTGTGTTTTTCTTTGCCAGAACAAATGGAATGGTTTTCCCGACCAAACTTTCTACTGATCGTAGCCGATCCTGATACATCTCAACCACCACCACTACTGTGACTCGAACAGCGCAAACTATCCCTTGCCACTTTTCTTTCCACCTGTTCCTATCCCTCTCCTTTTTCTCGCCCTCTACACGCCTCTCGCCTTCTGGCCGTTTAACACATACTCGCACATACACGATGCAGAACGTATCAGGGGCTCACCATGGCCGGCAAATTTACTGTAGTAATGAAACTATCAGGTGGCTTGAGTTATATCAGAGCTTTGCTACAAGCCCGCCAGCCAATAGCCTGTGGCCACTATTTGTCTGCTTGCCGACTGCGCCGATTAAGATACTCGCGCGATTAAATCCTACTCCGCACTTCGATTCCGGCAGCGCGTGTCGTTGAAAATAATTTCGATTAGATTGAATCGCGGTTGTGTGCAACCACTCTTTCGGAAAACACTGTTTTTCGCGAAACAAGTGGTTATTAAGCCATGGGTCTCGAAAAACTAAGATATTTATAATAATATATTCAACGCAGTGTGTGTACTAGAAAAAAAGAAAAAAATGAGATATACATATATACATTTTTGCGTACTATATAAGATATATATATATATATATATATATATATAATTATAAGAATATATTAATATAATAGAAATTTTTTAATTCATCTTTAATCATACGTTACTTCCTGTTATGACGCACATATGACATAATTTGTATAAATTAAATTATATTTACATTATTACTTTAATTCTTAATTATAGCACTTATCGCTTTCTTTATACTAAATTTTAATAAAACAACCTTAGCAATTTCCAAGTTGCAGAAATTCGAATTTTTAACGTATCGCGTTGCAATAAATCGTTATTCCGGAGACTGACTGGTCCACTATTTCCCGTGTTTCTTTTCACATCAGCGCTCGCCGATGTCTCACGGTACGGAGAAGCTAAGGAAGTCAGCGTCTCGTGAAAGAATCGCGCATCGTCCTGCCATTTCATGTCCTACCGGTCGCGCGTCGTTCCACCTTTTCCCCGTCCTGAATAAGGTCGCGAAATTTACGGCCTACTTCCCCCGACGTAGGAGAATATCGCGACGCCGGTGGACGCTGCCAGCGATTCGATTGCTTTCTCATCCGAGCGCCAATTCCCCTCGAGGTCGTCGTTGCGGAACCATTCGAGCCGTTAATAATACACTGCCCATTCGATGCATCGACGAGGTACATCGGTCTCCATCGTTGGTCCCTAATGGTTCAACGACGAGCGAAAACGTATTCATCGGCGTTTAACTCTTTGTGCGAAAATACAGTGGTAGGAGCGACACGCGACTCGACTCGATCGACAAGACCCGGTTCGGGGAAGGGTTTGAAATAATGTTGGCACCTCGTTAAGCAAAGATAATAACGATCGCGAGAGAGCAATAGCATGGAACATTGGAAATGGTAATACGATGAAATGGACATACGATGAAATCGGTAGCGTAGAGAGCCGACGATCGGCAGACAAATTGAACGCACGGTTGCGGTGACGTTATGACGCCGTGATGAGTCGGGAATTACGGAGATCCATTTGTATCGGTGATACGCTCGGTGATACGGTGAACGAGAGGGTAAACTATCCACTGATAAGTGTCTATGTATAACTTGCCATTGAAAAACCAGAGGTCCAATAATCACTAGTGATCAATTAGCGCTCATAAATGATATTAATGGTTAACTGTGCAAAATGTATCTTTTAATGCTCATGATGTGACGATTTAATATTCCTGAAAAAAGTAAACAAGTTATATTAAACTAAGAATACTTTATAAATAAACGTAATTATATATTATTATTATTAGCATAATAATTATATTGATATTATTAATGTTATAAATAAAAAAGATACATTTATTATCATTATATAATTGCGTATTTATAAGCAAATGTACTTAATTAATATAATATTCATTGCTTACTTAAGCAATTGATTGTGTTTAATTAAAATAACAAATATGGATGTTCCATCCATTATATAGTTCCAATCATAAATATTTTATATTAAATCGATCGTTTATACGAAGATAGAATAAAAATAAGATGTCATTGCTTATTGTATATTAAAGGATGCCCCACACACAGTTATTTTTAATCAGACCAGACACATGATACGTTTAAATAAAATTTGAAGCAGATAGCATCTGAAAGCAATGTACGAAATATGCATATATGTACATAAAAATATCTGTACTCTATCTGTGATTTACAATTTGAAGGTGGAATAAAAATAACAAACGTTATTGCAGACGTTATTACAGACGCTTACATATTAAAGGATGACCTACATTTATTTTAATTCAGACTTAAATAAAATTTGAATCAGGTACCATCTAAAACAGTTTGTATAAAATAAGCATATAGTACATACTAAATATCTATACTTTATATATAATTATACATATAGAATGTTACCAGAAACATAATCTCTCAACTAGAAATTTTTTAATTATTATAATTTTGTTTTGCACAAATATTTGATGGATTATTATATTTCCACAACTTCCAGTTATTTTTATCAATTTAACTTAAATAAGGCTTAAAAATAAAAGCAGGCCCTAGATATGTAAATATGCTGTTTTTCTTAAACGCAGATCGTAGAATGACAATAGTTGTGTTAATTAAAATTATTCTCTCTGACATATTACAACATACACAGAAGTTACAATTGTAAATTTCATAGTTAAATAAATAATGCAGCATTCGATGTATGTTACTGTCGAACTTGAAAAAGCATGTTGTTCGATTTACACTTTTATCGGATCATTGATTTATTCGACGATACCAGTACCTATATGTATATTGGGAATTAAATGGTTGGAGATTACATAACTATCTATGTATACGATATATAGACAGTAGATGCCACGTATATGCTCATACAAGGACTGTTCACATAGAAATCGCCTCGAGGTAGTCCGTGCTACGTCGTACCACATAAACCGCTGATAAGGCGACTCTGTGGCAACCCTATTGGCCTGGTTCCTGTCCTCCTTTCTGTAAAGAAGTCTGCAGCCAACGTATATACAGTGAAAACGAGGAGCGTAGATACATACTGTATATCAACTCTGCATCTAGAAACGCATTTTGCTATCTCTTGAAACTGTTATACTTCGAGTTTGCCCTTATTATCACGACTCAAATGAATATATTCATTAAATTTGCTACCATTGACGTGTCTCTCGATTATCATTTTATGATTTTAATCATTTGTTTTAAAAACACTTGTCACATCCACTTTTCACAGTAGAAGTGTGTATTTATGACTATGTCTGTATTAATGAAATTTCAGATGAAATGTTGAGCAAATTACGAACAACGAAATATTTCGCACATTTATTTCAATGCGCGGTGACAATAGCATTGCGCGCGATTGATTTAATAATAATACGCAGTGGCACGCACTTTGGTCCGATAATTAGGCAAACATGTGCAAATCGTTACTTTTAAATCAAATTACAACCGTAGGGGAAAATACTCATAACAATAAGCACATGTTATGTACGTCAACTTTATTAAAAAGATGTTAATTTATGAAATCAGAACGTTATCATCATTATTGAATTTTTATTATAATGTGCTTATAAAAAAAATTGAATTAATAATATTTATTGAATAAGAAAGATTAATTATAAATTATTGTAAAAATAACTGTTCAACGTGATCAATAAATAAGAGAGGTCAATTCATCGTATATAGTAATTATGTAAAGTTTATTAAAATTAAAGTAATATTTCTACGGAAATTTATGGACTTTACAATTTTGCCATAAAACTGAATGAACAATGTAACAAAAGTAATAATTAAAATTAAATGAATTCCATTTCTTAGAAGTTATGTGTGAGTGCTTATTAAAGTTTCTTTTCATTAAAAGAAAATTTCCATTAAATTTTATTTTAAATACCAATAATTAATAAGATTTTGGTAAGACAATCAAAATTTTTCTTAATAATTATGATGTTGACAAACTGCTGGGATACTAATCATAATAATCTGATATAGAAGTATAATTTTTATTAATTATATCACAATCAATATATCCAGAAAAAAGACTGCAAATCAAATAGATATAAAATTATGGTTATATAACATTTATCTCAAAAAATTTATTTATAATTTATCCGACTCTGAATGCTGAATATTGAATTTCACGTTGAAAATTAAGTAAATTCAATCCGATGGAGAATATAATCCATGTAAAGTATCTAATAGTAAACACATCGATGGAAATATAATTTCATCTATTGGAATCGTTTGTTTGTTGTAAATTATTTGTTGCAAACATTGAACGAGTAGATTTTAATTGCTGAAGATGTTCAATACGAGACTACAATGTGTAGGATGTATTTTTGCTTTTGCAATATCTGAAAATTTGACTTTATGTAATTAGGTATGTGTATGCTTCATATTTCGAAAAATAAGTTAACGTATATTTAGATTGTTTTATTTTATTTTGCTTTTGCAATATTTGATTGGCTTTTCGCGAGCTCGCTACTTATGTGTCAGCAAGAAATAAATATAGGATTTAGGAACTTTGATATATATACAATCAGATGTTTTAATTTTGTTACGGGCTAACGATTCTTTTTATCCTCTTTTTTGCGGGCAGTATCCAAATAGATGAATTAGATTGAGCTTATCGATTAGCAAAATGTCTGGAGCACACACACACACACACACACACAAGCGTGCCTGTAATTCCGTATTTAGACAATCTGCTTCGAATTTAATTCAACAATGTGAATATGTGTTTAACAAATATTTTCATAATAATTTCAATTTTATTTGAATATAAAGACAATTTTTTTAAATACATCACATACAAATAATATCTAGTGTCATATTTTCTATTTTATTAGTAAGATAAAGTCAGTATAGCCTTATTTCAATAACAAATTAATAAAATTGATATTTTTTGTGAAGTCTTTTAATTAATAACATGTAATTCTAAAATATCTTATTAAAAAGCAATTTTGAAATGTTATACGATCGACAAACGAGAATGTTAGAAAATAAATTTACAACGTTTACATTTCAAACACGAGGGTTTTTTTGCCAAAACAATTTTCGTAAAAACCCACGTACACGTAAACATCCGCATGCGAGGAAGCAACTTCCCTCGAATAGTCCATAAAAACTTTATGAAGCACGTCAATTCCATCTACCCACCGTCACCGTGTCTTTCCAAAAAAATAGGCGCTCGCCGAAAGTCGATCGTGGGATTTCCTACGTATTTCCTACGTATTTCCTACGTAAAAGTTTTCTATTCAGACTGCAAGCTGTTAGCGTAGTGAGTGAGGATAGCCCCGCGTCTGGATGGCCCCGTTCGTCCGCTTGAAAAACCAAGAATGTCCTATGCTATAAGCTCGGCAATGATCCGGCAAACTCGCGGCAGTATTACGAGTTTGCAGAATTTTGATCGTGACCGCACAAGCGAAAGTTTCAATCGTGTTTTTCCAGCGCAACTCCTTGAGTTCTTTCGGTCATATGTGTGTTCTAGCATGGAAAAGCATTCTTCTCGCGCCACTCCATTACGCCCCACTTTTTTCTAATCTTTTATATATAAAATGAAGATTAGAGACACAAGAGTAAAGCATTAGATAAAAATATATAATATATTAAAATATATAATATTTGCTATTTGCTATTGATAAAAAGATCCAAGCCTTCAGATTCTAACGCTTTTTTTAATGTTTTACATAATGTTTAATGTACGCTACACATTTTATCTATTTTTCTCTCAACTACTTATGTAATATATTTTACATATATGGGACAATCCACGTCACTTTTACCCCCCATCTATCCAAAATTGGTATGGACGGATTTTAATGACTAAGGGCGGAAAATGTTCGTCTTGAAAAGCAGAGCTTTCGAAAGGTGTGTGGCATATATGCGCAATTCAACATGGCGTCATAGTTATGGCTGCTTAAAGGGATAAATTCAAAATTTCAGATCCAACATGACGCCATGTTGAATTGCGCATATATGCTACACGCCTTTCGAAAGCTTTTTTCAAGACGAACATTTTCCGCCCTTAGTCATTAAAATCCGTCCATACCAATTTTGGACAGATGGGGGGTAAAAGTGACGTGGATTGTCCCATATATGTAAGTTATATATAAAGTTATAGTTAAGTTATATATATATTTAAGTTCTGACAACTTTTATGTCTGATCTATGCATCTTTATTTCATCTTTACATGCGCTGCGAGAGAGTTTATATAGTGCTTGTGAACGGAAGACGCGAAACCTTTCGTGTCTCCGTTAAATGTGCGTGTAGTTTTCGCTTTTTGCATCTACACTATATTCAGGTAAATGTGGAGACATCAAATATTCACCAACTTGACATCCGCCTGCCAGTTACCCGCGTTGCCCGGAGGACAATCAGGACCCATCCTCTCGCACGATCGTGTTGCACGACCTCCCGGGGAATTATTTCTCCACCGCCCTTACAGTCTCGGTTGTAATCCTGTGCGGTCGCGACGTGAAACGGAATAAAGTATCTGTCGCTCTGCCGTGGTATTCCCACAGAAACTTATTAGCGTACAATTGTGGTGTTGAGGCGAGAATGTGCGCACCTCGCCGAGCGTACGTACAATTCATATACAGCAGATATACGTTCTCCCACCGGCAACGAAATATACATATATCGTTGTATCGTGTCATTATGGTTGCGTCAGGCCGCCCACGCGTGTGCGATGGCACGTGTTCGGTATCGGGTAACTCTAGGATAACTGGCGAGATACTTATACAAATTGAGATGTGAGAAAGATATGTCTCTCGACGGCGGCGAGTCTATTTTTCCATCTCGCCACCCTCCTTATTCTTTCCGCTTTCCATTGCTATCTCTCTATCTCTTCCACAGTTTCCCTCTGCCTCGTCTTTTTCCGCTCACTTCGCTCGTACGTTCTGGGAGAACGTATTCCCGTAACGTGTGGTGCGCGCGAATAAACAAAACGGCAGTAATCTCCGCACGCACAACCCGGCGAACGCCCTTCTCTTTATCGTGAAAACGCCGCGGCGCCGTTTACCCGTTTCAATATCAGCTTGCTAAACGAGATCTCAAAGGAGGCACCGATCTAGGAGGTACCCACGATATTCCCCGAGTACTCTGCGAGATTCCATTACGAGATGGTACGCGGCGGGGACCGCGTTTACGCTCCACTGGCACGCAGATGCGTCAATCAGATCAACAGGGAATTCGGCTGGTTGGTATTGAGTCACGATAATCGAAAATGTTCATGTACCCTTCGGGCAAAACGATTGTCAATCAGATTGATCCACAGATAAGGACCATTCGCACCCGCGACTCCTCCACGAATCTTTTGAAATTCGATTTTATGCGCAGGGCACAGCTTTGCCGGACGTGCGGCCATCACGTTAAAACTGTCCGGCGTTGACAATTAGTTTATGAATGTCGGTGACAGATAAAAACGCGAATGATTGACCGTGAAATATATTACGGATATCATCGCTTCGAATGTTAAGCAATGAATAGACATTTCTGTATTAGTCTTCTTCGATATGATTTTTTCAATATATATTATAGAACTTGGAATTCTTATGCGTATCTCATTGATATAAATATCGAAATTAACACACGTTTAACGTTTAATCAATTCTTTCAGTCTAATTGAAAATATAAATTATTTTAATTTACTATATATATATTTTATTCGTTGTTTAATAAAATGTCCTATTTACGAAGATTTGCAGATTGTTATCGGATTGCATTCTTCCGGCGAGAATAATTTGATACATTGATAGCGATGCATCGATTTCTTCAAATAGGAGCAATTTCATGTTTCACGAAAATTTTGGAAAATATTTTTTTTTTATTTGACATGAAGTCGGTATAGTCGAGGATGACGATGGCATGGCTCAACGCGATAACGGAGGATACGTTAGAATGAACATCCATTGCATTAGTTGTCATTGATAAACTGCGACATTGGACGTGACATCATATGTGTTGGCATTACGGCGAAATCCGGCATTGTTTAGACTGTGTGATAAAGTTCTGCAATTCCCGTCGGCAGTTATAATGGTGATTGCTTCGAACGACAAGCGTCAGACTAACACGATGTAGCACGCGAAATTTCGGTTTCATGTCGTTAGAAGAATATATGCATGCAAATACACGCACACACGCACGTGCGCGCACATGCACGCACACACACAACATACAATGTCACTTTGAAAGATCTTAATAAGAGTGTACGATCAGAGATTGAGAACGTAATAAAAAATATTATACACTGAAATTTTTACAATATTTGAAGTAAAAATCGATTGGTATATAAATACTAGTATTATATAACATTTTAACATACATATGACTTTTTCTTTGCGTTCAGTTGTAACGATAGAAACGCATTAAACATTGAATTTATACAGAAATTATCACAGTTTTAATTCCAAATTATAATCACACGTATAGCAGATTTATAAATAGTGAAAACAATACATCGCTTTATTCTCATGTTTTACATAAAATAAAGACGAGATCTATATTTTGCGCATTTTATTGTTGAAAAATGAATATTTTGTATAGAAAAGCATAAAATTGAATTCACGCAGGATCAAAAATGAAAATTTTCACTTAGCGATTAATTATAATAGTTGTGACACTCGTGGATATTGATATAAAGGTGGCATTAATTGCAAAGGTATTCAAGAGAATCTTTAATAAAATTACATATGATTAACTTATATATATATATAGTATATATCCATATATATATATATATGGCTACGAATTTTACGCAGGCTGTTCGCGGATCGCAAGTGTTTAGTGCATGGCGAGAAAACGGTAGACTTCGAAATTCGTGAAACTGTATTACGGAACGTGTATAATCTGAAACTTTGGCACTTTGGCATAAGATTTTAATCGAACAGAACTTTGTCTTCGCTATACACTTCGGTCAGTGAGTGAAGCTCCAGTGTAGCAGTATGATTCAGATTCTTTTTTATATAGGAATTGCACGCTTGTTTTTTTCTTTGCCTCATGTGAAAGAATAAACCTGCTTCTTGATCTCGCGTAATTAACAAGACGGTAATTAGCAGAAACTCGGGTAAAGTTTTTGCGAATAAACTCTTGACGGGATACGTTCTAGTGAGGTTATTATTAGATATTGATGCAGTGCGCAGTTTAATCTAGAATACACATAAAATGGACAAAAATATACACCACTAACATATAGGATCTCTATCACTACTTAAAAAATAAGTGTAGCAATGAACAAAAACAAAATTATTTATTTTTGTTACATTTTGGTTATAAAAATAAATCTTAGCGATCATACATTTTTTTATGACAATTTAGCTTCAATTCTATGAAATTAAAGCTAAAGTAATTAAAGCTAAAATAATTGTTTCATTGATGCTATCAATCTTTATAATAATTATATGTTATTAATTATTTCTAATTACTTTATCCTTAATTAATTTTTGTATCAAAAATTTACATTAATTTAATTAAAAAGAAATTAATATATTGATTTTTTTAATTAAATTAATGCTTATCAAAATATCACAACGTAAAATATATATAGAAAGAAAAAGAGATAAATAAATAAAAGGAGTATATATTTTTTAAGATGCAGATATTCTATTTACTCGCTAATCAGCATTACATTAATCAATTTTTTGTTTGGTCGGATATTGAAATAAATCTGCGTCACTTATTTTTTCCTTAAGTCACGATATAAAACTCATCCATATACGAACTTCATTAGGTAATAAACGATTCTATATATATCCGAACGTGCATGCATTGGAACGCGCTTACTGTATCCTTTCTACGTCTTCCTTTTATTTCAGCCATGCAGTGGTCGTCGCGCGATCGTTATTCCCGAACCTGCCTGCCGCGTTTCTCGCGTAATTAGCGGGACCACGTGCGAGCAAAACTTAGCCCATAAATTTTAGGGAATGGAAATGGCGTCACGTCCGATCTCTCTCGCGATCTTTCCATCTTTCTCTCGGCGCTCTATCTCCGCCTGCCCGCCCGGCGCATTAAACGTTATTCTCCTTTCTAGAATGTCTCTTTCACGTTCTGTGGCCACGGAGAAATCAGAAGACGCTACCCACGCTGATCACGTACCGCGCACTAAGGCCAATCTGTTCTCCTCTGCCGTCACGTTTGACAGTTTACGTCATTCGCGCTGCGCGCCCCATCTATACGCGATCTACCTTCCCAACTTGGGTAAGATGTCAATCATGTTTCAGCCCACAGGTTTCGTCGCCGGAATTCGAATTTTCGGCTGTATGGCTGTATCCGCCGTCGAATCACAGACGTTTCAACGAATTATGAGATTCCCGAAAGACCCAGAGCTTATTTACTGTTATCTGGGTCCCGGAATTGTCAAAGTTGTACTCATTTTACGAGCTTTTTGTCGCTAATAAATGCTTTTATATGTCTTGTGCTTTTGTTACTCGGTCTGAACTTTAAAAAGTTGCATAAACTTAACAGTTTCTTATTAAAAGTATTTTATTCGTTTAGAGCGACGGCTAACATTTTGTAATTTATTTATATTATTGGAATTTAGAGAGAGAGAGAGAGAGAGAGAGAGAGAGAGAGAGTTCGACGAAGTTATTTAATTGTCAATCTTTTATAATTAAAGAGTTATATTGATCCTGATAACAATCGAGATGTAAGTCTTTATCACCTGTGGCTGAAAGGTGACTTATTTGATTAAAAATATGTTTTATTTATTGTTTAATTTAATTTAACAGGTTTTTGATTTCAATGATATTCCTTTAATCACTATAGTATAGCCTACTCGAAAGAAATACTATTAGATACTTTTGATAAAATAACATTAATAAAAATATTTTACGTGGTAGAATAATCAATGAGGATTACAACCGGATACTGAACATTTCATAAATAACGACTGAGTAATGTGAGATAAATACTGACTTGAGCGTTTCCACGTTTTTGTCGTCAAATTCACATTCGTGCACATGTCGAAATATTTGCGTTATCGGTTCGTCGAGCAAAGAGATACCATCCCGTCTCTCCCGCGCGCGCGGGCAAAAGTGGCGGGCATGCGATCGGATCGGTTTGTTTCAGGTTCAGAGGCCGACTTCAAAAATGATTCGCGTGCCTGTTAAAGGGCTTTTAAGCGGACGACAAACACACGGCTACACGTGACATTCGGTTACCGTGATTTTCAAACCGTTAACAGCCGGCCGTCGAACAGCGCCGATGCGAACGCCAACAGATTAATGCTAATTTACTCGATATTTACGCTTCTCCTCGACACTGTGGCCGGGCAACATATTTCCATTGTTTTACTACGGTGTGTCAATATTGAATAGCCGCGCAGCGATAGACTATCGGGATATTTACTATAGCGTTGCCTACATGTAAGCCTCCAAACGCGCGAGCATGCCGTATGGTAACTGATAGATTGTCCGATTATTAAACATAAAATTCGAAGCTCTAGACTCGAGCAAATATAAAAAAGTGTCACTTTTGATTAACATCCCAGCTCGAATCGAGTGACTTTACGTTTATTGACAAACGTCTCTTGTATTTCTAGCTGCGCTTCTACCTTGTGGGTTACACACTGAGTCGCATTTTAATATTCAAATAAATCCATTTGTCAATATTTATACACATGCGATGTTATTAAATCATTTTAGTGCAACGATATTTATTAAGCAAATTTAAACTACGATATATGTGAATTGAAGGGACATAACATCATTCTCGAGAAATTTTTAAATTCTCGGCCCTAAGGAAATCAAACGCCACCAGAGATACAACAAGATATTATAACGAAGGTGTGTCAACATAGGTCGGAATTCGGTGCATAATTCAATAAAAGAATAGAGAAAGAGAGGGAAAGAAAGAGAAAAAAGAAGACAGAATAAGAAGGTTAGAGAGAAAGAAATACGATGTTAAATTCACGTATGAAAAATGAAACGGAATATAGATATAAGAATCTCCAGAGGATATAGAGCTGATTCGTATCCTTTGTATAAACTGGAAAATCGGTTTTTTTCCAGAAATAACGTTGAAAAATTGTAAAATAAGGATAGAAGGGTCATGCAATAACACTTTTACAAATAATATATTAAATAAAGAAATAAATAATTTATTACTAATAAAATATATCAAATGGAAGATACATTTCAGGTATTTTTTTTTAAGAAGAGAAAAATTCAACATGACTACTAATTGTAAGATCTATAAAGTGAAATAGTGTGGCCTTAGTATTAATTATTAAATTATTACATATTTATGTAACATAAACATTTGTTCTAATAATAAACAAGATAATAATACATACAATGTATGCATTCTCTGTATGCCGTTATCCAAAATTTCACGAAAAATTATATATTGTTAATTATACAGCTTTACATCTTTTTTATTTTTAATATGAGTTGTATCGATGAAGTTGATATATATTATTACTTATACTCTCAAAATATTTTTTAATTATCCGTTTGATGATATAATAATTGCGCGGTTATTTTACATTGTATGATTAAACGTGTTTCGTACCTTTATTATCACATGTATCTAAAACATGTAAAAAACTTTTAATAGCTGTATATATTTAATATCTTTTTCATCTTTTTTACATGACCGAATATATTTTTATAAAAGCAATTTTATAGATCAATATTTATCTTAAACTCGCATTGTGTATAACTATGCGATACATATATTTTATAACAAAGGTTTTTGATAACAAAAGCGCTATTTATTAAATTTTAATAAACGAGCAAGTAAATATGTGTGTAATCAGAAAGATCGAAAATTTCTCGTGTCTCTCGGAACCGAAACGTAAAGGATGGAGATGGGGTCCACAGTTTGTTTTCTCAAGAATTTAAGCAATCTGGAGAAGTCAGAATCGCTGACCTAATAAGCTATAATCCTATTCTTCTTAACCCAAAGCGGTCGGCCGTACAATTGTCAATAGAAGTTTGAAAACACGAATTGATGATGATATTGAACTGTATATAAGAAGAAAATTTAATTAACCTAGACAAAACTAAAATAAACTTTTATTTACCATAATATATACTATAAGCTATAATTTATATATAATGTTACAGTGCAATTTTTACATTATTATTATTATTATTTATGTATTTTAAGATATGCCATTATATGTGACGTTCAATTTGAATTCCTACATTCAAGTCCTTTTATTTTTTATAAATAATGTTGCTGTCTCAGATAGGTTACTTTGAACTAAATTTCACGCGGCAAAAAGAACAGGCTGCAATTTTTACGTAATTCAATAATGTATCGTTTCTTTTTTTTAATTTATACAGTTGCTTACAGTTTCCAGCGTGCTGTGAATTAATGACTCTCTTTTTCATAAACAGGAGATTTTCTAGTGTACTAGTGCGTCCTTCGCGGCCATTAATTCAGGGTTGATAATCTCTTACATCATTCTCAAGCCGTCTCACTACGAAATGCCGCGGTGAATACTTGCGCGTATATCGCGAATGTACGTACCTTTGTCGCGTGTCTCTGGAGATTTTTCCAGCTGGGGATGAAATGCGGCTCGCAATTAGATCCACCTAGCGTGGCATATTTGCGGAACTATGCGCAAGATACTTTCCATCCACGCAATTTACATTTCTCCCCAGCCTGCTCTTTTTTCTCCTGAGAGCACTTTCATAGGAATTATTACTCGTAGTCATGCATTATCTTGTCGTGTTTAGATTATTGACATCGAGCATCGATATAAGACACGTGATTCATTCAGACGCGACGAAGTCTGTACGTTATATATGTAGTTTCATAAGTTTCCGCAATTTTATTTTTTTTGCGTTAATTCCACGCACTCATGAAACTCACCAGAATATATGACGTTGCATTGACATCGACCAGAATTGCTACTGTCTACCAATCCAATTATTCCGTAATCAGTCAACCAATAGGGCAGACGCTGTCTGATCCGTACTGTATATGCGCGTTCATTACAGATCATAAACATAATTTAATTACATCGGTAATCTCGTTCAATGCTTGATAAATTAAGATTACTAGTCTTTTATACAAAAATGTATTATATTTTTTGCGATAGTTATGTCAAGTCGTTTTTATTAATTATTTCTTTTTTAAGATATGCTGCGTAAAAATTACATTATCCTATTTTAAATCTAAATTAACTATAAAGTTAGCAAATTTTTAAGAATCTTACGTGGAAGGCAGTTTTTTTTACGATTTTAAAACGTTTGCGGAAGAAGCTTTTTATTCTAGTAGAATAAATTTCGTTCAAACGTTTGTTTAGCATACTAATATTATTGCAATTTTAATGAAGAAAAATCTCACGTCGCATATCCTTTTTAAATAGCATCATAACCCGGTATCAGACTAACTAGTTTAATCTGTTTTAGGGCGATATATCATTGCTAACGCTTATTCCACAGTCTGTCAGTTCTTCCGGTGCAAAAGAACAATGCTGAGATTTATATGGAAATTTGCAGTTCCTCTTATATTTCATGTATTTAGTTGGAGATCTCTGGGGGGAAAAAATGTATCTATACAGCATATATCGTCTTTTCAAGCTCGGTTCGCGAGCATTTTTATCCGTCATTCGATTTGCATTGCAGATTTAACCGGAAAAAGCATATCGAGATTTTTTAGACAGAACTTTAGTTAGATAATGCAACGTCATTCATGGTTTGTTATATAAATATATCGGTTTTTTATTAACATTTCAACGTTAATTGTATAGATAGCTTCAAATTTGTCGAATCTTTGTAGATCAATTTTTGCAATTTATTAAAACAGAGACTAAAACAAAATCTAATAAGGACGTCTATTGTTTTACGTGCGCGATAAATGTCAAGCAGTAATTAATCAAACTGTTTTAAATTAAGTTGTTTCAACGAGCGAAATCGCGCAAAACGGCATAGCGCATGTAAGAATGGTAGAATTTCGCGGTGGATCTATAGCTGCAGAAGCAGTAGAGCTTCGCCGACGCTGCTTGGTGGTTGGTTAAGTAACGAGCGGTGCATATTTAGCCGCGGCTTCTCTGCAGAGACATGCAAATGTACAGCGATGGCTCCTCTCGGTTGGTTGCCTCTATACCACGTGAAATATACTCCGCTTCATGCTTAATCAAGATTTCGCCGGCCATTATACTCGGGAGAACCATTCTTCATAAAGTTTTGCATTTTGACAAATCTGCGATGTGTAAAGAGAGCATAATATTTTTACATAAATTTTTTACTCTGATTTCTTATTGTTTCTACAATATTTAAATATATTGTATGTATTTGTACATACCTATACCAATTTTTTCGTTGATTCGAATTACATATGTAGCTTATTATTATATTATTATTGCTTTTTATTTAATTATTTTGTAAATTATAGTATTTATTCTTAAAATAATATAGATCGTTGAACATATCAATGTTTATTATAAGAAAAATTGAGTGTCTGTTTTTTCAGGAAGCTAAAGAGCCATCTAAGATTTTAAATTTGCACATTGTTTCTTTAGTTTTACTATGTTAAAAAAAATTGTTTTCTTATTTTTATTTATGAATAAATTATTGTTATTATTGATATAAATATTGTCTTTATCAAATTTTCGAGAAAACATTTATTCTCTCTCTCTTTTGTACTAACCATTAAATATAAAATAATATTAACTTAAAAGAATAAAGAAATCAAAATCAGATTATTAGGAAGTTGTAATTACTTATACACTTACGCAACTATTTTACATGTACTATCTACATGTAAAATCTTTTATTTTTGCAATAATATGTGTACAACATGTATTTTTTTATTGTTTGCAAAACATATGTCCGCAACAGTCTGGATACTCTTTATTGTTATTCTCTTCGTGATATTCTATCCCTAGGGGACATTGATATGCAGGGCATCTAAAATTTATAGAAAATTAATTTCTGATCTATATAGCACTAACCTTCGCTTATTGCTTAACTTACCCTAACATACTCAATTCTGAATCTGAATAACATGTCACTTTACAGCAATCACATTGAGCCGGTTGTGCGTTTACAATATGTTCGGGACAATTCTCTGTAAATATAAAAACATAATTATATTAAATTGCGTATAATTTAGAACAGTTACGAAACGTGCGGATTGCGTCAAATAAAAAAATGTCGTATATAGTGTTGTAATTTCTCAATTGAAGAATATCTATATACATAAAATATATTCCATACACGGAAAAAACGGTATAGTTGCCACATCCAAAGAAATATAAGATTTGGCCCAAGAATATCTGGTGGTTATCACACCCATATTGATGTGGTGTCATATATCATAGTTGCCGCACCACCGCACCACGCACCAGCGCTGGTATCAATTCTCTATGGTTGCCCCAAACATTATATAGTGTATAGTGATCTATCAATGTGGGTGTGACCACCACAGATATTCCTGCACTAAATTTTACTATTTCTTTGGATGTGGCAACCATATATACCGTTTTTTCCGTGTACCTTATTATTATTAAATAAAACATTTTTGATTTTATATGTAGATGTTTTAATGACTCTATTTATTAATTATATTTTAAATCTTTTATTGTTATAATCGCTTTCAACTTTGATGTAAATTCTTCCAGACCCGCTGTAATTCGTGTAGTAGTTCGCTTATATTCTATTTTTTATTTAGTTATGACATGTTAATTTATCTATGTATAATATTTACTTGTTTATTTATTTTGTGTAATTTAATTATGTCATATTCTATAACTTTCTTTCCGTAATTATTATTAATTTATTTATTTTATGGCTAGTACACACTAAAAAATATTTTAGTAATTTTTTATTAGAAGAGAAGAAATTATGTTATATTTTATGCAATAACATCCTTATCGCTCATTATTGACCTACGACCTTTCCACACTGCCTTGCAAACACGAGCTTGATTTTCATTTAGTATAAAGTTTTCAATTTATTACAAATGTAACATTAATTAATTGTCAAAAGTATACGATCTTAGAGAAAAACATGTAAATTAGTGTCAGATTAATGGAATTATATGTTATAATGCATGATTTCACATTGAAATCAAATAATCTTTTTTGAACAATCCTTTTTTATTCAGTACCACATTAGATTAAGTAATAGAGATAAATATAAAATGGATAATGTAATATATAATGTAAATACGTACCATATTTTGGAGTTTGTGTGCTGAAATGAAACAAGATGAGAAGTATGCACAATGCTCCGAAGTGTTTCATCTTGCTGGTTTACGTTGAATGAGATAAGTTTTGAGACACAGTTTCGAGATGCGGGAACAATTCTCAATATATACATTCTTGACATATGTCTTTTGAACTTTGGTCTTTCTAAAAAGATTAGATAACGAGAAAGTATAGTTGTGTACAGAAAGATTGTCCAGTTGAGTTTCGGATATTTGTTTGAGTTTTTCATTTGGAAGTGGATGAGTATACTAATGCACAAGAGCAGATAAACAAGATGTCAAATATGTTAAAATGTTACAAGAATTGATAATTGCTGGACATGGTAGCAATTATTATTATGGATATTAAATATAAATAGGATGCGTCCGAAACTTAATCGGACAATCTTTCTGTCCACAACTGTATCATGCAGATTTTTTTAAAATAGTCTTTGCAGATATATTGAGCATTTATATATGCACATATTAATTTAAGATAGCAAATGTTTACACATGATTAACATTAGTTAACGTCAATATTAATAGTCAGTATTGGATAATTATACTGTAAAATTTACAGTTTTATAGTTACTGTTTTATGATTATGATTAGAAAAGTTCCTTATTTTTAAATTTTAAAATATTACGAATCTTATCAGTAAAACGCATACATTAAGGTAAAAGTACCAACCGTAAAGAACTCGGACATTTAAGAGTATTTGTAACAGTATAATCAGCCAACATTTGCAATCAATTACGCAAGATTTACATAATAGATAGTTATATTTACATTGATTTTAGTATTATAAAATTTAATTATTTACTTCTGTTATTATTTATCGCGTTTCGTTATCGAAGATATTACTATTATTGAATTATGATTATGTCATCGACCTTTTAAAGTTTTATTTTTATTAGGAAGAAAATATGATATACATTTATATACTTATATATGTAACTTTATTAGATATTTATGCATATGATACTTTATTTATAATCAATTATATTATATAACTGATAATAATTTTCACACATATATTCATAATATAGAAATTTATATTATATTTCTAATGTCTCGTATTACTTCTGCTACACCGCGGACAGCAAACAGGATATTCAGAATTACGGTCTCCAAGATGTTGTCCTGCATTCTTATCACAATTACACCTAAAATAATTAATTATGGTATACATTAACTTTGTGTCAACAATCGAACAATTCATTAATGCATATGCAAGTTTTTAGTTACAATGTAAAAGTATTACGTTTTATTATATAATTTATTAAACTTACTCTTCTACTTTAAACTTATTCTGCGATGTGCATGTTACTTTTACACATCTTTGCCGATCTCCTTCAGGAAGCACCTCGCTAAGACAGTTCTCTAAAATAATTTTTGTGATAAGATGATGTATATTATAAAATAAAAAAGAAAATGTATATATTTTTTTGTATATGTGTGTGTTTGTGTGTATGCTTATATAATACATTCTTTTTATTTCAAATATAACTAAAGAATAAATTTAGGTTAATAATAAATACATAAGAACACATGATAATTTCCCCGCAAATTTATTTAAATTATTTTATTATATATCGAAGAAGAAAAAGATAGAGAGAGGAAATTACGTACCATATTGCGGAACTTGCACTGAATAATCCACAAATAGTAGAATAATGCAAAACAACGCAAAACGTTTCATTATGTAATATATGTTGCTACACGAGAGAGATTCAATAAACTATTATGAAGGATTCTAATATCGAACTAAATTTATAGAGTATCTCATATCAGAAATGCAAAGTCAGGAATGAAGATAAGACTGTAAAATAGTTGTGTCTTACGTATTGGTATTGCCTTATTATCATATGACATAATTTTTTATAATCTTGCTCGGGATTTTTCATATAGGTATATGTATATATACATATACTAAGCTAACTTGTGCAATTCATAAATTAAATAAAAAGTAATAATAATTTAGAAAAATAATTTATGCATTATATAAAAAATGTATTTTAACATGTTAAAATATATCAAAATTATTGAAGTTTTATGTTATCTGTTAAATTGTTAATATATGAACAATTTTTAATATTATTTTTAAAAATAATTTGATATATATCTGCAATTTCGCTAATTTTATTTAATTTTTGTACGCGTATTATTAAAATTAAATTTTTTTTAAATTAAAAGTTATATTATAAAGTTTAGAATTAAAAACTGATTTAATTCGAGTTAATTGCGTTTTTTTTTCGAAATTTATCTTTTTGCCCTTACCTGATAATTTGAATTATTGTTACTAATGAAACTAATATGTCCTTTATAATTTTTTTTACATCAGACAAAAACTCGATCAGATATATATTAAGCTGGGTAATATTAAATAAAGGAAGTTCGCGCACGCATTCTGTAAGTGGTATTCTCAAGGGGCATTTTGGACTTGGTCACGAAGAAATGTAAGAGAGAACGCACTCAGAACTGTGTTGTACCGCGGATATGTCGTTGAGGTAGCTGAGTCTATTCCCAAGGCTTTGTTGAACGGGATTGGTACCGAGCCCAAGGGACACGCCGAGCTACAAGATCTCTATTATGTCAAGAAAAGGCGGAATGAGCTTCTTGGGACTTTCGTTTCATTCGTCCGATGAGCCGATCATTCAATAGGATTCATTTCGTTTTCAACCATGAATCTTGATTTGCAAAATAAATTTAACGATTGTTTTGAGCATAATTAATTTCATAAAAGGTATAACATTAGTAATTAGACACTTGGCACGGAATGGTATTAATTGTATAAACTAATGACGCCAAATGTATTACATAAGAGGTCACATAAGAATCAATAAGTTATCGATAGTGAAGGCAACTGTATATATGGAATGATAAGATAATACTAGAGTTCAAGCGTTTGCACTTTGTAACAGTTTTTTTTTCAGAATAGACTGATCTATATTTTTTGTGATATATTTCACCGCAAATAATTTCTCCAAAATATAAGTTTGGTGTGTTTTATTTAGCTTAAATAATTATTTGAATAACAGTGGAATTCTAATTTATACATTTGTATCGTTATAAATTTTAGGTTTTTAAAAATAATGGTATGCACACTCAACGTAAAGTTGCATCTATTTTTAAAATGCTCAATTTATTATTGTAAGCGATGAAATATTCAAACACGAATCGGAAAAAGTGTCAAAATTTAGAAATATTTACTGCGATGACTGTAGCTTCAAGTCATAATAAAAATTTACTTTACGCTATTGCTTTTATTGAATTTTTTTTTAATCTTCACTGCGATTGATAGCTATACTTCTTGTGTTTAATTAAATGTTATTAATACAAATCTGTTTTTTAAACAGCATATGAATATTTAATACGATATCGAATGGAAAATGAGATGTATTAAACTATGTATTGAAACAAGAAATCAATTTGTGCAGGTTGCGTATAAATTTAGAACGAAGGGAGTAGAATCCATCGCAAAATCCGGCACACAACAGGGTCGTAAATAATCAACGGCTCTTCGATCCGACAACAATATTGTAACACCGCGGCGGGACTACCGTTGCCGATAACGTGCGATTGACAGGTCAGTCTCTATCGGCATATATCCTATCTACGTCTCCGTGACAGGTGCCGTGGTGCAGTTGCACTGAAAGCACGCGATTCGTATAACGTGAAGATCCCCGACGTCCACGAGCGCGTAATAATTTTCGCTCCTCAGTTGCAATAACTCATCGCCATCGTTGATACTCGAGAAAAACAAATTCGTGTTGTTTTCCTTTAGAACTCGTTCGGGTAGAATAGCGGCGTATCTTTTCATTGTTTCTTCCGCGTCTTCCACCGCTTGGCGAGCTTCCTGCAAAAAGATTTGCACGAATGATCGCTCTACGGATCTCAGCCGCAATGATACAGGTCAAAAGTTGCAAGCATCAAACTATTACAAAATACTTTGCATCGAAAGACCTTTTTTCCCTTCTCTACCCGCGCCTGACCAGTAACATCATCGATTTTCCAGAGTGATGTTTCAATATTTTACCGCTCCGATTTTATTCGGTTGTATGCGCGCAATAAAAAATAAAGTGGGCTATCACTGCCGTGTTCTTACCGTGATCTCCGATTCGTTCTGTTTATCCTCGGCGAGCCTTCGCCATTTCAGGAAGGCAGCCTCATGCACGCTCCTCGCTTTTTCGTATTCCGGGTAAACGTCAGTAGCGAGGCTCTTGTATCCGAATGCGCCAGCTGCGTTGGTATTACCGTCTCTCCCGTAAGAGCTACCGCCGAGGAACCAGACGGTGTATCCTTGCAAAATTGGATATTGCTTCGTTCGCATGTACCAATATAAGGAGAAGTAAAGGGCGAGCTCCTGATTGGGCCCACCCTTCCCGGGATGCTCGCCGAGATGAACGGTCGGTCGACCACCCAGCAGAAGACACAGTCCCAGACCCCATTTGTCCTTTGTGGGAAACATCTCCCATACCTCCCGGTCGGTCAGAGGGCATACCGGACTCTCCTTCATTTGCTCGTACATCTCCAACTTAGTAATTTTGTTCTCAACTGCCAGGATCATTAGCGACGCGATCTTCACATACTCCTGCGCGAATTCCTCGACGGTTCCGTTACAGGTGAAGTTTAATTTCAAAGGGGACAGTCCCAGTTTAAGAGCATTCGCCGCCATACATTCTACAGCGTCGGCATTGCATGCGATCACATATTGCTGCACGAACTTGTACCTTTTCTTTTCGTCTAATTGGGCGTCCGCTGCTGTTGTCCGAGGATTGGGTTCTTTTAACAGCTCGCGTACATTTTGCGATATTTTGTCAATAAGTCTGTATTTTGTCAGAATAGTTAAGGCCCTTTGATCCTTTGGATCATAAATGCATGGATCACCGCCAAATTGTGTCGACGGTTCTGACATGTCAGACGTAAAGAGAGTGATGATTTTGGCCGGATATGTCAGACGCGCCAAATCACCACCTAAAATTTTTTTTATACTTTTTGTTTATACATGTAATCTTTTATTTATTATTAAAAATATTGTGCTTGCAAAAAAGCTTCAGACAATTTACACTTTTTGGTATAAAAATGAAGAGTTAAGTATTTTTGTATAGGTCTTATTATATAATTCTGTATATGATATTAATTTGAGATTCTTTTTAGTAATATAATATTACTAGCAAAAGAAAGAATTAAATAAAATTAAATTTATTTAAATTTACACACACATCTCTCTCTCGTTTGAGTTATATTTTTTTGCAAAAACATTATAAGAAAACTGTAATGATAGCCAGAATATTATTGAATTTTATCTATTATACATATTATCTTTATATCTATTACATACTTATGCTTTTCCTTTCAAGACATTAACGTGAAGAGTTAATGTCTCGATGTTAATCTAATTGTAAAATAAGATTTTTACTGATAGATACAAATTAGTTTTAATTGTAGGATCAAATGCAATGCGATTTAGTCGTGAAAGTGACAAAATTAGTTTTATATTACATTTATTTATCTAACAGGATTGTGTTTGTGTATAGATTTCCAAAGAGATAGACGAGTGACGATATATATATATGAATTATAAAAGTTTCACAGAAGCAGTTAATAAAATTTTCTTGCACCTAAACCATTTACCTTTTATCGCAGAAAGTTTATTTCTCACGATATTGATCTCTTCCAGAGTCGCATTAGCAGCTTTTAACCTGTTGAGAACCTTTAACTTATCTTTCAATGTAATTGTATCATGCGGATAGCACAGAAGATTGTCTAGATCTCGGGATAGCATAACTATCAATAGATCGCGTTTTTTTAATCGCTTACAGTAATTCGCGATTTTTCGTGTAATCTCAATTGCCTTTTCGTCCGGTTGTCCCTCTGTCCCGACTTCAACGAAAGTTATACAACTATCTAACTTTGGAAGAGCGTCCGGGAATCTCCACATTATGGAGATCGATTTGCGAGGTACTACAATAAATCCCTTTTTCAATTGTTTGCCAACCATTCTTTCGAATGCCGAGCTCATCATAACTACTTCCTTGCCCCAGCCAATGATATGCAAATTATTATTTATTTTATATTTAACATCATTAATTATTAGCGTTGTACGACCGTCATACTTGATCTTCTTAGGAATAATTGCTGACGGGTAAATGCATTTTATACCGGCTTCGATGATAGCACTGAGATCTTGACGGACCTGCGTTTATTAAAGACCTTGGTTTAAAAATTAAGAAAATTACTTAAAGTTTATATATTAAAGGGGATTTTAGTTTCGGGATATTATACAATTTCTATATATACATTTGTATGTATATATTAATGAGAATACTAATACAAAAATGATATATGAATATTGCTTATCCCAAAACTGATTTATCGTCTTGTACGTACAATCTCAAGTACAACTCAAACATAATCGCGTATAAAATTGCAAAACAAAACCTCTTCCTTGAGAATTAATATGAATAAAGAGTGCCGATAAAGTAAAATAATGCTAGTAAAATAAAACACGGTTTTCTTCACATAATATAAAATAGTTTAGATATCTTTAATGTTATGTTAACCTGCAACATGGCTTTTTCTCCTTGTAATTTTTTGGTATCCTTAATCTTCTTCTGTCGAATGTTCATTTCTATATTGGAATGCACATTTTCTATCGCTATTTTATCAAATTGTCTTTGCTTTAAAGAAAGTTTTACGTCGTTTATAACTTCCTGTTTCTTTGCTTTTATCGTCGCGATTTCTTCTTGTTTCAACGAATCAATCGCATTTTGTATCTCCTCGTGTCGCATGATTTAACAATACTTTCACGATTTTATAAAATAAATTACCAAAACTAGTTGGATATTGTGATGTGATTGGATGTTATATTTTAGGTTACTAAGTTGAATGTAATTTCAAGTTTCTTTGAGTTATTTTGTTTTAATCACGTGGGAACTAAATTAATTTTTTTATGTTAATTTTTAAAGTATTAATATATTTGTCTAAAATCTGTTAAATTTTATATGATTGTTAAAGTTTTTTAATGTATTATTACAAAAATTACATTAAATTAAAATTTTTAATTAAAGAAATATTAAGAAATGGGTTGAGAGATGCGCGACGGCAATCATTGTTGTTAGAAATTGTTTGTATTATAGTTTTAATTCTATGATAATGCAAAGATATTTTATTAACGGCATTTCTTTTATTTTTGTTGATAATAATATGTATATAGATGCTTAATCATTGACGAAACATTGTTAAGGTGGTTTTTTCGTGAGAACAAGTATTAGATAAGTACCTAAATTTGATATATGTTAAATTTACAGTAATAAGGGACATGTGTACATACGAAAAATCAAGTGAGGTTACCGACACTTTACAAGAAATAAGTCATTCTAAATGTGCGTTCGCGGAGCGTGCCATTGTCATTCTATCCTTGTTTACATCTAATGAACGAGAAAGATAGAATGATGCAAATCGCCACGGCCGAGGTTTTCAACGAATAATACATGTACTTAGCGATCAGATAAATACATTATTCATCTCTTAAAATATTCCCTGAAGTTTCCGGATTTCGTACATACCTTGAAAATAAGGGCTTGCCGAATGTTTTGCTCTGATATATGAGGTTAAATAAGTAGTGGATATAATCGCATATTTGCTTTACTCGTATTGTCATGCCTGACCTAATCTAAATCGAGTCCAACCGCACTACATTGTGATATTTTTTTAATTAGTAAATAATTAAATACGATTAACGCGTGCGTGTAAAATCATGTTATATTATTATAATTATTGGAATGCTGTGTGTAATGTTTGTTTTCAATTACCTCATGACGGACTGTTACTTGACTAGCTGGGTCCGCGAAAGGACCACCTTAAAATATCGACAATCGCAAGTTAATTTACTTCGTTGCCAGCAAATGAACGGAGGAAATCAGGAATATTCGAGGAACACTGATATGACCGTTCGTCGGTGTCAAAAATTGAGCGTGCATGACATGAGGTTTTAGTATTACATTGCAAATTAATCATGAATATCTACACAATTTAAATTAGTCAAGAGCAATTACAATTATAGTAATGTTTTTGACTAATTTAATTTAAAAAAAAAATTATGATTTAATATTTAATAGATATTTGTTATTGATAATTTTATATTAAGATGACGATGCTAACATATTTCAAATGGTGAAATTATTGCATAAAGAGTAATTACTAAATTAAAATTTGTTTATTAATGGCAATCTTATGTTAAAGCGATAATAATACTTCAGTAGTCGCTATTATTGCATGATGGATACTTATTTACTGTTGGTAATTTTATATGCTGAAGTAAGAACATTTCAGGTGGCGCGATTATCGTATGTCGACGACGGAGTTGAACACGACATACGTGAATATATATTGAGTATTCTACTGTCTAGCGAATGTAGGAGAATTGAATTGGAGAGGTTATGCTGGATAAAAGTAACCTATTTAAGATATTGCGTTTCTAAAACGACACGAATTGTGCGAGTGAGAACTTTCTAAGACTTTTTAGAAAATGATCGATGTCCGAGAAGAATTGAAGTTATCAAAATAAAATTATGTTTGTCAACCGATAGAGCGACAGTGGATTTACTAGTCTGCACGATAGAGGCTGAAAGATCATTTCTAAAAAGAAAAATAATGGAAAACCATTACACCAATTTATTTCGCGTCATCTTTATGCTAAACTGTTTTGTCCTATTTCTTTCCTTCACGGGAGTGACGATAGTGACAAGCGCACCAGTGAGGCCAAGTATCATAGACATTATGAAGAATGATTCGAATTTATGCTTGACATCCAATGTTTTATATGATTCAGAATATACAAAACCTTGTGCGTCTATGGCATATCCAACTGCTCCTTGGAACTATAATTTAGAGACATTAAATGATTATCTGTGTTTAGGAGTTTATGACACAGCATACAAGATCTGTCGATATTCTAGTCAGTTACAAATTCCTCTCAATAGTACAGCAATATTCAATTCATATGTGGAGAAATATGTTCCTAATAAAAATAATGCCCAGGAAGATTTTTGTAACAGTCTACAAGGATTTACACCACTACACGAGAAAATAGATTCACTTTGGGAACAACTGGTCAAAAGTCTTAATACACCTCACAAATGCGTAAGGATATGCTTCGATTTCGAAGATAAGTTTCATCCACTATGCGCAGTATTTGCTTGGATCAAGAGCATTGATGATACGATGAAAAGTGCAAAGAAGGTAGAAACAAAACATGAACTTGTTGCAACTGATAAACCATATGTAAGTCAGTCAAAGGATGGAACAATGGGTGATAAAGCTACATCAGTTGAATCTAAAAAGATAGAAACAAAAGACTCTAAAGAACAGAACAGAAAGCAAGTTACAACAGATTCTAACAATAATAATAATGTTAAAGAAGGTAACTTAAATATGCCTGCCAATGCGCCACCTGCAGATGTAACATTTGACGAAGAAAAAGAATCTGATACTGAAAAAACAAACAACATTCAGAAGAAAATTAATAATACTTTCGAGACACAAGCTCACAAGCCAGCACCTTCGATAATTAAAGAAAATAAAGAGAATATTGGTACTGACGTTGAAGTTGCAGAATCTATAAAAGATATTCCTCCAAACAGTGATTCACAAGCTCCATCAATAAATAAAGCTATAAAAAACGTTGTAAATGAAGGAAACGCAGAGAAACCTAATGAAGATATTGATGATATAAAACCCAGTACAATATCAGAAAATACGCAAGATCATTATGATGCTGAAAATCCAGAAGAAAACATGGAAAATGATATAGATGGTATTAATACTTATAAATATGCATTTATAATGTATATTGTTGTTAATGTTTCTTAATGTGTATTTGTCTGTATGTGTATATGTCTAATTTGTTTTTCAAAAAAATATATGAACTTGAATAAAAGTAATAAAAACAAATATGAACTTTATTGCATATTTTTCCGAAATTTTACATTCTGTCGTACTTTTCGGCACAAAAGAATAAAATATATAAATTATGTTCACGTTATAAAATATTTTTATATATGCATTTTTATAAAGAAATATAAGAAGAAAGAAAATAATATATATACAGATGTATAGATACAAATTATATTATTGTAATGTATTCTATATTTTTTATATAATTTATTTAGCCTTATACACATACATATATATAAATAAATGTTATTTGTTATAATTTTCAGATGTAGGCGATACACTTCAACACCCAGATACAGGTAAGAATGCTTGATAAAAGTTGTTTCTCGTATCAATTTTGTCATATAACTAATAACTATGTATTTATAACATGTGCACTTTTTGAAAGGAAATCAAAATGAAAATGTGCAAGAAGCTTTTGAACAGAAAAACAATAATGTTCGACTAACGGAATATTCTAATATGAGAACGGAAGACGATTCCCATTTTTTCACTTATTTTACTGTGATCACTTTGGCTTGTCTTGCTGGATACATAGGTTATCATAATAAACAGAAGGTTAGTTTAACTTATGCATTTTTATTTGCAGACATTTATGATTATTTTTAATGACTTTGTCATATGTAAAATAATTCGGTTTATATTTCAGATATTTGCTATTGTATTAGAGGGTCGAAGATCAAGGAATAATCGTGGAAGACGACGACCGAGCACAGCCAGCTATCGTAAGCTGGATTGTACGCTTGAAGAAGCTGTTACATCGCAATGTAATGCTAACGTTACTCATGTCATATATTAATGCGAGTAGAGTATCATAAATTTTATAATGTCTGTATTATATAGTATTACAAGTGTAATATATTTTGTATTTAAGCATATTTTCAGTATAATATTATTTAATTTTCTAAAAAGTTTTATATTTTAGCATTGAAGCGATCTGTCATATTATAGTAACGAAATTTATGAATAATACATGATATAACGTTTAATATGATATCAGAGAATCTAATTATATTTTCAATTTATATTACAATTTATATGTTATAATTAATTGATATTTTATTATCGAGTTCAATATATGTTTCACAATTTATAAAACTTTCATTATATTATGGTTAATCTCCAGTAAACAAATTATCTAGTATGTTGTAGTGCTAGTAACAAATTTGATTAAAAATCGTTGGCAAATTGGCATTAATTGTATTTATATGAAACTCATGTTTTTTGTCGATAAAGCCTACTGACTTAACCTGATAGCAGATTGGCAGAAAAAAAATTTGTTCGAAACTTGGAGTTTTGGTCGAAAACCAGAGAAGTGGCAATCTCTCGTGATCGAATTGTATTAAATCTGTAATATTTCTGTCGACAAATTTGAAGCAACATTTTGCAGAGTCTCTTTTTGACAGACTTGGTTGTATGCATTGTTAAAAAGAATCCACACAATTTTTTAATTTTTATTTGTATTTATAAATTATAATCAGCAAGTAAATAGAAAATGATTAATAATTTTTGTTTAATATATTACATTTTTTAGCGTTTTAATAAGGATGTTATCATGAAGATTTACATTGCATATAATATTAAAACAACATAATACATATTTGGAGTTTAGCAATTTACAGAAAAAAAGATACGATATATTAATTATGATAAAATATGACACACTAAACATGATTAATTAATTAATAACACAAATCAATATTAGACAATCTATCGATTATAATTAATTGTTAATTAATTTAATAACACATATGATAGTTGATCATTTGACGTATAGCACACGATTTCTTATCCATTTACATTTTATTTTTAATGGATATGAGTATTGAATATGAGTAAGAGTAATGAATAATGAATATCTTATTTTTAATTAGTCTATGTGATACGCTATATCATTTAAATAATTATAAGTTAATCTAACCGTTGTATGTTACTTATATTATTATCATCACGGTTTCTTAATTTATTTCTAAAAAGTGAAATTTCACGAAGCTTTATGATAAATTTGGATCTGTCAATTTAAAGGAACTTAAAAACGAATCTAGTCATCCTGACGACACAGATAGTTAAAACGAAATATCGTTGATACCCGAATGTCCGTTTTTCCCAACCATTTTAGTTCTACGAATTAGAAGAAAAATAAAAAGTAAATTAAACCGAGATTAAAGTTAATCTGCATTGATAGAAATAGACATAAGATGGTCACGGGTGTAAAAAAAATTGCATGCGTGGCGCCGATAAACTTATTGGGGCATGTTACTTTATTTTCCACGAAATTTCAAAATGTGTAATACGGTGGTTCTCTTTATTTTTGACACCGTTCTGACTTACAGATAAAATGTGAGTTCTTAAGCTGTTCTTATGACACATATATATTTTATTTCTTCACGCATTTTTTTGAATTTATTGAATGTCTATTTTAAAACTTAATCGCACGTTCAACTGATTGTGAGACATTTGATCAGTTTTGTAACGTTTGTATGCGGCTAAAGCGGCAAGAGTTATATTATTACACACTTTTTTATATCTTCTTTTTTTTACAAAAATAAAATGTTATGCGATTTTAAGTACGCATAATTTACTATATCAATGCACAATTTTAAATCTTGAATTTTTGCTAAAAGAATTACTTGATTAAGAAGCTATAGTATTAATATTCTTTAGTTAATCATGCTATATTCTCTAGCAAAAAAGAACCGTCCAATTATATTCAATTAAAATTTACTGCTAATCTTGTAAATCTTTATATGCTATTTGTAATGAATTTAATATACATGATATATTATAATATATGAAATCTAAATAGTACCAGAGGGCAAATTAGATTTTTAATTAAAAGATGCATTTATACTATATATTATCTAGTACCCATTTATATATACTATATTTTTCCAGGAGCACGTAATTTTAACTTTAATGTACTTTATTATTATTATTATTATTACCACAAAAAAATAATTTACATATGTATGTATATGTGTATATATACATGTATGATTCTTTTATATAGCGATATATATAATATAATGATATGTAATTATCTCTGTATCGTTTATAGTATTTAAAATAACATATAAATGTTGAATATTTTAACTTAATTAAATACATTAGAATATATTTTTTCATATTTATTTTATCTCATACACATGACGAATTTTATATAATTACTTATCACATATATTTACATATACATTTATCTTGTTTAGAAATAGTTAATGATACAGTATAATAATTATCTTTTTAATTATATTATGGACAAATTTAGTCTGTCTCTAATTTTAATCGCAAATATAGTTTGAAAATTGTAAATGCTTGGACATAAAAGAATGGATCTAATTACCTGTCATGATTTTATTTACTCTTAATTGCATTTATCCCATTTTAGGTAGCATATCAATTCATATGGTTTTTAGTATTTTTTGCCACAATGCCAATTTAAAATTTATTGAATGTAGCAAGACAAATGCTAAAATGACTTATTTAAAAATTACAAGATATTTTATAAGATATTAAAGAAAACGTTTTTTAGACAATTATATATACAAATTATTTCAGTATATTTTTTTATATATAAAATTAATATGCTTATTAATAATAATAATAGTATAACAAAAACCATAAGAAAATAAGCTGTTACACAAATTTATATTTCTTTCAAAACAGCATTATAGAATTGCCGGTTATATTAATGTTGACACGTAGGTTATAATCAGTTCTGATTGTTTCATCAAACGATCGAAGCGTTATCGCTAATACAACAAAAGTAATTGTGTCCATGATAAAATAAAATTGAAAACGCTCACTGTGATTTGTTAACGACGTAGAAAGAATTATGATTGTTTTAGATCGTATTCATATCCATACCACCATGAAATACTCATGCTGTGGTATTACCTACGTGACCTGATGATATCGAGCTTATCGTGTTTTAAAGAACTGCTGGGTTATACATTGATAAGATATTGTATTTGGGAGTCTGTGAATATAAGCGATTATATACATATAAGATATTTGAAATAATCGTTCTAATAACAAATAGCACAATTTTTAAAATTCATAATTTGAATATTTAGTTCATAAAATATCTATCTAAAAATATATATCTAATCAATGTTCATATTAAGACAACTAAAGTTTTTTATCTTAAATTTACATTTATTTCTTAGTATCTGTTATACATGGAAGCTTATCTATCCACGCAATAAATACCATCTCTACTGTGATATTTTATCCAGTTTAAATAATCCGTGTTTTTCACATATACACCTGGGATCCCAGGATCGGCGCATCCAATACCCCAGGAAACTATACCTATTAAAATGATAACAGACAAAATGTTATAGTTATAACACTTGAAAACAAAACTATAAAATTCATAGCATAATTGATAGTTTTTTAAATTAACAATTGATATTTGATTTCAAAAACACGATTGAAAAATATATATGTAAAACTGACGATATTCTTACCAATTACTTCATATTTTCCATCCATTCTTTCATACAGAAGAGGTCCGCCACTGTCACCCTGAAATTTTAACATTATTAATATCCTTCAAATGCAGCATATATGTATATATTTGAGAAGTAGATGTGTCTGGATCTCATATTGGTTGATTTATACAAAATATTTCAGGTCACCATGGAACAAACTTTATGGGGTAGGGTAGTAGGTAAATTATTTTTATTACCAAGAGATTTAATTTTTGTTCCAAAAAACTCATCCTGAAATATTCTGTATATTACTTGTGCAACATAAACAGTCGAATACATAGTAAAAGAAAATTTAGGAAGTCAATATCTTTACTGATGATGTATGCACAATAAAACAAATGTTTAATATTATTTTGATCCCAAAGTATATTAGAAGATTAAATTGATCATGATCTCTCTTGACAATATACCTGACATGCATCAGTATTATCGTTGTAAGCACACATCATCGATTCCGTAAGATGATCTCCAAATGAAGTATTCTTACAGGCTGCGAAAGACATTACTTTCAAGGTTGCTTGACGCAAAAATTGAGAGGGTTCTCCTTCGACCTGGACACGTCCCCATCCAGTAACTTTGACGTACTGCCCCGTATAATCAGAATCTATCATTGAAGACTTATTTACATTGCTCTTTTTTATATTTTAAAAATACTGATATACGTGTATAAAAATATAAGAGAGATACAAACAAATACTTTTAGTTTTTTTAAACTTTAATATTTCAAGTGTTTTTTAATTTATCGAATTTTTAATTGAAGTTTAACTGAATATCTTAAATATTATGAAAAGGCTGACCTTTATGTGGAAGGCAAACTGGTCTCACGTTTTCATTGATTTTAACCGGATGCCGTAATCGAATCAAGGCAATATCATTTGTGTCATGGAGATAATCACTCTCGAAATTTTTGTGTAAAATTATTTCATCGATTGCAGCTATGTATCCCTCGTTTGGATTTAGGATATCGTGCATACCTACGCCAATCGAGAGATCGGCATGATTCGTCCTATATGCAAGTTGCAAGAAAATTTGAGAATTATAAAATATTTTATATTTTATAACGTACAATGATACTTGTTCTCACCGCCAAAATGCTTAATTATAATAATAATATATAATAAAATACAATAATATATTTAATAAAATTTACTATTTTTTGTTGATATTATTTTAAATATTTGTATGGAGACTTTAATAATCTTAAAGTTTGCAAATTAACATTATGATTTAGAATGTTATTTATGTATGTTTTTTAATATACTTAAATGTTTTAATGATTTTTGTTAAATAAATTTTATATGTTATTAAACCAGTCATTAATCTTGCAAATGTATTGCGTATGAGTTTTCTAAGAAAGTATACCATATTAAATGCACTTTTAACCTTTCCTATTAAAGATATAGATAAGATACCATTTAACGCAATGTCCGGCAGTTAACACGTATTGATTATTAATTAATGTGCCTCCGCAATGAAGACTTCTCTTGTTGAGTATTGCGACGACCCAAGGAAATAAATGCGGAATTGTTATTTTTCCGCCGACGATGCGATTCGATATCCCTCCTGTTTCCCCACATTCTGTGTGTGTTACAAGAAAGAGATTTAATAAATTGAGTAAAATTTTATATATATGCAGAGATAAAGTATAACAAAAAATAATAAAATATATTATACGTATTGTACGATACCTTTCCATAGATTTGTTTAAAAATTTGATATTGATATCTAGTAAGAAAATTTGATTAAAAAAGATCTTTTTCTGTCAATTTTTATTTATTCCGTAACATATGTCTTGTATATTTGACTTGATATATTTTGTTCATATTATTACTTTTATAAAGTACAATTAATACAAGTGAAATTAATAGAATAAAAAATAAATGTTTACTAACAGGATATTCCAGAATAAAAAAATCTAATATTGATTCCTATACGCTTTTCATGAGTTTTGTCGCGCGCATATATGTGTATAATTTTAATATAATTTTTACCGCAATTTGGATTTACTCGTAAGAGTAGACGCTGCTTCTGCGCGCGTGCCTGAAAATGAGTACAATGCAATTTATACGGTAAATAGTGAATTATTACTTGCGCTCCATTTTGACTTGCCCTTGTGATAATTTTATTTAATTACTCTGTCAACGAACGTCTAGGGTCAGAAGAATGCCAATTGCGGTCGTCAGGGTTAAGTGGGGCTTCATGATGCGCGACTTCTGTTGAGATTTCACCTTCTGAAAACAGCACGAGGCGATTACTGAGCGCAGCACAGAGAACACTCTCTTCTATATCGAACCGTGAATAACAACGGTAACCAATTTCGATGCTGCATCATTGTCGAGCATATCACCTCGTAGGCATTTTATATCTCGAGGAACGTGTACCAATAAATCGCTATTCTCATTAACACTTGGACAGTTCTAACGAATGATCACGTAGCACAAAATACGCTGCAATCTCCCATGGTCCAAATTAATTAATTATAAAATCGAAATATAGATTTTAAAGTATCAGAAGTCCTCATAAAATAGATGAGCTAGTTGTATAGAAAAAGTTGTATTATATAGATTTTTTAAGAAAGTTTTACCACGAAAAATTTGTACAAAAATTAGATGAAATTATCTTTTATTTGTTGATATATATTTTACATATGTTTTTATAATCAATATACACATTCAATTGTTGAATTTTATTATATTTGTCCTTCCATCTGAAGAATGTACTTTATCCTGTTCAAGATGGGTCGGCAGATTTTACGGGTCGCTGCTCTTCCTCACCTCGAAAGTGTTATAAATTACTCTTAAAAAGGCAGGAAAGGTATTAGGGTAGTATATGGGCGATAAATTCTTATAAGGATTTTCTCTAGCAATTGTGTCTGTGACTAAAGTCAGTGCATGAAGAAGAAGATGATGATTTGAGAACTTACGTTAAAAAAGAGATCAGAGAATAAGCCTCTTTGTAACATGTAAATCTAAAACGTGTATATATAGGGTATGATAAAGGTAATTTTACGAATAATAGTACAATTACATCATACAAATCAGGATAAATAAAATTACAATTTTAACAGCATTATTGTCTTGGACAATAGTTTTAATGTAAATATTATGGCTATTAAGGGGTAACGCCACTCTAGAGTCCCCAAAAAAGCCAATTTTTTATAATTTTTTTCAGAAATACAATAATCATAAATGAAAATCGGTTTAATTCTATTTATTATCTATATATTAAAATATAAAAAAAATATTTTTATTAATTATTTATTGCCAAAATGGCGGCGCCAGAGCTATTGCTCCAAAGTGCCTTTTTGCGGAAGGCATTCAACGGGCGGAATCGAAGCTCCTATAATTTCTGAGCTGAAACAAAAATTCAAAGATTTTTGAAAAATATATAAGATTTTCTATAGAAGTACCTAGGGGAATTGCGAAATATTATTTTTTGTAAGAATGGTGCATGTTGGAAAAAAGTGCTTCATTTTTTGCTAAAAAATGTCGCACAAAATTGTTTATAAAAAAAGTTTTGTTTAACTTATCGCAAAATCTTTAGGTACTTCTAAAGATAATGTTATTGTAAAGTTTTAGTCAAAATTTTAAGTCAATTGGATAAAAGGTGTTCGAGTTCTGATTCCGCCCGATTTTAAAAAAGCGATTTTGAGAAAAACGCGTTTAAAGTTTCAGACGCTCGAAGCGCGCTTCGAACACGCCGGCAGACGGATTACGAAAAAGGGATAATAGAGATTTTTCCGAGCTTTGAAACCAAGTGTACCTTATTTCTAAGACCTTAAAGCATCGTTTAAGCAAAAAAAAAAAAACGATTTTTTGAAAATTCTAGAGTGGCTTTACCCCTTAAAGAAAATTAAACATTCATCGAATATTGAACATTGAACTTGTTGGTGTATCGCCATTTATTGATGTTGCCTTGGCACATAAATCAGTCCGGTTCTGTAATCCGTATCATGGACGCTTGCCGACGATCAAGTACAAATAAGTATCGCTGTAGTTTACGAGATATAGACAATGCGGTCAACAAGGTTTATGTATGGCACAACAATTGATAAACGTTCAATATATCATGAGAAAGTTCGTAATTAAATATTGGTAAATTTGCAAGAATATTGACGTCATATATTGTACATTTGTAAGACAAATAAAGTGAAATTTATTTATTTCTTTACTCCTCTTATCAATAAATTTTTATATATGATGATTATTTGATTACGTGATTTGAAAGATTGTTTCAGCTATATCAGTGCCAACTTGGTATTGTGATATAACTTATATTTTATATTGCAATAAAAATGTTTTTATTTTGAAATACATGATTTGTATTTATATGTTATAATTTTTATATTTTTAATGTTTGTGTATATAATGATAAGAAAAAGTACATATACATATTGTTACACCTGTGCTGTGCGCCCGTGCCGTGCGCTCATGCGAGTCGCCCGGTAGATGCTGTGAAATCGCGTCTTTCTTTTACAATACCGAGTTATTTCTTTCTGTGCGAGTGCCGGAATACGCGTCGCGCGTGAGTGATTGTGCGTAATTGTGCAGCGGACGCGCGACGAGTGTAACAATATATATATATATATGCATTTTAAGCAAATAACATTTTGTTTATTTTGACATTTAAAATTATTTTGTGTATTTTCTAAAATGCAACATTATAATAGAAGAAATAAATGTAATTATCAGTATCATATATGTGCGATAATATTTTCATAGAATTACTGAGAGAAAGGTTGCCTGTATTTTATTTTGTACAGTAGCATGCATCCTTAGTATGTTGTAATATCCAGTCAAGACGTGGTCCTACTTTCGTGAAAACAGTTGGCCTAGGAGTGTCGTCGCATTCATTCACGCTTGGAATAATTCCTATAATATATATATAATATACATATGGGGCATTCCATGTCAAATCGACCAGGGTTTGACCCTCGACCTCTCGGATTTGGTCGTCGATTTTTTATGTTATTTTTCCACCTCTAAGATGCACTAATTTTTTTTAGATTTTTTTTTAAACAATGAATTTAGTTATAATTTTTTAAACCGACATATTGATGGCCACAATTTAAAAATCTGAAAAAATTCTCAAAAATTCTGTGTCAGATATCAAAATTTTTAAGCCTGGGCCTAAAGTGGGCGTTTATTTCTATTTTCGAGCTTTTTTCGAGTTAAAATGAAATTATAAGCAGACGTTAGTCCACTGTAGGCTGTTGCTTAAACATTTTTATATACAACACAAGATTTTTGAGAATTTTTTCAAATTTTTTTGATTTTCCAAAATAAAAAAAATCGCGTCGGAAAAATCTAAAAAAACTCGAAAAAATTAAAAGCAAACGCCGGCCTAAGCTTAAAAATGTTGATATTTAACAGAATTTTTGAAAATTTTTTTAGATTTTTAAATTGTGGCCATTCATATGTCGGCTTAAAAAATTATAACTAAATCAATTGTTTAAAAAAAAATCTATAAAAAATTCAGTGCATCTTAGAGGTGGAACAATAACATAAAAAATCGCCGACCAAATACGAGAGGTCGAGAGTTAAACTCTAGTCGATTCGGTATGGAATGCTCTATATATTATGTTAGTAATATATTTCTTTAGCTTCAGCAATTAACAATTTACATGTGTACTAATCGTAAATATATATAATCGCTAAAATCTCTCAATAAATTTAGGTTCAACTTCGAACAAGACATATCTTTCTTTAAGTTTCACTACATATGTAATGTTTACTACATTTTTAAAAATACATTATTATCAAATGGTTGGTATTTCTTACTAATATAAATTTGGTATGTAGCTATTTTTGGATATTAAATTAGCTTTAATTTGACAAATGGTCATGTTTACCAATAAGGTCGTAAATTCCGATGTATGATCGATATTGCACAGAAGTTCCGACGTCATTCTGTAAATATGCAACATTATTACGATATAATTAAGTATAATATGTAATTTTTGTAAATTCTTTTTAAATTAAGATATATAATATGATATATATATGTGTAATTAACTTACACTGCACACCAAAGATTTTGTACCCACAACCCCAATGCATCCGTAATCATCATTTAATGTTAGATTTATTCCTGATTTAATACACTCATTATATCCCAGAATGGGAAGTCCTATTTTTCGAGGCCTACACAGTTCAACATCAACTTTGTCTTTGTGCCTGGTCCATCCTACTAAAGTTCCAACTTGACCGAGATAAGTTGATCCTAAAATTCAGAAAAGAAAATTTAGATGTGTAGCTCTACATTTTATTATCATATTTGTTAGATATCCTAGATTTATGCTAACGTAAAGAAACAAACCTGGATTGGGCAAGCATACTGGCGATATTCTTTTCTCGAATTTGATTGGTCGACTCAAACGAATTAAAGCTAGATCATGAGTACTCGACTCCGGATTGAATTCTGGATGCAAAGTTACAGATTCGACGCTGTTGTTTACTGATGAGACATCTAAAGTACATCGATCGTATTCTCCCAAGGATATCTTTATTTCATGTGCTGTTGCTCTGCCGAGAACAATATTAATTACAGAATATTCTATAACAATTAGTCTTTTTCGTTATTACTAAGGTTTGATTGTGTTTAATAATAATATTAAAGATTCCAGTCTGTACTAACCCAACAAGTTGACTAGCCGCTGTTAAGACATAACGATCGTTTATCAATGCTCCACTAACTAGCAATTTGGACTTTATGTGAATATTCGCAAGCCAGGGAAATTCATGCGATTCTGTATATTCGCCACCCAATAATCGCGCTGCATTACGATTTGATCGGCCGCATACTACAGGTGTATAAAGTATCGATTAATTATTTTATATCAAATACATTTAAAAATTAAGATAAAAATATGTATAACAAAAAATTATTATGTTAAAATTATAAAGAAAAAATATTTTTAATGAAATATACAACAATGTTTAACAATCGGGAACATATTAATGATATTTGTTGCAATCAACTTTCTCTAATGATATTCCAGAAACATATCTTTTTCACATAATGTGTATTACATGTAACTAATACAAATCAATTATTTTATTTTGAGAGAAAGTGAAAATATGCAGGTGAATTGCTATGATATGAAGTTTCCTTGTAAATGCGGGCGGACGTTAATGTTTCTGATTATACATAGGTAATATGAGCTGCTAAAAACTTCCGAGAAAGTGTGTGTAGTTATCATTTTAAAATATATTTGATATCTTTGCACGATAAAAAAAAAGTAATTAAAAGATGATAGTTAAGATCATATTTATAATAAGAATCAGTCTGCCAAAATTGTTTTTCTAGTAATACCATTTTTTATGATTTTCTCTGTATAGCTTATACCATAGGTACTTATTATTTAATCATAATAATTATACAAACGTATATATTAATATATCATACATTATAATATTAATAATATTACTTACAGCAAGCACCACAGGTACGAAACCTTCCAAAAAGAAGATCTAAAACGCCGCGTTTATGTCTCGTTTCAATCTGATCATCGACCTATCCAACAAATATATTTGCAAATTTTTATACATTTACAATTTTTTAAATATAATTCGAGTAATAATTTTCAATCTTTCTAAGCTTCTTTTAGAAATATAGAACTATAGAAAACTATAAATATAGAAAGAATAAAACAAATAGCAGTGTAATTTTATGAAAAATGGAAATGTAGTGACATTAAAATAGAAAAATTTGTTGCACGTGTCAAATATACTAATTGATAGAACTATATGAAAAATCGTCAAAGTAGCCCACTGCGGTAGAAATTAACACGGCAAAATTGATATGCAGAAGCTTACGGCGACATCAATGACGCGTTCGTTGCAGTCAGTTCTTCCAAAATTCACCACCAAGATACAAATTAAGAATCTTATACAGTCTTGCAGATTCATGACTTTTCTGTCGGTAGTCGAGGCGATACTGGTCTCTCACTTAAACAACTGGTTTGTGTCATATAGCGGGACTATCATTGCCCGCATCCTGAGACACTCTCAAGAATGTAATATCTCTGAATATATCCCGTACGTTTCACATTTGTGTTCAAGCATTTGATTCTACCGTTGTGTTCGTTTCGTTTTTTTTTTATATTTTATTTTGGCACGAGAAGCAAGTCGGTAACCGGTTCGCCCGTCCCGTTATACATACATATGTTTCTCGGAATCTCAATCAATATATCACTTAACATCAACGAAATTCGTTTGATATCTTTGATATTTGAGATTTATGAATAAATTTTTGAGTATAATTGCAATAATGCAAATCTACGTGTTTATAATAATTTTTATGCTATGTTTAATTCTGTATGCTTCTTCTATTAAAATTTGTGATTTATTTTCAGCTACATATTTGGTTTCGCTAGAGATATTTTTTTCGAAAATACTGTCATAAAAATTATAACAATATTTGAAATATTAGATACATATATATATCTATTTAAAAAAATTTTTTTATAGAACTTTCAAAATTAGCAGAAGTATAAAATAATGTAAAACTTAAAATATAAAATTAAATCGCAGAACATGATAAATTACATTCTAAAAAACGTATGGGAAAGGAGTTACTTTATGCAAATTTATTACATTGTTTTATAAAGTATTATAACAATATAGATTTTCTGTAGAAAGATATGACACACACACTGGTATAGCTTAAATATATAACCTTAATCTCACTATAGTCAATTTCCTTGGCAATAAAATTAAGTATTGTAAATATAGCTTTTGGCTATATTTCAGCAATAGCAAGAAAGATTATTGGATAAATAAATATTGCATGGTATAATATTATTTTTGCAAATGTTTGACAATATAAAAAAAATACTGCGATGACATCATATAATATCATTTATAATACCGTCTCTACTTATTCATTCATTACTGTTGTATAGACATTAAATAGGAGAATATATAACAATAAATGTAATATAGATATGTAATAAAGATAAAATGTGAAAATAATATACAAAAATTCAAATTGTTTGAGCAATTTAAGTTCATCCAGTTTTACATCTGGCGCAGCGTCACTTCAAATTTGCTAAATGTATAAATTATGCGTAAAAAATCATTACGGAAATATCATGTACATTCTAACAACACATTTAGCACGATAATTCAGAGAGCTTATACATACTGTAGTACGTAAAAATCATCTTCTTTGTTCTTTTTATTGTATCTCCCAGCAAGAATCACCGGGTAACCATAATTAATTATGCTCACAGAAACAGCCGTCTTTTGAATTTTTTAAAATCCAATCCATATACCGTGTAACTCTCGTATATACACCTGGGTAACCAGGTCTTGCGCACCCGTTACCCCAAGACACCACACCGATAAGTTCGTACTTCTTGTCTTCGCGCTCCGTTATCAAGGGTCCACCACTGTCTCCCTGTAATGCAAAAGATTCCTATTGTTCGCGCATCTGATTCAATAATATTCAACATATACATATAATAAAGTGTTTAATGTTTAAATGCGCTATATCTATTAGATAATACGCATTACAATAATGACACATTTTATCATGTGTATTTTTTAATAATTCTTTTATTTATTATTGTAATTATTTATTTTTAATTTATCACATACAAATATTGCAGTGATTATTACCTGACATGAATCTTTTTGCCCTTCAAGATAACCCGCGCATAGCATATTGTCTGAAATCATTCGAGAACTATAGCTAGTATTGCGACAATCCTGAAGACTCATGACTGGAACTTCGACTTCCTGGAGAAGACAAGATGGTTTGCCATCCTCTTTTAGCGTACCCCAACCTGACACGATTGCTTTTGATCCCACATACTCGTTATCTAAAACGTAATTCTGCACTATATATTATAACAAATAATTAATCACGCAAGGTCGGTAATTGCAACAACAATAATCTTAGAAATAATTAGCAAAATATTATTTTTAATATTTTTCTTAAGTAAATTTAAATATAGATTTAATAGTAATAATATATTGGTATAAGTCTAATTGAAAGAATCTTAGAATTAATCGATGTTTTATTAAAATAATAAAAGATTTGAAAACTACTTAAAGATGAACGTTTATAAGAAGTTTTCGAATACAAGTCTATTCTATATGCGTACATTATTAATACGAATATGCTGTTCGTATTGCCAGAAAACAGGGCATGTAAATGTATCATGTCATGCTGCGTTAACAAATTCAGGAAAGATTATATTGCGTGCATTCGAAATGCAAATTCGAAGTCCCCGATTTCAGAGAAATCTTCATTATTACGCAGTTATGTGCGTCGCGACATTACAATAACTGAGAGTAGGTACCCGTATATTGACTAATTTATGACTCCGCTATCGCGTAATCGTCGCATAATAAACATGATGGCTAGTCGCAGATCGCGCAATATTATTCAATATTATGCTCGGTTATGCAAAACATATTGGCCAAAATTAATAATCGCAAATTCATTATTGTAATATCGACGGGGCATGAAATTGTGTGTGATACAATGGATATCGAAATGGATATCGATAATTTATTCGACATATTAGATTAAGGCTGCAGCGGTCGCATGTCTTTAGTAAATTTTATTATGACTTTATCTCTGTCAAACTGTTAAGAGAAATTATTAACAAAGCATGTTATAGTAGGGGAGACCGGGGCTCGTTGGCACAAGAGGCAAGTTGGCAATGCGTTCCGTTTATGTATTTATAGCGAAAAAACAATGTAAAAGTTATCACAAAATATCTCTTATATGACATAGGTACTTTTCCCAAAGTTTTATTTTAATCAAACAAGCATTACAATAGAAAAATAAGACAACTCTGATTCAAGAGGTGGCAAGTAAATTTTCGAGCGTTTTAAAATATCGTATTAATGTTCTCCAGCTTGAGAAGTAAATCAAAGTGACGTATCATTAGTTAAAAGAAAAGTTTCTGTTACTATACGACATGTTATTTTGACTAACAACAGTAATTTATTGTAATAAATGACTGAAATAAAACGTATTTAGGGATGGGGTATGTTGGATATCAAGACACGCTTAGCTTGACTGTTGTTGCCGCGCGCGTAAGACCTGTTTGAGCATGTGATTTGCTATTTACAATGTCGATAGAAGATAGATGTATATTCATATTAATATTTTTGTGTTGATCAAAGCTACATCTAAAATAGTTTACAATTGTTTTTCTGCAACAGTATATATTTTGTTATTTCTAATCTAATAAAAATTATAAGTTTAAAGTTATAATTTTTATTATTATATTTGTTACACTTTTATAAAGTCTTTATAAAGAGAAAATAAGTACACTCACATGATGGTGATCCAATCTTTATAAAAGTGTTTCTATCAAACATTAATATCATTATCTTATCACACTCTTATAAAGAAAGAAGAAAAAATGACTTACCAAATATTGACGGTAAACATATCGGCCGTATTGTATCGCTTAACGGTACTCTTTCATTAAGGCGAAGCAGCGCAATGTCATTCTCGAAATTCAGAAAGCTGAAGTCGCCAGTCATAATACGTACCACATATCTGGTTTCCGGTTCTTTCTCGATACATCTATCGTGCTCTCCGAAAGTAACCTTGATCATGAACCACATGAATCTGAAAATAAGACTAGAAGAACTGATCACATTCGCCTGGCAAATGAGATTGCGATGGGGGAACTTAGTTAAAATGAATAAAAATAAACCCTACACTAAGAGAAAATCTCTCGAATTAATTTATTTAGTAATGACTCGATTATTATTTGTTTTTATATCGACTGAATTATATGTTCTAAAATCTACATCAGTAATGTAAAATTTAACTGTTTTGAATGATTTTATTAAACACAGTTATATTATTAATAAAATTATAAATAGATTGTAAATTATGTTATTCAGGAAAGATATATGTATATGTATAGATGAGATAATGTACTCGATGAATGTACTACACAACATGTACTGATAAATGCTACAAATGATATTTCAAATTCTTACTTTTGAGTGTTGAATGCTTTTTTTTCTTATTTACTACATATTGAATTTTTAACGACACGTAAACGAATTTTTAAAACGATATTTATGTTTACAATAAATTAAGCTTTAACTATTTACTTAATTAAAATAAATATGTGGACAAACAGCTTTAAGGTGACAGATTCTTTACGTTGTTGTTTGCAGATAACTAAAAATTGCAATCATCAACAGTGAAATAATTTAGCACTCCTTTACTTCAGTACCTATAGAGGGGCTAACGGGGTAACTAAAAGTTTTCCTTGTAGCATGACATTAATCAAGGATGCAAATATGAAGTTTGACCTGTTTGCATATCGAGTAGATGATGCCAACAGCACGAATTGTAGCGATTTTATACTCACAGTTAATTCATGAAAATAGTTTTAGTATTTCGCGCGCACTTCCAACAATTTTATTTATGCCAAAAAATTAATTAGACATTATCTCCTGTTAAGATTCACGTAATATTATTTTTTATTATTATTACGGTTAAATTTTGTGTTTCTGTTATATTATTAGTGTAATATCTGCTAAAGTTTTAGGAACGTTTTAATTAAAAAAATGTATAAGCATTAATAAAACTTTTAATGACGAAAATTATGTAACAAAAGTTAGAATTATAAGTTTTTAATATTAATTTTACAATTTCACAAAGTGTGCGATATTTATTAGTCATACCTACCCCTTCACGCAGTGTGCAGCTGTGAGGACGTAACGATCGTTTATAAGTGTACCTCCGCAATAAAACTTGTTTAGATACGATAATCTAGCCATCCACGGAAATTCATTCATACTCGTCGTTTGACCTCCAACTATGCGACTTTCTTCATTCCGCAACCCACAACCTAGATTGCAATGATCGAAGTTTAATACATTTTCTCTACGCCTTTTGTGACACTACGTCTAATAAAAATAAAACTCAACAAAAATGCATATTAAAGTACACACTACAGTAGCAGGGCGCAGGTGAATCAGTAGTGGAGTAAGGTGGTTTATTACCAAAAAGTCCAAAGAAATTCTTTATTTTCTCGTTAAATTCTCCGGCCTAAAATTAAAATAATTAGATTATTTAACGAATTATGTGTTTTATTATTAAACAATGTTCAAGAAAATATGATCAATAATTTTATTTGTTTTGTGAAGCATAAATATAAGATATATAAATATCGTATTCACAGGTTAATTATTCTTATATACAATAATAATTAAAAATTTAAATAAAAATGCATTATTACTTTGAGAAAAAATTATTTTTATAATTTTGTCACATGTACAATTTTTTTCTACTTTGATGAACTGTCAAAACAGTTCAAGTTTTATGTTCGCATTTTGTCGCATATAGACCTCAATTTTAATTGTTCTATTGATAGCTTCTAAATTAACTTCTAAATTTACTTTACTCCCATTCTAACATTAAAATTAAAAACATGTTACGGGAAGTAAAAAATTCCAACATCATACATCTCAGAAATTTTTTTTAACGATAGTTTCTAAGAAATACATACATATAACAATATTAGATGGCAATGAAATTAATAGACAATATTTACAAAGAAAAATCTTACCTGACAATTTTTCGTTGTCGAGAGCAGAATGAATAATAAAATTAAGCAACACAAAGTCTTCATGTTTTACGACTTGGGTAACTTGTTGCACCGATAATTATACACTTCTAGTTTAATTAAGGTCTTTGTGGATATTTGAATGAGAGAGTTGCCACACGGGCACCGTCAGGAACGAGTCATGGACATGTCCCTGACTGAGAACAGCTATCACCGGCGTCCTACGCTGACTATGGAGGACTGAGAGGTCGAAGAGGTAATTGCTATTCCGGAAGGGAAGGCGGGCACAGCCAGAGCCGGCCGGTACCTGACCAGTTCACGTTCATGTTCAGGGTCGAATCACGGGTGACTGTTATTGACCGTCATCAGGGCCGCGACGAGAAATCATTATACTCAGAGAGTTGTCTCGATATTGTCACCTACGTTTCTATAAATTTTTGCACCAATAAAAATGCAAAAATAACATTTTTATATTTTTTATTTGGTATTAACGCTATAAGTTTATTAATTATTTTAAGTTTGCACATATACACACACCATATATATTTTTTTAGTATAAAAATGGATCTTTTTGTTAAAAAAAGATATATGACACACCAAATATTAACGTACTTCTTAAAACAATGACTTTTAAATAAAATTTCAATTAAATTTAATTGAAGCATCTTTGTGCAATTTTGCAATACAGCTTATTCATCGTGTGAATGCATAATGAAATAGAAGAGAGTACAGAAAGAGAACGTCGTACTTATTGTAATAAGTGCTCATCTTTATTTATTATATGCACATTTATTTTATTATACGCATTTAGTTGGTGTGTTATTTGGTACCGTTTGGTAGGCACAGCTCACGAACGAATTGTTATAAATGAACACCTCGTCTACCAGTTTTGGAAGAAGAAAAGTAGTCCTATTAGTATACTCGGCGTTAAATCCTGTTATTTTCATTTTTGACCAGAATTTGTAATGAAGTTTTTATTGATCGCTATCGTACTAATATCGTATTATTCCTTAGAACTAGTTTCGATTGAAGGATCAGGTTTAGCAAGTTCGTCATCGTTATTATTGACCACCTATTTACATTTCTATGAAGACTACAGGAATTCAATTTTAGAAAGAGTAGCGACACTTTTTAAACTTTCTTTGTTTATTGCTAATATTATTGTAAAATTACATTGCCATACTGAGACAATTACGCTGAGATAGAAAATAATACACTTATTGTATTTTAATCTTATTGTATTTAATCTTATTTTAATACACTTATTGTATCTTAAATTTACAAATATCAGATAAAGTAATAAAGATATATGTGCGTTTAGAGTGTTACACATACAGATACACACAATGTTGGATTATAATACAATTAAATAATGATTATTTTAGAAACAGAGACAAATAAAGCGTAACATAATAAGATTTTTTTATTCATGTAATTTTAATTATTTTTACAAGTATGTAGAATTTTTTACGTTATAATTACTGTACTATTTATGATAATGAATGTGCAGTGATTTATTGTTCTAAGTATTTTGTATTTATTAACACATTTTTTATCTTTTGCATGGGTTTGTACATATTATTTTATAATGCACATACACGCGTATTATGTACATATAACAGACAGTATCAGTAATTGGTTACCATAAATTACACTATCTTCCATTATGTACAAATTACTAGTTGCGCATACAAAGATGCTATTGCATGTGGAGTGCATTTGCATGCGTCAACTTTAGCCCGGTTCGACAGTGAACCGTTACTGGTTGCTAATTATTCCGGAAACGTTTGACCGCTATTCGTACAGTTGTAGGTGATAGAAACGTGTGGAGCAAACTAATTATAGTTGTGTTCTAAATTTTACTTAAATTAAATTTTCTTACAAAGATGTATTTCTTACAATTACATGTATGAGCAATAGCCGATAGCTATAATTAACAGCAATAATAATGGCTTCTATATCCACAATGAACTATATATATATTTAATAATTTTATATTTAATAAAAAATTGTACTCAGTTCCCAAATAAGACGTTTATGAATGGTAACGTAAAACGTGCTCGTCATACCGATTAATTACAATCATAACACGTGAAATTTTATGTACACAAGGCGGAGGTGAAAGCAGGTCCTCAATTGGCGCACGAACAGCCTTCTCTCATGTTCGCGTGGATCCATTTGAGATATCGGGTAACTCTCGTGTAAACTCCGGGATAACCTGGTCTACCACATCCCACACCCCAAGACACTATACCTATTAGATACGTTTAACACACACACACACATACACATGTAAGTTTCACGTAAAACAAATATTCCAAAATAATTACAGTAAGGTGATTTCTGCGAATTTTTACATTTGTGTAAATATAAAGCGATTCGGAGATATACTTTATACAATATGCTTATTCAAATAATACGAAACATTAATTAGTAATGGTAAATTAAATATTATTTAAAAAATTATATATATTATGATAACGAAATATAAATGTTTCTCTCACCTGCTATTTCAAGCCTATCGGCTTCTTGAACGAGAAGAGGACCGCCACTGTCCCCTTGACAAGAGTCATTGCCACCTCGACCGGCGCAAATCATATTATCGCTAATTCGATTTGCTCGATATTTCATTTTTCGACATTGCGCCAAGCTATATATTGGGACTTGCGCTTCTTGCAGTTTCCCAGGTAACATGCCTCCTTCCGAAGTACGACCCCATCCTACTACTGTCCCTTCTTTTCCGGCAGGATCGATTCCTGCATTAATATATATAAAATACATTATTTAATATCTTAGAAAAGACGACGATTGATTAATTCAGTGCGTATTACCTGGTTGAGGTAAACAGATTGGTCGAACCCTTTTTGAAAATTTTACGGGCTTGCGTAATTTTAATAAGGCTATGTCATGATTGTAGGAATTCATATCGAAATTCCTATGACGTATCACAACACTCACTGCTCTCATAACTGCAACTCCATCAGTATTTACGTATTGATCGTAATCACCAAGTATCACTCGAATTTTCGATCGTTTCAAACTAAAATAAAAATATCGATTAAATCGTCATAACACATTCGATAAGATCAAAATATGAATATAAGGCGCATATATTTTTTTAATATCGAAGTTTATATCAGAATTTCCGCAAAATACTTAATAACATTTATAATAATTATGACATATTTATAGTAATTTTGTAATTTTAGTAGTTGTATATTATAGTTTTATCCATTGTATTATCTTTAAACTTATTGGGTAGAGAGACATACTTCCGTACACAATGGGCAGCGGTGATTACGTAATCGTTGTTGAGCAGACTAGCACCACAGTGGAAATGACCGTCGTACACCAGCCTTGCGACCCAGGGGTATCTATTCGGTAGCGTAGGACGTCCACCCACTATTCGATTCTCTTGATTAGATAAACCGCATTCTATAAGGCCAATATCAACATTTAAATATTTTTATTGTTTAAAGATATAAATTTAACCAATTATATATATATATATATATATATATATATATATATACTTCTATAGTAAAAAAGATAATAGAAAATATGTTACATAAGTTGAAATATAACAATTTAAAAATGTACATTATATATTAAAAAATTTCAATATTTCTTAAAATTAATAAAGTAATCGCGATAAAAAAGGATAAGAACAATTTAATTTGTGCATGGAATCCTTACCGCACGTGCAGAGCCTATCTTCGTCTGAATCATTATTATCGATAACGTCGATACCGAATATTTCATCAAATAAAAGCCTTCCGGTACGAATTTGCGAACTATTCGAAAAAAATTCCTGAAAGAAATACGTAATTACCTAGTACCATTCAAGTGCGCTCACTTTCCACTGCAAATACGACATAAACGATGAGAGAAAGTAACCATGATCAGAATAATGGGTCAAGGCTTAAGCTGTATTATCTTTGATACTGACTAAATATCTTATGTGCGTAAGTGTTGCGTGCACGTAATGTTTACACGAATCTTTTAATTCTGATGTTTGATTGATTACAGCCGTTACTTAAAACACACATCTTATCTCATTAAATAGATTGTATAACATAGTGTCGTTGTATGCTAAATAACGTCAGCAAATTTTAAATAAAAGCACGTTAAACTCTGAAATTAAAAGCATTATTGTTTAGGATTTACAATGATTATTAAATTATTATCAACGATATTATTAACATGTAATACTGTTGTTAGTTACACAATAAAAGTCATTTTAAGGATTATATATATCGTATTATACATTTTGTAAATATTTGTTGTCACAAATGAAATTTAGTAATATATAATTGTTAGATATCATGCTATTAAATTTAACAATTGAAATTTTAGAGGAAAGAGAAGCCTAATATTCTTGTACTTTGTAAGCTAACTTTGCTTTGATGTGTCTCGATCTAATTATATGTTATAGTATACTCACAGATGTAGCTGGAGCCATTTTAATCTTTCGATGAAATCTATTGCCTTCAATTGGTATTGATATTATAAGTGTCGTGATCAAGATTAGGATCGAGAGCTTGCTACGAGACACGAGTAAAGGCATTTTCCCATTTGTTGTTCACGAAATGCACAAGTATCGTTCTGAATCACGGATGCGTTCTTCCTTTCATCGATGGAGCACCGCACACCACGTGTTTTGCTGGATTCCACGACCGACATGCATTATATTGAGCCCGTACGAATATTCGGCCACGATTTCGTTCTCCGCTGTCGGAGCGGCTTCTCCACCGTTCTTTTCGCCTTCGTGAATTTTACAGAGAAGCTGCGGATTTTTTTTTCTGGTTTCGCCGAAGATCACCGTTGCTCGCGCACGCTTTCACCGTAGCTCCACAAAGACGTCCAACTGATCGACCGAGAGCTAGCCGGTCTTTATGGTTGCGAAGAAAGTTCTTCTTTCACTCTCGCGCCTGCCACCATCGTCGGTCCCATTCAGTACACGTGGCATAAACGTGGTGAATTCTCTCAATTTGGAATCATAATGTCCTTCCTTTTCACGTAAGAATGGAAAACACGTACGTCAATGGAAGCTTTCGCCGTACGCAATGTCACTTTATATTGTTTCTTATGTGATTTTTCTTAATCTCTCTCGTTTTTCTCGAATAATTTTGGATTACCATTAAACCCTAAAGATATAATAGGGGTATTCAAATAAGTTAAAGTTTAACGGTTTGACAGGTCATGTCGGGTTAAAGTCGAGTAAAAAGTTAATTAATTAACTTTGGGCGCGCTACTCTTTAAGGTTATGCAAAATACATAAGTGACTTATTAACCTATCTCATTAATCTTTGGGTTAAAAGTTTAAAAATTCACTTTTTACCCGATTTTAACCCGACATAATCTGTCAAACCGTTAAACTCTAACTTATTTGAATACCCTTAATATGTATTGTACATGAGTTAACGAGGAAAAAACACGTTTATGCAAGTACGTATGTATATCTTTAAGATATACATATTTGCATGAACTAATGTTTTTTATATCATTTTTTCAAAATTTTATGGTACAATTTTAATAACTAATTCTACTTGATAATCAATTTTGTAAATAATCAACATGCATTTGATATAAAGTTTTCTAATAATATTTTTTTAGTTTAAACTCTTTACCCTTTTCTTCTTCAAAATGCAAGGATTACTCAGAGCTAAATATAAACCATAATAAAAAGACAAATTCAGTTCATTCCAGTTCTGTTGAAATGGTCCATAATACATTTATAACAAAACTTTATGTGTTATCTAATGTAAAATATTGGTGCCTTCTTCGTTTCTTAAGTTAAATAGTTATTATTTTATTTGTTTCTTTCAACGGCAAAAATGTCACGGAAAGAAGGTAGACAATGTTCTCAAATAAGCATATCAACAATAGTGAAGGATAAACTAATTTAGACAATTATATTATACTGAAAATGAGTAATGACTTTCGTTGAAGTAACAGTATAAACCATAAAGATAACATAAACCATAGAAATACATTATTTTTAATTTATATATAAAAGATTAGAGGCCAAATAATGTTTATTAAGAATAAACTATAAGGTAACCGAAAAAGCATAATATAATGTGATCTTTTGACATTTATCAGTATTAACAAGCATAATTTAATCTGTTTTGAGATTATTGAGTAGATAAAATTGTTTTTCTTTTTATAGTATATATTTAGTGTACTTTAATTTGGGAAGAATCACGCAGTGCAGATAACGGTTTAACGGTTTCACTAACCCACATTTATCGATGAAAGTAAAACATCTCAAACCGCTGACCTGGTTTTACTTTATTGCACGTTTATGCAAATATTTTAATATTAAATGATTTTATCTAATATATTTTTATAATAACGTTATTGATGCAGCTACTTGCAACTTTTAGCTATTTTGGCAAAAATAACATTGAAGGGTGGGGGTATGTTAAAAAAATATGACATCAAAAAAATCTAAATACACGATTACAGAGATCACTTAATACCGTAACCTTTTTGTCTAAAACATTTTTTCATATACGTCACGGTTTCAGAGATATTTACTCGTAATCAAATACGTAGAATTTCTTTCGAGGGGTCGTTTCAATCTCTAAACATGCTTCGAAGCTGATAAAAAGAAATACGTATCTGTTATTTTTCGCTACTCTACAATATTTCCAAAGCCCATCAGAATAGGTGAGAGATAGTTCCAAACATTCCCTTGTAAATAAACTTATAATATTAACAAATTAATAAACGGCGATACGAGTCAGGCGCGGTACGTGGTGCGCAAGTAAAGAAATTAATAGTTACAGAAGTAACGAATTACAATGTATATAATATACATATACATATATTCTAACTTAATAAACTGGGCGCCGATTATTTGTCGGACTTGAAACACAGTTATCGTTGGAACATTAATACCCTTCCCTCCCCGGAATTAAATTGACGCGATTTAATTATTTTTTAAAAAACTAAAGAATTTATTGCAAAAAATATTGCCTCAGCCAGGATTCGAACCTGGAACCTTCCTCATTCCGTGAAGGGCGTCGTATCAATTCGACTACCGAGGCATGTGTGTAATATTTATCGCAATAACCTGTTAATAATAGTTACAAACGCATGTTTCAGCCTACGTAAATTCAAATATGTCATTAGACTCGTGAAAATGTCAACAAATTAATAAACGGCGATACGAGTCGGGCTTTTCGCAATAAATTCTTTACAGTTTTTTTTGTTCCAACGATAGCTGTGTTCCAACGATAGTTTTGTTTTTTTAATGTTCCAACGATAGCTGTGTTTCAAGTCCGACAACCCAGATAACATGTATGTTGCCCAAGACGTCGTAAAGATATCTTGATACGTTATCAAGGAAATAATTTTACCATAATCTATGTGCTTAAAGAGCAAGTTTCTAGAACTGATAGTCGCGTAGTTATAACCAATGATCCAATGTGCCCTTTGAGCCACTGTGCCCCAAGATCCTCTATCTTAACGCGATTTTATTTTACATCAATTTTTATATTAGTTATTATAATTTTTGATTCATAAATAAGTTTTTTTGTATATAATTACTGAATGAAAAATCTATCCTTTCTATGAAACCGGTATTACCCACGGTATGTAATTATTTTATTTACTGCAAGTAATTATACGTGTATCATTTATGAATCAGTACTTATATATTGTTTTAACGTTTTTTAAATATAAAAATCCAGTTTGATAAGTTACACAGATCTTATTTATAAATCAACCCACACACACAATACTTTAGAAATATATAATACATAAATTAAATTTTACATTTGTATAAATCTTATTATAAAGTTTTTTATTCGGTCGTCAGTAAGCATAGAACAGATTGCGACCATAATTTCAAATGGCAGGATGTTACAATCTTACACAAAGAACAAAATTTAAAAAAACGTGAAAAATTTCTGAAATGCTATTTATTACAAAACATAAAGGGGCAATCAACTCACAGAAAGACACTGAAAACCTACCATTGGTCTATGATCGAATAATTTCTTCACTTTAAGTTCCCCTTCTATGTTTACTGCATTTTGCGATAATGTATCACTTTAAGTTCTCCTTCTATGTTTACTGTATTTTGCGATAATGTATCATTAGTTTTTTCGGCCTTCACATGAGACCGTCGTATTTTTCCGACCCGCCACGAATTTTATATAATTGACGTACAATGATCCATCCACTATACCGAATTATAAAGTTTTTTGTCAAACAATATGTAAGAAATTCTCACACACATAAAAATGCACATTGTGATTATCGTGTATAAATAGTTTTATATTTTAAAATTTAATTTCAAATGCATATATCAATCTAGATATAAGATGTGGAATAAATTATTAACTATTTATTAATTAATAATTATTTATTAATCATAGTATCTGATAATACAAGTATCTGATGATACAAGAACTAAGGCTACAAAAATTCTGTCTTCTAGTTTTTTTATTATATGACTGCATATATGTTTACGCAATTGTTATAGATTATTATATCTTTTGTGCGTAAACTACTAATACTTCATATAAATCCAATGTAAGTTCCTGATTATTATATATTGATTTATAGTTAATTTTTCTTTTTAGAAATTCACATGTAAGTGTATTCTTGAATTCTTCCATCAGATCTTTTGGCATGTCTTCAAGAAATGTTAAGAGGGATATTATCGAGTCTGTTAAAATAATATACGTATGATTATAAAATTAACGTATACATAATTTATAATAATGTTTTAAAATTATTACTTCTTGCATATTTTTACTATGACCTACTCAAAAACTGTCTCAATTTTTCTTCAGAATAGCTTGCCTCCCGAAGACTGCAATGGTGAATTGTAAATCCGACACTTTGAAGTAATTCTTTTAAGTCTTTACGAGCATTATTTGACCCATGAAACGGAAAAACGTTTTTCATCGCATCCTATATAAACATAAAAATAATAATTAACAATTTATAGTGCAAGAGTAATAAAATAACAAAACATGTAATAGAAATAAATAATGAGAAAGCAAATCAAATATTAATTAAAATTTAATAATATATTTACCGGTATATATTGCGCAAAGCGGATATTCCGCTCCAAAATTTTGTAAACTTCACACATATCATGAGATGCTATTATATATAAAAGTATAGTTCCGTTGGGTCGTAGCATTTGATACATATTCCTAAAGGCTTGTCTGTTAAATAAAATATATAAATGTATAAATAAATTCAAAAATAAACACCTATATTTTTATTAAAATATTTTTAAATATATTAGTATATTTTTTAATGCAATTATATAAATACATATAATATATTTATATATTTTGCATTTTTATGTCTATTGCTCGTTTTTCAAATTATGCTATCTATATATATATATAATAGAATGTCTGTTCTTTTTATACACTCTTAAACTATTCGACCGAATTTTTACCAAAAGTATATAAAATAGGGGTAGAATTTTCCGGAGAGTATTATAGAATGTATAGTTTTTCGTTACCGATCTTTTTTGGTACCGGTATTCAAAATTTTTCCAATTTTTCGGGAAATAATTGATCGAATCTTAAAGAATTGTATCTAAAACGAGTAGAATTTCCCGGCGGGGAGTGCTATAAAGTGTATAATTTTTCGTTACCGATTTTTTTGGAAATCAGTCACGAAATTTTTTCAATTTTTTGGGAAATAATTGAGTGAATCTTAAAAAATTGTATACGACGGAATTGAACTTCAGTCGATAAAAAAGTGATATTTTTAAATTTATAGCTTTTTGTGGATTGGTGTGTATGTATGTTTGGTTAATTATTCATTTGTTAGTGGACTAAATTTTAAAGTGGTATATATGAAATAGGGGTAGAATTTTCCGGGGAGTGCCATCATGTATATATAGTTTTTGTTACCGATTTTCTGGAAGTCAATTTTTCTAATTTTTTTAATTTTTTAGGAAATAATTGACCGAATCTTAAAGAATTATACATGAAACAGGGGTAGAATTTTCCGGGGAATGATTTTACATTAATCTACCGATTTACCGATTTAGTTAAAACCGGTTTAAAAATTTTATTAATTTTTTGAGGATGGGTTTAATTGCCACAATGTGTATTATTTTTTGATAACAATTTTTTTTTTTAAATTGGTTTAAAAATTTAATTAATTTTTCGAGGATATAAAGGATTCTTTGCAAATGAATATAAAGGATTCCTTGCAATTGTCTAATAAGCAATTGCCTGATAAAGGAATTTTTTTTTATTAAGGATATTGAAACACAAATTAAGTTGTTTGAAGAAAAACGCTAATTAGCTAGTTATATTATATTATGAATGTGTGTCATATTATAGAAATTCAACGGAACACTTGTTCTGTTCAAAAAGTGAAGCACACATGGACAATATGTTTGCAAGTAAAAATTAATTTACACTTGTTTAAAAATTTTTAAAAGCCTTAATAAGGCTTGTTTATCAAGGGTTGAAATACATTTTAGCCTTAATTATATTTTATATAATATCTTGTTTACCGAATGTCATTGCACCATTGCAAAGTGTGAAACGAAAATATATGATTAAATTCAGAAATATATTTTTCAGGTAGATTTTTAGTTTGAATATCCAATACTTCGAAGTGGAGCCGTTTTTTGTCATTAAATGTTTTATTCGCATATTTGATCATGCTCTCCGAAATATCCGTACCTTCACGAAATGCAAAATTAGAGAATTAAATAATTATTTATAATGTTGATTTGCTATTACATTTCTATAATTTATTATTCTTTTACCAATTATTTGTGCATTTGAATCAAGACTTGGCAACAAAAAATCTTTTGTTATATCTCCAGGACCACAACCAACATCCATACACTTTCCACATATACCCTTTAAATTTTCACTAAACTCTTCGATTATAGGCAATATTTTGCTCTTTTGTACTTTGTTAGATGTACTGTAGTCTCTTGGACTTCCCATCTTTGACTTTCCCCACTTCAGCAATGGTTTAATGTGCAATGTGCTGCGGCGATATCTGAGCAAGCTTTTATATACTTATCACGGTATCAAGTAGACATGCGCAAGAATTTTTTTTATGATGAACTAACAATAAGTATAGGCTTTTCTGAATAAATTAAATAGGGAATAGTGCGGAGACTGCGGAGAGAGGCAATCGGGACCACGCTTATTAATTATTAATTATTGATTGCGCAATAATTACCGCGCCTGATGGCTCCGATTGCTTTTCAATATTCTCTATTTGATTTAATCAGGAGAGCTTATATTTAGTTTATTATTATTACACGCAGGCTGAAAAATGCATTATTTTGTAATTTTCATGTATATTAATTTTGTTTACAGCACGCTGAAGATGACACAAAGAAAGTATCGAAACGTCCGAATATGTATTAACTAATATATTTTATCTTATTGACTATATATTGATTTGGCAATAATTACCGCGCGTGGCTCCGATTGCCTCTCTCACTTTATTCCGTATTGAATTTTGTTTATCTTTCAGGAATTTAAGGATTCACGTCAAATGAAATTATATCTTTTTAAGACTTGTCTTAAAAAAAAAGTTACAAAAAAGGCGCTATAGTACACACGCTTGTTGGAATATTATTGACATATGAAAAATACTGTCATACATAAAAATGATTGGACAATATTATTGTATTCTTTAAAATCTTTGGAAGAAGTTATTGCGTATATTAAATTTAACTCTTTGCAAAAAACTGTTGAATATTCTATCTACAAAAGGTTTCAGAATATTAGAAAATAACATCAAATAGGAATAAATCTTTGAAAAAAAAGTTGTATATTCTATACATTAATGAACAAAGGTTGTATATTTTAAATAAATAAGAAGCCTAGTAAGATACGAAATAATATATTCGTAAACAAAAAAAATGAAAGAACTTTTTCACTTTTTTTGCGGAGAAACACACGATCGCTGTTGCATGAACTTTGTGCGAAACGTGACCGTGTTTTCTTTCTAAAAAAAGGCATGTTAAATCGATACTCGCATCTCTCGAAGTCTTCTCGAAAGTCTCGAATTGCTTTGTTGGCTCTTTTCCGCGATGCTGATTGATTCTGTTGCTGCGCTAACTTCGTGAGCGGCTGTCATAGCATATTTTGACAGTTGTGTGTAATATTAAAGCAAAATAGCGCGCGCGAAGCGCGCGTCTGTGATGTCTAGTTTTTAAAAAGTAAGATGAGAAAAGTTAAGAAGATAAGATTGGTTGAAGTAAGGGATTTTGTTCAAGATAAGATAAGATAAGGGTAATCTATATACATAAAACAAAATCGGGTTAGTTACAGCACTTATAACTCAAGAACAGCTGGACAGATTTTGAAAGTATTGTATATAAAATAGGGGTAGAATTTTCCGGAATAGCAGAATAACTATTAAAAAAAACGTTTTTCACCAAAAAAAAATTAATTTTAGAAAGATATCCAAATACATAGAAAAAATACATAGAGGGAGGGAGAGAGGGAGAGAGGGAGAAAGGGAGAGAGGGAGAGAGGGAGAGGGAGAGAGGGAGAGAGGGAGAGAGGGAGAGAGGGAGAGGGAGAGAGGGAGAGAGGGAGAGGGAGAGAGAGAGAGAGAGAGAGAGAGAGAGAGAGAGAGAGAGAGAGAGAGAGAGAGAGAGAGAGCGGGAAGGAGGTTAGGCGGTACGAAGTTCGCCGGGTCAGCTAGTAATTATGCATAAAAAGACCCTACCTGCCAATGACCTTGACCTTGACATATGTTGTCAAGGTCACCCTTTTGAGTGACCTTCAGAAGTTTTTAACCGGCGGTCGTTATTCGTTAAAAAGTTATTAACAAAAAAAGTTTCGAAAATATAGCAGTTATTTTGAGTATTGAGAGGCATAAAGAACCAATATTACGCCGCGCGCCTGACAACCTGTGATTCACGGATTTTTAGTAATAAATTCCTTATTATTTATTGCCATCGCAATACGATACAGAACTTTTCTATTCAGTTGTACCTATTATCAGATATTCTGTATATGTACAGAATTAAGAAGAATGACATGCAGTTATGATGTTCAATAACATAAATTTCAGTAAGAAAACAATTTGCGTTACTAAGCTAGACTCCGAGAGACTGGAGTGCAAGAAGAAAGATCTCAGAAAATAGTGCAATATGTTTCGGAAGCAATCATCCACTTTTATTTTTGAATTCTGCTGATGCAACTGGGATTTCTTACACCATCTTTGGCTCCAGTATCTTTCGATAAAAATGGACACGCGCCAACAATTGCATTCGCATTTTCGTAGCTTTTTCTGCCAAAATGTCACTCGCGTTACCGATTTTTAAATGGTCAAATTTTTATTTTCATGCAAACTTCTGCCACAATATGTTTGTCTAATCATTATAAAAAAATATACAATGTACGGATTTATTATAAATAATATGCTGTATTTTGGATATTATACAGTTATAATTGTTCTACTCACTTTACTGAAATTGTTACTAGAGATTATTGCTATTGTTAAGCTAGTGAAAGCTTTGAAGATATATCGTTTTTTTTGCGAGAGCATTAATTTTCTTACTTCATAGAAAATCATAAAAAGTTATTTACTACGTTATTACACACGTGTATTTAACATAGCTATTTATAAGTCATAAACGAACCGGAAAATGAAAAATTCTGTAGAAACAACATTGTAAATGTTAATGCGACAACTTTAGTCTTAAATTGTTGGCAACAAAAAATTCTTTGGGCAATATGTCACGGATAACACGCCGGTGAATGCCCAACTGATGAATCATCCATTATTTAACATAACGAGTCACAAAATATATGTATAGTCCTGGTTGCGTTACCGGCTATCCATACCACCGCATCGACAGTAATATGATACACATATGTGTAAATTAGGTTTTGAACCTTTCGACTGCAAGTGTTACGAGCCGTGTCGTACTACTTGCTCACAAACGCGCCTAAGTTCCGACACCTTAAGTGGACCAAGTCGGCCGATTATCTCAGTTTACATTGGGGTCTTTTACGACTCAATACAGAAACTGCTCTTGCAGAACATAACCGAAACCACAGTGGACTCGCTAATTGTTGGCGCGCGGCTTAATTTTCGCGGATCTTCTTGCCATTGACATATTCTCCTCAACCATTTTTTCACCTCTGTGAGGAAAATTTGATGCTATTATTCTATGAGACTATCGATATTCAGTGATCGATATTTTATACAGAATTTGCAATCATTTTACTAGAGAGGATAATATTTAATGCGCCACTGAATTCTCTTTGTCATTAAAAGTTTCAATTATTAATGCATAACAAGTATTACGTATATACTTAATAAACTACGCAGTTGCATGCTAACTAACAAGGTCGCGCGAGTCCTTGCGACCATCGTTGCACGCATTACGCAACGTTGAGCATAAATCTTATTTAGAGATACGCAATTGATCTAACACTTAAGTCTAGAAGTAAGATCTTTTTATTTATAAATAGCAATAAAATACATTTGCTTATCTAAATTTAATATAAATAATACACATATTGACAGTGTCTAAAAATGTATACGCAAATGTGTAAAAAATATCTGATAGCTATGAAGATATTTTTTTTTAAGTAGAGAATATCTCGTTTTGCGTGAAAATTGCTGCTTTACCAAAACACAACATTTAAAGCAGTAAATTGAAGTCTTTTTGTTAAAGCAGAGAATACTCTATTTTGCGAGAAGTCGCTGTTTTACCAAAACACAACATACTAAAACAGATCATAATCAAATAATCATAGTAAATTTTGCGTATTTAAACGCAATTTCTGAAGAATTTTTACATGACATTTTTACATGAATATCATTAAAGGAAGGTTAGTATTGAATTTGGCGAGGAGAGATTGGTGAAAAGGTTACCGAGTTCTGCAAGAAATGTAAAATTTTAATTCGAATTAAGTTTCTTAATTTTTTTATTAGCCGAATTAAAACAGTTAATCCTAAATAAAAAAAATTTATATCTGAAAAAGAAATTAAAGAGGCACAGTGTAGCAACTTATCCGCAACCAACATCGTAGGGCTACGTCAACTGTCCTTCGTTGAATAGGCTTGAAAGATGTAGAACAAGTGAGATAGTGCCATGAAATAGTGACAATTGAGATTTGTAGTTCTACGTATAGTTAGTTGCGGCACAGTTGCTACTGTGCCCCTTTAATTTTTTAAATGTATAATTTTATAAACATGGATGTTTTTAATTTATAAATCTGACTAAAGACACTGTGTCTTCCTTCATCCTTGCTACGGGCCATTAATCGCATGAGACATGTGTACTATACTTAAATCTTATATGTAATACAAATATCGTAAGACAGATGTCGCAGTCGCGCAAGTGTGCGGGTATTTAAGATAAACAATGCATTTCATACGCTTCAAGAGATATTCGCACGTCGCTCTGGTATGCAGTCCGCCTAAAATAAGTAGTATGCATATGTCTTATATGATTAATCTTTATTTAACAAATCGTCGCACGATGTCCCGTATATATAGTGCAAGGATGAAGGGAGGTCCAGTGTTTTTAGTTAAATTTATAAAAGTAGTCGAAAAACATTCATGTTTATGGAATTATACATTAAAAGATTACAGCAAGAATGACATTACGGGCCTTGCATGGAAATCCATTGCAAGCTCTTTTGACACCATTGCAGAACTATGATGCACATTATGGAAATTCTATAGGGATGTTCGCAATATAGCTTCTTTTTTTCACTTTCTTTATCTCAAAAACCAGTTAAGCCATAACTTTTTATTTCGCTTACAGAACTCATTGCAACTGTACTACGACAAATGATAAATGTCTTATCGCTGTGTGCAGCAAAATTGTCTTACGTCTAACGTGTAACGTCTGTATGAAATATCTAGCGAATTCACGTACACGCACTTGTAAACAAATCTGTAGACACTAAAAATGTTAAACTATATTAGAATTCATACAAAAATAATACAAAAGTACAAAACAAATACAATATTGAAAAAAAGTTTTTTACTTATTTTACTACTGGACCTCTGTCACACCCATCGGTAGCGTATCGGTCACTGGTTTGACAAGTAGTGACACAAACCATAATCTATGTGCTTAAAGAGCAAGTTTCTAGAACTGATAGTCCCGTAGTTATAACCAATGATCCAATGTGCCCCTTGAGCCACTGTGCCCCAAGATCCCCTATTTTTACGCGATTTTAATTTACATCAATTTTTATATTAGTTATTATAATTTTTGATTCATAAATGAGTTCTGTTGTACATAATTACTGAATACAAAATATGTCCTTTCTGAGAAACCGGTATTACCCACGGTATGTAATTATTTTATCTACTGCAAGTAATTATACGTGTATAATTTATGAATCAGTACTTATATGTATATTGTTTTAACGTTTTTTAAATATAAAAATCCAGTTTGATAAGTTACACAGATCTTATTTATATAAATCAACCTAATATATATATACTTTAGAAATATATAATACATAAATTAAATTTTACATTTGTATAAATCTTATTATAAAGTTCTTTGTCAAACAATATGTAAGAAATTTTCACACACATACAAATGCACATTGTGATTGTCGTGTATAAAAAGTTTTATATTTTAAAATTTAATTTCAAATACACACACACACACACACACACACACACATATATCAATCTAGATATAAGATGTGGAATAAATTATTAACTATTTGTTAATTAATAATTATTTATTAATCATAAGTATCTGTTAATACAATTAGTGCTACAAAAATTTTAATGTCTTCTATAGATTTTTTATTATATGACTGCGCATATATGTTTATGCAATTGCTATAGACTACTATATCTTTTGTGCATAAACTAATAACACTTTATATAAATCTAATGTAAGTTCCTTATTATTATATATTGATTTATATTTAATTTTTCTTCTTACATATTCATTTATAAATGTATTCTTGAATTCTTCCACCAGATCTTGTGGCATGTCTTCAAGAAATGTTAAGAAGGACATTATCGAGTCTGTTAGAAAAATATACGTATAATTATCAAATTAACGTATATATAATTTATAATAATATTAATGTTACATTATAATTTTAATGAATAAAATAGCAAAAGAAGGAAACTCTTTAAAGTATTAATAATCTTATAACGTAAAATTATTACTTCTTGCAATATTTTTAATATTACTTACTCAAAAACTGTATCGATTTTTCTTCAGAATAGCTCGTCTCCCGAAGACTGCAATGGTGAATTGTAAATCCGATACTTTGAAGTAATTCTTTTAAATCTTTGCGAGCATTGTTTGAATCTTGAAACGGAGAAATGTTTTTCATCATATCCTATATAAACATAAAAATAATAATTAACAATTTATAGTGCAAAAATCACAAAGTAATAAAAAAACATGTAATAAAAATAAATAATGAGAAAGCAAATCAAATATCAATTAAAATTTAATAATTTATATACCGGTATATATTGTGCAAAGCGGATGTTCCGCTCCAAAATTTTGAGAACTTCATATACATCATGAGATGCTACTATATACAAAAGTATTGTTCCATTGGGTTGTAACATTTGATATATATTCGTAAAGGCTTGTCTGTTAAATAAAACAAATAAATGTAATTAATTTTTTTAAAACACCTACTTTTATTAAAATATTTGTTAATTGTATATTTTTTAAATGCATTTTTCTATAAAACATGTGATATATTTATATATTTTTCACTTTTAATTATATGTATTGCTCGTTTTTCAAATTATGCTATTATATTATCATATATTATAGAAATGTGTACGTGAAGAAATATTATGAACAACAGAGACGTTAAAATGTAAAATAATATTGTGTGCACAAATTTAAAACACTTGTTCAAAAAGTGAAGCACACATGGACAATATGTTTGCAAGAAAAAATTAATTTACATTGTTTAAAAAGTTTTTTAGTGATAAGACTTATTTTATTAACAAGGGTTGAAATACATTTTAGTTTTAATTATATTTTATATAATATCTTGCTTACCGAATGTCATTGCACCATTGCAAAGTGTGAAATGAAAATATATGATTAAATTCAGAAATATATTTCTTAGGTAGATTTTTAGTTTGAATATCCAATACTTCGAAGTGGAGCCGTTTTTTGTCATTAAATGTTTTATTCGCATATTTGATCATGCTCTCCGAAATATCCGTACCTTCACGAAATGCGAAATTAGAGAATTAAATAATTATTTATAATGTTGATTTGTTATTACATTTCTATAATTATTATTCTTTTACCAATTATTTGTGCATCTGAGCCAAGATTTGGCAACAAAAAATTTTTTGTTGTATCTCCAGGACCACAACCGATGTCCATACACTTTCCACGTACATCCTTTAAATCTTCACTAAACTCGTCGATTATATGCAATATTTTAGACTTTTGTACTTCGTTAGATGCAATGTAGTTGTTTGGACTTCCCATCTTTGACTTTCCCTACTTCAGCACTGTGGTTTAATGTGCAATGCGGTGATATCTGAGCAAGCTTATATACTTTACGGTATCAAGTGGGGATGACCAAGAACTTTGTTTTCCGGGAAATTATAAACTCACGTCAACTGAAATCATATGACGTGACTCATTTTTTTTTAAAGGTACAAAAAGGCATCAAGAGGAACATTGTTGCATATGAAAAATACTGTCATACATAAAAATAATTGGACAAAATTATTGTATATTTTAAATCCTTGAAAGAAGCTATTGTATATATTAAATTTTACTTTCTGCAAAAATACTGTTATAAATGTAATAAATAAAAAAAAAACTATTGTATATTTTATACATTATATAAAGAACACAAAGGTTGTATATTTTAAATAAATGAGAAACCTAGTAAGATACGAAATAATATATATTCGTAAATAAAAAAGAATGAAAGAATGAAAGAACTCTTTCACTCTTTTTGCGGAGAAACACAGCCTCGATCGACTTCGCTGTTGCATGAACATTCGGCGCGAGGTGATCGTGTTTCTTGGGTTGCATTCGGGGAGTGCATTATTAGCGCTATTGCATTATTCTATCCTTATCACTCATTAGGTGTAAAACATAGAATAAGCGAATGGCGCTAATAGTGCACAAGATAAAATAAGACCGTTATGCCATTCATGCTGCATTTTTTTGCATTTTGTCTTCTCTTATCTTACTTTGTGATTAAGGCTGAATTCGGTGTTGCGCGCTATTAGCGCTATTTGCTTATTCTATCCTTGTTCTACATCTAATGAGCGATAAAGATAGAATGATGCAATAGCACTGGATAGCGCACTCCCCGAATGCAACCCAAGAGACACGATTATCTCGCGCCAAGTTCATGCAACAGCGAGACCGATCGTGTATCCGCAAAAAGAGTGAAAAGAGAGTTCTCTTATTCCTTTCGATTTACGAATATATGTACTATACCGTATTTTACCAGGCTCCTTATTTTATGTTTAAAATATACAACTTTCGTTCTTTAAGTGCTGGTCTACAACCTTGCTTTAAAGGGTATTTAAGCTCTAAGCCGTAAGAAATTGACCAATCACAATCGAGTATTCTCCTCACATTCCACTGTGATTGGTCAATTTCTTACGGCTTAAATACCCTTTAAAGCAAGGTTATAGATCAGCACTAATGTTTAAAGTATACAACAGTTTTTTTCAAGATTTTATAAGAGATATTTATCGCACGTCGCTCGGGTATGCGGCCCGCCTAAAACAAGTAGCGCATGTACATGTCACATGTGATTAGATTTTATTTAACAAATCGTTCCGCGCGATGTTCCGTAATAGTGTAAGGATGAAGGGAAACCCAGTGTTAGTTACATTTATAAAAGCAATTGAAAAACATCCATGTTTATGAAATCCATGTTTATATATTAAGAGGGTACAGCAAGAATGTGACATTATGGGCCTTGCTTGGAAATCCGTTGCAAGCTCTTTTGACACCATTGCAGAACTATGATGCACATTATGGAAATTCTAGGGATGTACACAATATCTTTTTTTTTTTTATCTCAAAAGTAAGCTGTAACTACGTCTTATTTACTTAAAAAATTTATCGCGACTTATCTTATCACTTTGATGTGCAGAAAAATTGTCTCACGATATGTATCGCGTATAGAGATAGTGTATGTTATATTTATATAACATATGAAGTGAAAACATATATAAGGTGTAAAGTGATAAATAAACAAACGTATTTAGTATAATATTCATATAATATGGTGTTGTTATGCAATAATAATATTCGAGAACTTTTATTATAATGTGAATTTAAACTATTATTATATAGTAAAAGTTTCTTTACAAATAATTTTTAGAATTGTAGTAAACCACTGTAGTAAACACTTGTAGTAAAGAAGATGTGTTTGAAATTTTTAATCTTTTGACAATGATACGACATGACATTTCTTCTCGATAAATATATTTACTAATATTATAGCAATAATAACTATAAAATAATAACCCCTACATTAAAAGGAGCACGTGCAATTTAGAGCTCCTACATTAAATTGTTTTACAGGTTTTTTTTATTTAAATAGAGTTATATAAGATAAGAAGAAGAGGAAAGGAGGGGAGCGAACATACAAGATGTCTTTTGAACTAAATACTGATTTTAATAGATTATTTGTAATTCTGACACTTTTATGTACAATACATTGAAGAAATAAAAATTAATTACGTTTTCCTTATTACACATTTTTTTACTTTACAAGACATTTGTAGCACAATTAATATCGCAGTACATAAATATTTTATTATATACATTGGACTAGATGCGTGTAACATTATATATATTTATATATATGTATATGTGTATGTGTATTAATAGTTATAATAAATTAATAGCACGAAAATGTACAATAATGTATTATGATTATTCTATAGAAAAATAGCTGGACATAATTTTTATATGTTTATACAGTATCTAATACGAAAAACTTGTAAAATATAAAGATATTTTTAGACATATAAGATAAATTACATATTTATAATTAAACTGAAGTATGAAATTAAAAGAACGACAACATTTTATTCTCTACTATTTTCTATTCCTTTCGTAAACTTAATGATCAAATAAATATTGAAATAAAATTACACTTACTGACAATTACATCCGCGCGATACATATCAACATAACAATAGGTAACAAATTTATTTTATTGTCGATGTGGTGGAGGACAAACACATTCGTCATCTAAGTGATCTTTAAGCCATCCGATGTAATTTGTCAATTTAGTAAATATTCCAGGAAAATTGGGTCTTCCACATCCACGTCCCCAAGAAACGATACCTGAATAAATGAAAAAAAATATATATATAATACTTATATTATATATATAATAGTAAAGGCTCATAAAAGATTAGAAATCAATCGTAGAAAAATGGAGCGTGGAGCCGTAACAATAAGGTGTTGGTGTTCATATATATTCTATACTTATATATATATATATATATAAGTAAAAAATTAACTTAAATAAATAATTGTAATGTACACGCTGTACATATACATGTATTCCAACTTAATAGACTGCGCGCCGATTATTTGTCGGACTTGAAACACCTTGTTACGGCTCCACGCTCCATTTTTCTATAGAAAGGCTCATAAGATTATATAGAAATCATCAATTGTAGAAAAATGGAGCGTGGAGCCGTAACAAGGTGTTTCAAGTCCGACAAATAATCGGCGCGCAGTCTATTAAGTTGGAATACATGTATATGTACAGCGTGTACATTACAATTCGTTAATTCTTTACTTAAGTATAGAATATATGAACACCAACACCTTGTTACGGTTCCACGCTCCAATTTTCTACGATTGACTTATATTATACTTTATTTAGCTGTTATATCAGAGAAATGCATTTCTCTGTTTAGCTTTAGACAAAAAATTATTTTAGTTTTAAAATTAAATTTAAAAAAGATTTAAAGTTATAAATAAAATAAAAAATTTTAGTTTATTATTACCTACTATTATACATTTATACATACCTACTACTTCGAGCTGTCCATAAATTCCTTTAACATGTAAAGGGCCACCGCTATCTCCCTTAAAATAAAAATAAAAATAAAAATAAATATATTATATATACACACACTGAGAAAAAAAATTTTTTGCATTTTAGTAAATATCAGTTTGCATACAACTGTGACTCCATTTACTAAATTAAAGAAATATTTTCTTTTTATTAGTACGTGTATTTACTGAGAAAAAAAATGTAAAAATTGTAACTAATGAAATGTAACTAATAAAGAGGAAAATTTTTTTTATTTTAGTAAATAGAGTCACAGTTGTATGCAAACTAATATTTACTAAAATGCAGAAATTTTTTTTTCAGTATATAGAAACAGAGTAGTATAAAAAAGTGATATATTTAATTTTTTGAAATTGGATTTAAATTATAGCTTACTGTATTGATAGTTAATACAATAATGAGATAACAAAATTGAGCTACATATTAATTTATGTACAATATTGAATATTTTAGAATTTCTATTAATAAAAACTTAAAGACAATCTTCTGCTAATATTATAAACTAGCTAGTTACCCAGGCTTCGCCCCGGAGGACATATGTAATAAGACACGCAAATAGGTGATAATGCATAAAAAGATTTATGCAAAAAAGAATTATGCCAAAATTTTAACAAAAAATGTGTGTAAAATAATTTTATCTGTAAAAGTAAAAACGAAAAGGCATAAAAAGATTTATATAAAAAAGAATTATGGCAAAATTTTGACAAAATATGTAAATATTCACATTCATGATTTTGCTACAAGAGGGACAATATATCAAAACAATAGAAAATGCATAAAAAGATTTATGCAAAAAAGAATTATGCCAAAATTTTAACAAAAAATGTGTGTAAAATAATCCAATTCTAAAATAGTGAAACAACTTATTCGATTTATACGTACGTATATTTTTCTTCATGAATATAATATTTCTTATCAAAAAATATCAATTATTTATATTTATTTTGAACTCTAGTTAACACTTACGAAACAAGCGTCCCGTCCTTCTACCGCTCCCTCCGGATGTATTATGTAGCCGGCACAAAACATATTTTCAGTGATGCGATTTTTCGCGTATCCAGCTTGATCGCATTCCTCTTGCGATAAGATTGGCAGATTAACCTTTCGTAATTCGTCACTTACCGGCTTGGTCTCCCCTGTTCGACCCCATCCGACTACGGTAGCGATGGCTCCGGTGTAATCAATCACGTCTGTAATTTTATAATTCTAATATCTTCTATGGCCGATTGCATCAATATGGATTCTATTGGAACAGAACTCGTTATCTAAATTTTTAAGCGTTATCTTAAGCGTTATCTAAAATTTTAACTTGAATTTAGAGACGTATGATAAATTCAAAACTTATAATATTCAATGAAGATTATTAACAATGGGTGTGTTCCGATATTCACTGCCACTGAACTGCCACTGACAGTACTGAAAATCTATAGTTTGCGTCACGTATACTATTATAGATTTTCAGTACTGTCTGTGAATATCGGAACTCGAAACACTTGGAATACGATATTTATACGTATAGATTGAATATTATATTGCAGATTATTAATATCGTAATTTAGATATGATTCAAATAAACATATATACTCACATGCACACACATACTTGTACGTAATAGTTTATAATGTATTATGTCAATCAATGAAACATAAATATTAAATTTTTCTAAAACTGTCTACATATCTTACTGATATTTAAAAAAAGTATATTTTATTATAGTATTGGAAATAACTTACTGTCTTCTGGTAAACATGCTGTTCGTACAATGCCATTCACAGATACGGGTTCATCCATCTCTATGATTGCAATATCATTATTAAAAGTGTAACTATGGAAATTTTCGTGAATGACCGCCGATTTAATACGTCGAACTATAGCATTGCTGCCTACTGAGGATCGATCGCTATCCATCAAAACAAGTTTGATAGTTCTAATGTCAAATCTAAAAATTATTTTAACAATGAAGGTATGTTATAACATAACTCTGAAATTAAATATGTATAATCCGCAAACTTATAATTATCTGCGATTTGTATAATTGCATCACACGTACCCTTGCAAACAGTGAGCCGCAGTAAGTATATGCTTTCGTGATATTATACTTCCAGCACAGTAAAATGTCCCTTTCTTACTCATGCTAACTAACCAGGGATAATCATAAACGCTGGTCACATTGCCGCCAACAATTCTCGTCTTTCTCCCAAGCCCGCAAACTGTAACGTATTAATACAAGCGTATAACTTGAATAACCAATAATCAATATGATTGAAGCAAGGTTATTCGACATGCTTCCTAATTATTTACAATAAATTAAGTTTGCGCACTATTGAAAATAATTATTAACCTTATTTAGTCATATTCATCAGGTGTACTTTTTAATATTTCCAAATTTACATAGTGAAACAAGATTACGAAAAAATTTTTTTATTATTTAATCTATGTAAATCGTAACATTATGTGTAAAATTGTGCAAAGAAGAAAATGGCATAATTTTACTTCCATATAATTATAAATAACTTTGTAACACTATTATGTATAGAATATATGTTCTATTTATACATTTATTATATTTATAGCTAGTTCCATTAATTTACATTTAAAGAATATTAAATCGCAGTTATTACACTTTTATGCATATATATAAAAAATAAATATATGGATTATATTATTTATTTTAGTAGGAATAAATTATTATACATGTATATTTTTCTATCAATTGAGATTGAAACATGCATGATTGTTTGCATCTATTATTGCTACAATGGCTGCGTTTGGAAACTTCACTCGAATGCACACCAGCATCGTTCTATCTTTGTTACTTACTAAAAATTGAACAAGGACAGAACGACGCTAGTGTGCACCCGAATGAAGTTTCCGAATGTAGCCAATATAAGAATGTAAAAAATTCAAGATTTTTATAATGGTCTCCAATGTTTCTTGCATAGATTCCCAAATGATGATCAGATATACATTAGCTCAAATGCTTTTATTTACCGCAATCATTGCAAACATTCGGTTTTTTAGAAGGGAACGTAAGCGAATCAAAATCGACATAAGACACCTCGTCTATTGTCGGACGATAATCAACTTCAGCATTCGTGATGTTATAGTGCACTTGAGCATTTGAGGTAGGAAAATTCCGTCTATTGTTCGACAATATCTATAAAGAAAAGAATATATAAATAGATATTTCAACATTATACTAATTCTACATGTTATTTTCCGCAAATTTAGGTAATAAGACTGATCAATAATTATAATAGATCAATAAGTATAATTGACATTAAAAAAGGCTATGAAAAAAGCCGTGTGTATATACATGATTATTTCTCTATTAGGAAATTATTGTACAAAAATATTTTTCAACGATATTTTGTGCATAACATTTTCGAAAAGAAATGCATTATTTTTGAACTGTTTGTGTTTTTGCAAAAATTTAGAGAAAACATAAAAATAAGATATATTAAAAAAAGTATTAAAAGATATATTAAATAAAATATATTAAAGAACTTAACCTATTCTTTATTAATGATTAAGCAAGTAGTTTTTAAATTATTTTTTAATTAAAATTTGACTGATATAATATATAAATATATAACACGTAGTACATGAATATATAAAGCTTGAGATACTTGATATAATTATAAAAAGAATAATTAAAAATTAATGATTTGTTCAAACTAATTATGTTAATATATGTTATATGTTAACATCTTGTTACGTTATATGTTAATATCTTATTGACTCTTATATTATGGTTCTGTCGAGTTGTTTAAATGTAAATTTAGACTAATGAAAACAGGATATTATCATTGCTACTTTTATTAGCGTCTTCTCGATCATAAACGTAAGCCATCTATATAATTGATTATTTAAACTTACCACACGAGGCAATGCATAACAGCAGCCCAGGCATAAAAATAGCACAAAAATGTATCTCGTTCTTGCGTAACCGTCCATGCCGTGCGGTTGCCGGTAAGTAATCCGTGCCAATCGGTATAAACTTGTTTTGTCGCGAAATTTCGAGCCCGCGCACGTGCTTACATCCGTAGCGTGAAAAGTCTAAAAGTATCCCGGCCGTTTTGCCGTTTTATAGTAAATTATAACTAATGAAAAAGCCCAGCCGCGTGTGTCTCGGGTGGGGATCGTCAACCTTGAGTGGTGCGTTTGCATTGGCAGATGTTGCATGTGACAGCCTTTAAATCACCCGGGCGGTCGGTGTACGCGCCCGTTGTCTCACCTGCACAAGTACCGCCGCAGGTACGAGCACAATGAGAGTTTGCGCGCGTACGTATAAGCGCGACGGCTTGTGGCGCAATCGACCATCGGCCACCACGAACGTCCAATGTCAACCCGGTCCACCTCCTCTCGCAGCGACCCTTCATTTCAGGGATCCACCGAGACTGGATCAATGTCAATTTCGTCAGCGAATGAACGCGAATGCCACCGCGCCCCACGGCCGTTCCGATTCATTGTCGCGGTATGATAACTACGTCGACAGTGTCAGCGATAATGACGACGACAACGTTGTCGTCGATGATGATGATGATAACGGTGATTTTGATAGGTGGTGATAAATCATCTTGATAAATTTCGCGAGCAAAGTAATTAATTGCAAGAATTTCGCTCGTTATGCCACACGCAAAGAGTCGCTGAAATATCGAATTTTAATTTTTGTTATTATTATTCCGTAAGACACGTTCTTTGAATACATATTTATGAAATTGGTTGCACTTTTTTTTCTCGAAGAAAGTGATTTGCGATGTGATCTTCACGTGCGAGCGTCTGGTGTGAAGACCAATCGTTATTATGCACGGCTGAAACCATCTTCTGATGTGGTATGCGTACGATAATAAAATTCAGTGATCAGTCAAATATGTATGCTAAGAGAAGTAATCATCAGGGAAGTAATTAAAAAAAATTCATTAGTTTATAAATCTGTTATACTATATGATACAATTTTATAACCTAAATTATGTCATGAAAGAGTAAATAGTGCTGTGATAATTATTTTGAATTAAATATGACTAATATAAACATATTATATTGAAAGTTTCTCTAGAAGTTTCTAATATTTGCAGTTAGAATAAAACAGGTGACGAGTCCGCAATCAAATAAAACGTTTGCGGCTTCTTAGAAGTTTTCAATGTTTGCTAAACATCATAGGATGCTATTGCGGTTACAGCAACCAGGGTCAGTGTAATAATGATTTGTCCTTGTCATCAATTTCATTGAGCTAGAACAAATCTGTGACATGAAAGGAAGAAGTTTATACAATTTTCTTGGACTATTAAGATTGCGGTTACAAATCATAAAAATGTGATGAGTCCGCGAGCTAATAAAACGTTTGCGGCTTTTCAAGGATTTCTAGTCATCTGGAATAAGGGCTATAGAGATTTGTGCAACAAACACCTGATTTGCAATGTAAAAATGCATACAAAAAGATTTTCAATTAACAGTGCAATTTCTACAACATAAATAAAACTGAACTGATTCCGCATCGTTTATTTATATTCACACGTTTTCAAGGCGGGTAATTAACACATCATATTTTGTAATTTGACTTACAGATAATTTTATTTTTACTTATGTGTGTCGCAAGTTACATGGCCCGTGTATAATCATTAGTCAATATTGCAGTGGAATCCGAGGCGAGGCCTAAATAACACGTAAGTTATTAAAGAATCGAACTGTTTAATTACGCTGAACTCGTTAAATTTTTCAGAATTATAATCATTTCTTTTCTTGTTAACTAACAGATATACATGATACGCGCGCGATAAGAGTATACCTCGAATTTAACTTTTTATCTTGCATTTTTTATTTATCTTGCTTGTCATATGTATACACAAAATATTTTAGGAAACTGGAACGGACTTATATCTTTGAGATAATTAGAGATGAAAAAGAACGTTAAAGTAAAATAATTTTAAATATTTTTTAAGATGTTAGCTATGTTGACGTGCATGAAAATTACGTTTATATTTAAAATCGCAATTTTAAAATATGCTAAAATATGTATACGATTTTAAAATTGCAATTGAATATATGTAGCGTGACATTATTAATATTCTTAACGGTATAAGAATTCTTTGACTATAACTGGCAATTTAATTAAAAAGTCAACGCGACGTTTCGACTCTAATTCGCGTCCTTTTCACGCTCATTGTACGCCGCCGGAGTGTTACCACAATGTAGTACGCCACAATGAGTGTTGTCCGTTACCGAGGAGTCACACCACACTCATTGTGTTGTCCGTTACCGAGGAGTGCAGACGTGGTTGCTGACACAATCGATTTTTACTTTTTTAATATTTGACCATGTTCTATCTCTTTACAACGCATAAGCATTCATTATATCTGACATGCAGCATTCATCCCCAGCTACCCGTGCCCCCGGAATTGCTCTGTAAGAATATTTATACACTTGAAAAGGACTCGAATTAGAGTCGAAACGTCGTGTTGACTTTTTAATTAAATTGCCAGTTATAGTCAAAGAATTCTTATACCGTTGAATAAAATAAAAATAAAAATAAAACCTCATTGATTAATATTCTTGTATAAATACTTTTTCTTCTCTGCTTTTCCCGTGTATGTATGTGTGCGCGCTTGTATATGTGTGTTATTTAATTAACCAATTTAATATAATCATAAAAAGGATTTGTCTTTTTTATCACATTTTAATGGTTTTTTATTGGGGCTTTTCTTTTATCTTTGCTACCTTAAACTCTGCTTAGAAATTACGTGTAATCGACCTTTAATATTATCTGTGACACTAAATTTGTGCCCGTGAAGAGATTACATCGCAGATTTAATCTAACCCTGAAGATAAATGAAAATAAAGCAAGGCTTCTGATAAAGTTAGACGTACATCGAGACAATAAGGTAATGCGTCTCGCCCGCATGAGGGTCTCGTTACCTATATACCTTGACCCACTGTCACGGGTTACAGGTGGTGTACAATCTGTTGCCGTGCCGCGCATCTTATCTTGTTTGTTCAGCAATAATCGAAGTTATGATAAATCGGATCAGACGGAGCAGTGCCGATAAAGATAAGGACAGGAATCTGCCAAACGAACTGTCGTTTTCCATGTTACTTGGAATATTATGGATGTATCAACGTGACACACGCTTATATCATAATGCTAAAGATTTGTAAAAGCGTGTCTTTAAATCAGAATGCACAAATTGCAATGAGACTCATTAAACTTTCAAATATACGACTTTGAAAGTAAGATGTATAATGTATGACTCTCTCTATTCATATGGTAATAATGTATATTTAATCGTGTATGTACAAAAAAACACTAATTTTTATAATATTTTATTTAAAAACTGTTTTTTAACATTTATATTTAATTTGTCCTATATAAAATTTACAATTACTACATTTTATTTTATCTATAAAAATGCATTAACAATTCCATAACAGAATTCTTTTTTAATGTACTTATGTTTCTTAAAACATTTGTTAAAATTATTATGGCTATTTTATAATAAAATACAAGAAATCTTGATAAAAAATAAATAATTTTTAAAATATGTATCTATTAATTATATTTTCCAAAAACAATTTATAAAAAATATTAAAAAAGAACTAAAAAAAATTTTTCGTTGAGAAGCTTATATTTTGTGTTTTTTATTCCTTATATAAATAACGTTTAATTGGGACATTCGCTTCTGCCCTTTTTTTATTCTGAGAAGAGAAATTGCGGGAGAAAGAGGAAAAGGAATTATCTGAGCAAGAGATACACCGTCTTTAGCGAACTTTAGCAGATCTCTTACATGCTTACGACATTTATTTGCGGTGAATTTACCGCTAGCCTAAATTTTCACTTCTGCTACCGGCTTGTCCACTATTCCGTATAAATAAAGACGTGACACCGAATCGACGGCTTGTGTGAAAGTATATACTGCCTCAGAAGGAAGTGTGGTGGATCAGCTCGGTTTGATACTTACTTCTCAGTGCACAGTAGGAAACAACACACAGCAGTGCGAGATTTTGAAGTGCAAGAAATAATGCTGTTTCGGTTTATATTGTTATTAACACTTGTCGCAGTCGCTATAACAGTCGCCGTTGATAATGAGGTATCGTCGATGTGTAAATAGTGTAGTGTTTTCGCACATTTACTACCATTTATGAATAAAGCATTTCTTAAACTAATTTATTGAACAATAAAAAACACAGATATATATAAAAATGAACTATATAGAGAAATCTGCATAGAAACTTTCAAATTTATAATATTTTCTTCGCAATTTATTTGCTAACTTAAAAAAGTGAATTGTTCTTAAATGCGTAATTTATTAAATACCGTCTTTTTTACATATTTTTTACATCTAATATTAAATATTTTAATAATAAACTCATATATATTTTGCATTAAAATATACTCTTTTATACAGATGCAATTAATATTAGGTGCAATAAATCTAAAAAGTTTTGTATCTTTTATTGGTGTGTGACACTCCTGTGTAATACAAATATTACAATCCATAATATAAAACAATATGTTTTGAATAACAGTTACAGTCAAACTTAACTATACGTGTGGAGGAAGAAAACTCGTATAGCACAAGTGGAATTAACAATGATAAAGTATTCTGGGAATGGTTGTTCGGTTCGGTGGCACCATATCCACCATATCCACAATATCCACCAACAGTCACAGAACCACCACAACCAAAGAATTGTACAAAATGCAGTATGTTTGCATATATTTTTTAAATTTACTATCATATTAAATCCTAGATTAATTGTATAATGTATATATAATGTATCTAAATTAATTAAATTAAATTTTATTTTTGACATAATCTTTAAGTTAATATAATAATGTATTTCTCAATTTTATCTGTTATAAGTTATTGTAGTATGAATAAAAAAATACGAAATTTTATTAATTGTGTTACTACTGTTATCAAGAATATTATTTACTTCAATTGTATATTATTAGTTGATTGATTGATATTTAACAAAAGGAAGTTTATATAGCGTATGTGTATATATATAATATAGTATAATATAGTATAAATAAAATAGTAAAATATTGATCTATGTATTATTTATAGCTTGTGGTTTGACAAACAAACACAATCGTATTGTCGGAGGCGTTGAGACGATTGTCAATCAGTATCCTTGGATGGCCCTATTGATGTACAGAGGACAATTTTATTGTGGTGGTACAGTCATAAATTCACGATATGTGCTAACGGCCGCTCATTGCATTGACAGGTGATTCATCCGTTCATGCCGATTTTTGATCATCATTGAATATGTGTGTATATGCGTATGTGCAAAACGATCGATAATTAATCAGTATCTTCTTGATAGATTCGATGCGAATAAATTGATTGTCCGAATATTGGAACACGACCGGAACTTGACCGGTGAAAGCAAAACGCAGGATTTTCAAGTGGAAAAAACAATCAAACACAGTGGTTACTCTACTACCAATTACGACAGCGATATTGCACTCCTTAAGCTAAGGAATGCTATCACGTTCGAAGATTTGATGCGACCTGCTTGTCTCCCGGAACAAGGTATCTTTTAGTTTACGTATTCATATATATGTATATATAAGTGTCGTTAATTTTATTGAAAAATAATTTTATTTGTTAAAAGTGAGATACCACGAATCTTAGATTTTTTAGATTTTTAGAAAGTAGACTTTTAAATAATTTATAAACACGTTAAATTTATTCGCATGTTTGATAGATTACGAATTTATTATCTGTTTTCAGCAAAAACCTTCGCCGGCGAAAAAGGTATAGTGACCGGATGGGGTGCCGTCAAGGAAGGTGGCTCGGTATCGCCATTTTTACAGGAAGTAGTTGTTCCTATTCTTACAAACAAAGAATGCCGCGCTACGAAGTACCCATCGCGCAGGATAACAGACAATATGCTATGTGCGGGTTTCAAGGAAGGCGGCAAGGATTCGTGTCAAGTAAGCAAAAAGTTGTATTCATTTTAAATTACCGAATTAAGGAAGTAATAGTTAAGTAGATAAATATATTTAAACTGTTCATTTTAAATAAATAGAACATAAATTTTATAGCATATGTTTTGAAATATAAAATTTTAATTAAATTATAAAAATAATGTGTGGACACAATATGGAAATAATTATAATAAAAATACGATAAATAATAAATGAAACAGATAAAAATGTCAATAGAATATTTGTCCAGCATGTATTTTTAATGAATGTAAAATATTGTAAATTTTAAAGAAAGAATTACAATGTAAATTCTTACATTATCACATTATAGGGGGACAGCGGTGGTCCGTTGCACATAGAAAAGAATAGTGTTCACCAGGTAGTTGGTAAGTTTAACTTTAAATTGTGTTAGTTATTTAATAATACAGGCAATACGTGTAAAACTTAAAGAAACTGTAAAAAATTACTTTTACAGAAACGAAAGAAAAAAAGGTAAACAAATTTTTAAAAACTCTCTAAATTTGCAGGGGTAGTATCCTGGGGCGAGGGATGCGCGCAACCCGGATATCCTGGGGTTTATACTAGAGTAAACCGATTCCTTTCATGGATTGCAAGCAACACGAAAGATGGTTGCTATTGCTGATATGCAATTTTAATATAGACTGACATATTTATTTTAGTTAATTTATTCATATAATGACGGAAAATATATGTACAAGTTACAGAAACAATTAATGAAGCGCACAATGAAACACACATTAACAATTCGTATTGGCATTATATAATCAAGGATTCATTGCCTCGTGACACGATAATTAATTAACACATATTTATTTACTTCTATTACGTACGTAAGTGTACGTAATGTTTCACGATAGCATGCATATATGATATAATACGAGATCCTATAACATTTTACTATAACATCATGTATGACATTGTAAATTGCGCACACAATGCTGTATACACAATGATTAAAAATTAAGGCACGTCCGTCGCTCTTCACTTTGGTCAATATTCACAATATAGAATGTGTACTTAGGAGAAAGAAGTGACAAGACTTTCTCTGTTTTTCGTAATCGGACAACTTGGAATTTCGGTGAAAACTCATTATCTATTTGCAATATTGCTTACACCACGCAATGAATTAGTAATGTAAAATATATGCACGTCGTGTACATCTTGTTATTCATATATTTATATTAATAAGACATTTATAATTAATTTAAGTCCAATATATGTGTAATAATTTTTTAATGACAATTATCATTTATAAAACTTGAATCATTTTGTTTATTGTACACGATCAAGGCCTGTATATATTAAGGAATAGATAGTCAACAACTTGGTTCTTTTTTACCAAATAAAACATACATTTTTATAACAATTATACTATATGGTTTTTATTTATTTTAATATTAAGGCTTTATATACTAGTGGCTAAAAGACTTTTAATTACTGTGGTTTCATCGTCTGAATTAGATTCTTCTTTCATTTTGTTATTTTCCGCTGATTGCAACCAGTACGTCTCCATTTCTCCCTTTCCCTTTACATAATAAATAATATATAATTTTCTATATATACATACATGTGATATGTGACATTATTAATCAATGAAGATTTTCATAATACAAACCTTTACCCAGACAACTCCACGTGATTCGGTATGATAATGACCTTTTGGTAACAGAGCTTTGGTGCTAGAAGAAATGTGCACCTTTCCTGGCTATACGCCATACAATTCAGTTAAATAATGCGAAAATATAAGAATACAGAAAAGGGAAGATAAAAACTGATTTTTATAAATGTTTATAAAATCTTTTTTCAAATACAAATTGAAACTGTCATAATAAATGCTATTTACGTCATGCGTAATTGATATAACGATAACTTATTGAACTGTTTCTTGATAACGAAATTGAAGTTAAAATGTCAGTTTAGATATTTGGCACCTTTTTATAAAAAATGATTGAATTATAAATATTAACTTTTTTAGTCATTACTTCTTACGACGAAAAAGTAATATAAGAATAAAAATTAATCCATACCGGATGAAACGATCCTAGATCGTATATTATATTTAGATTAGACATTATATTTAATGTTATTTATTTGAAAGATAAGCTATATTACCAGACTAGTGGTTTGCATTCTGGAGGCCGTATTAACAGTATCTCCGAAGAAACAGTATCTCGGTACTTTGAGACCGACCACACCGGCAACCGCTGGCCCAGAATGAATCCCTGAGAAGTTTTAAGATAAATACTATTATCTCAGTTCGTTTCTTATGCATTCGTTGCGTTGCGTGTAATACGATCGTCAGTCTTCATGGAGATAAAATTATTCGACGCGTCGAGAAAAAAAAAACGAAGCCATATCTCAAAAGACACAAGGGAATATATTATGTTCGAGCAATTGAACGACTGGGTATAGGATGGTTACCTATGCGGATTCGTATATCCAGTCCGGATGGTAATTTGAGAGATCGGACATGCTCGATGAGTTGTAGAGAAACGTCGGCGACGTTCTGTGCATGGTTTTCATTTCTGTCCGGTGCTCCGCTAGCTGCCATGTACACGCGACCAACGGTCTCCACCTGTCACATTATTGTAAATAGCAAATGGTACTTACAATTACACATGCAGTGCGATCGACGACGTTATATAATAGCTCAGATAAACATTATCTTCGTGACTCGTAATATTTTCAGACGTAATAATATGTCTCCATAACAAATGTTTTTGTTTATGCAATCAAATTAAATCTTACATTATCTGAAATGGAATAGTATATATGAAATTTCTAACAAAATGAATAATCTTACTTTATACACGTTAAACTGATCCATTAGCGTATCGAAACAAGAAAAAACGGCGTTCATTGATAAGACGATGTCCATCGCTCCCTCGATGGTCGAATAATCAAAGTCACATAATTCACAGAAAAGAACCGTTATTGATTCAAATGACTGTAAATGAAATATTTTCAAGTAGTTATTAGACAGGATGAAATAGATCGAAATTTGCGAAGTCTGTTTGCGCACCTCGCAAGTGCTCAACGGACTGGCCCCGGCTCGCAATCGATCTGCCACCGTTTGCGGAATCATAGAATATAAAAGCTCGTCGCTCTTGTTCTTCCAGCGATCCAGTAATGCATAGCTATTTTCTAGTTCAATCGATCTTTGCTCTGCCCTCTCGAACATCATTTCCAATCTGCAAATAAATAATACAGATATCCGAAAAATCGTACAAAGTGTATTCAATTTTAGGTAACACAATTTTTTTTATTATTTGAGAACATGACTAGAAATTGTACCTTCCGCAATGTTGCCATCCTGCCAACACCAGTTCTTTGCTCAAACCGTGAGGATTTAGATCATTCAGATACAGACCCATATTGAGAAGTTCGTCTAAACTGTTGATTCTATATTGTAACAAGACAATCGATTACAAATGAGTTATCCTATGGGAAATGTAATTATGATGACATCGGGAACTTACAAAGGACTACAGAGAAATATAATAGCTTTAATATCTTCAATATGCCTCATTTGACCTTTTAACAAGATACTTCGTGCACCTTGACTCCCACGCCTATCTAAACTACTGCTTGTGCTTGGCATTTCATCTGAATTTATCGAAGAATCATGATCGCTTGCCCTGATGAGTTCCAATTCGAATATCACCGAATGCAAATATATTACCTGAAAATATAACGTTTATAAGTATATCTGCACGTTGTATTTATGTACATATGTACATTTATACGACAATTGAAAATGTTATTCTAATTTATAAAACTAACGTTTCGACTTTCAAAATATAATTTTTATTACTTACGTTTCCCCACGTAAACGAAATTCCTTTCGGTCTTCTTAATTTGAATATTTCAATAACATGCTTGTTCAAAATGGACGTGGTGCCACCCCATGCTTGAAGTAATTTATCACCAACTCCTAGTATTCGCATGTCCTTGTTCATTATGACACCAAACGGGAAAAGACGTAAGAAAAATGTGCAAGATACAGGTGGCAATTCAAGATCTAGTGGTGCTTTCATTCTATTGGTCTTTGCAATCTAATTCCCAATGTAAATTGTAGCGTTAAAAATTGAATGTTAAGCAAAATTTTATATATACCTACTTATATATATGTATAGTATGTACATTATTAATTCTATCTAAATTAAAAAAAAAAATACAAAATATATATTTTTAATAAAAAGTTAAATTAATTGTTGAAATTTAAACTTACGTATTCACGATTATCGAAATTAATACGAAATTTAACCATCACGCTTCGAGATCCTGGAATATTATTTGAAGTTTCCAATACTTTAATATCCAGTTCTGTATTATATAATTCTTTCGCTATTTGAAATAATTGTCCTAAAAAGAATAGAGTAGTATGTATGTAATAGAAAATATATTAGATAAAATGTAGTTAAACTAAAGAATTACTGATCATATATATATCTATAGCTTTCTTTTCTTTCATACGTATGAAAGTTTTGATAATAGCAATACATAATTTTTTTTTCTCGTATTTATAATGTAAGAAGAAAGAATAAACTCCTACCCATAAAATAATGCGTGAAACCTTGTCGAGTACTTCTGTAAACTAAAACAACACCTTGTGGATCTACATGCGTTGTATACATGGATGGACTCTTCATTTTTGGATACGTGAATCTCATTTGCATGTGAATGTTGTCTACGCTTTGTAAAAAATCACAAAAATAACGACCAGTTGCTTTCACAGTGCAGTCGTATCTAACAAAATAAAGTAAGCATTATATGCAAATTGCATTAATTTTCATGTAAATTGTATAAGTATTTTCGAAATAGATGATACACAAGTAATTATAATTAAACTAATCGATTGGACTAACACGTATATTAAACCTCCATGCATATTTTCCTAAGTTCTATATCTCGGTTTCTGTCGCATCAATTTTCCGCGATTGTAAAGTGTACGTGTAATTGAACATATGAAACTGAAGCGCTCAAATATCGAATGGCGGGATGAAAAGAATTTCGTAAAATAAATATTCAAGAATCGGTCATAAAGCCTTTTAAATTATGGATTACACTTTAATGGAAAAAGAAGCACATGTGTAATAAAAAGAATTATTCTTTTTATTTATTAAATATTAACTTTTAAGTATATATATATATATATATATATATATATATATACACATTATTTTTAGTAACGTATATAGTTACAGGTGGGATCTGCAGGGATCCCCACAAGTTTTTTGTTTTCTCTAAAAGTAATGTAAGTTTTAGAGTACATAATAAATAAAACACATATAACTGATATCTCGCATAACTGAGAAAATACGTAAAAATAGCTATCCAGCCAGACCCGCCCGTGTATAGTTAAAGGTTAATATATAGATATATTCGGGTAATACATCGGCTAACTATTAAAAATGCATGAAAAAATTAATTACTCATTTATCATTAATATAAGGGATACTTATATTGCGATTAACTTTATGGCCGAAATCAACGATATTTCCAGTGGCGATTAATTATATTTCAAAAATTATATAGAACTGTGTTGACACAATTTTTGTTTTACGTTTTTTAAAGGTAGAACTTACCCTAAATTACTGAAAAATCTAACAAAGCACTTTCCAAAAAATTGCATAACATTATTCATGGAATCATTAGTACATGCGGCAAGAGCCGTAGCTAAATTAGTCATAAGCTCATCTGGATATATTTGTCTTGTATTGAAAACCATGTGTTTGCAATCAGCTTTCTCCAGAATGCGAAGCCATACTTCTTCGCCAAATTCTAACTGCAAAAAATATTTTTAGTTTTCTGTGTCTAATATCTTTATTCCTAATTTATTACTAGTAATATTATGAGTAACATTTAATGTATTATTAAAAATTATATATGAATGCTAGGTAATTATAAATGAAAAATAAGTATCTGTTATATATATATCTGTTATATATATATATATATATATATATGTATACATATATATATATATATATATGTATATATATATATATATATATATATATATATATATATATATATACATACATAGTGTCCCACTCTCTATTCACCTCCATATCTTTGCTATTTCAAGTAATAGAAAAAACGGATAGCTTATAGAAAACATTGAATTTCTCTAAGTTTCTCCATTTAAATAAGGAATATTTTAACTTAATTGTTCTTCGAATAGAAATTTCATATGGATAACTTTCTGATCAATGAAAGACTTATCGATACTGAATTGTGGAAAATTCAACACTCTTATTTTATAGAATTATCTACCGGTTTCTTTACATCCGTGATAATAAGTATAGCTTTGATCAATGGATAAATAAAGCCGAAATTTCAAAAATGTTTTTTCGTATTATTTGAAATTTCAGAGAGATACATATATATAAGGTGGACAAAGTTGTAGAACATTCTGTAATATATATAAAAGCTATAATATATTAAAATAATAAGTTAATATTTATTTATATTTTTCTCAACTAAGACTTTCAAAATAAAATTCAATGTAAATACAAAGTATAATATAATGCATTATAAGCTGAACGTAAAATATTATTTGTTAAAGAGAAATATCTGTGATAATATCCTCGTTACGTGCCAGACGATAGGTTCTACGGATCAGTTATAAATCGATTGGGATAATCAAACCAATTTCCTAGTTCCCTTACGTCAATTAATGTTTCTTTTATTATGAGTACGACAGGCGGTCACGAAAATGAATATGTGATCTTTAATGAGAAAGGCTCTTAGGAACCATATCGCAAATGAACACGCAAATTATAGATTGAAACGACCCAATGAACAATTAGCTATATATATACATTTCAATATTTTTAAAGTATTTCTATTGTAATATAAACGTGTATGTTTAAAATTTTAAGCAAAATTTAAAGAATTATTATAAATAATTTGATTTTTATAAAAAATACATACTAAAAAATACATCAAAATAAAGAAAATTAGTATCTATAATAATTAACGTTATAATACATAATCCATTTTAATTAATAATTATTAGAAAGTTTTGTATTATTAACTGATTATAAAACTGATAATACTGTCATTATGCATTGTATATCTAACAATAAAATACTGTTAAAGAAATATTTCTATGTAACCGAAGTTATACTTTATGGAAAAAAATAATGTAAAGGAGTATCAAAGCAAAGTATATAATTACAAATGATTAAAAGCAGCATATAAGAGGAAGCAAGATATTATCAAAACAAATCAATAAAGTCGACCTTATATGATGTTAGAATGAGATGCTATTTTTAAAACTTTGTACAATTAAGGCGTCAGAGACTAAAAGGAAATCTTTTAAATGCATTCATATTCAAGTACCTCGTTTATTACGTACCTACCTACGAAACGTTTCCTTCGTAAGTACGTGACACACATTACAAGTACATAGATCGCTTCGCGTAGATTCTCAAGAAACAAACAAAACATATGAAATTAATTAATGTGATGATATCAAAGTTGTAATATCGATACCGATATTACATCGATTTATTTGTATTTTTCTCTGAATAACACGTGTATGACTAAACAAAAGAGACCCTATTTTAACAGTAATTAGGTAATGTGTTTGTATTAAAAACGCCAAGTAACGATCTTATATTATGTTAAAATAAATGTAGATTATGATAATATCAGTATATTTTTAAATAATTTGCATAAGCTTTTTAATAAAAGTGTATATATATATATATATATATATATATATATATATATAAAGTGTAATATTTTAAATAAATAAATTTGACGTTTTTATTAAATTAAAAATATCAATTAAGGGTCAGTTGGTTGTAACTAGGGGAAAATGCTTCTACGATCGTGCTTAAAACATCGTAAAGAATTAGACAGATTGATGAATGAGCTGTTGAATTTTGATTTTATTATTCCTCTACAAAAAAAGACAAATTACAATTAGTATAAATTCCAGAACTTAAAGATAAATGCATTTGGCCTTAACTCAGCAATTCAATATCCGGTGACTACATCCGGTTCATTAAAATGGATGCTGACGAACGTGCAATTAATAAACATTTGTCAAACTTATTAGCATATCGCGTAAGAATGTTTAGTTACAATACTTACCACATATGCTTTACATTGAACATTTTCTTTAGATAAAAGTTAATAAAAATTTAAATAAAGTTTGAATAAAAGAATATAGGTTATATAAAATGCATTTTTACATGTATTTGACAAATAAAAGCATTTGATATAGCATTTAATAAATAATAATCTTATAATAATCTTATTTTATTATGTAACAGAAAGTAATTTAAATTATTTGTTTTTAATTTATGAAATTTATAAACAATTATATAAATTTATTATAATAAAGATTGTTTTCTAATGTATAGATAAGTATAATAACTAATTTTTCTGAAAATAAATCACCTACTATCGGGGAAAGAGAGTATTTGTAAAGGAAACCGGATAGGGGATTCATTAAAATCTGCGCAACGGAAAGATAAATATACTTTGACGCAAAAAAAAAGATCGATCGTATATTTCTTTAATATGATACGCGTGAAGAAAAAAGTTCCAGTAACATTATTAATAAAAGAAGAAAAATAATCAAACAATTAAGTAAAAAAAAAAAACTAACTCAGACAGATTTTTAATATTCGTAAATTGTAAAAATTGCAGAAAAGAATTGTCTAGTACTTCATGAGCACAACAGTCACAATCTCAAACTTCTTAAATTGAATATCCAGGAGCAGCTGTGTCACTACATACTTATCAAACTTATTCTCCATGTTATTCACAATAAATAAAGCTAGAAATATAAAAATTTTAAATATAAAAAAGCTAGTGTACAAAGTAACTTTCAAACTTATTCCAAATTTAATAAATCATTTCGTTTTTAATTTTTAAATGTAACCTATACAGTTAGTAAAACATGTATAATAAAAGAATGTTAAATAATTGTGTGACATGAAGGAAGATTGATCAGAAAACATTATTTTTTAATAGTTAAGTATCGAAAATGTATGCTAATTTGGGACACTTCTGAATTGTAAAATTCTATGTAAAATAAAGCATACATTTTTATTCATAATAATGTTTTTTACCTTTCGTAATTATATGATTATCAAGAAAAAAATAAATTAAACCAAATTTTAAAACAATTACTTAGAAAAAGCTACTTACCATGAAGAGAAAAACGAAGAAGAAATAAAATTTTAATTCATACTCAATCATTCTCCAAAAATATATATTCCAAGTTAGTCAAAAGTCAAATACACAATGCCAGTTCTATGATGTGTTCGCACTTTACCGACCTGCACGAAATATTGCACACTTTCCAGCAGCATCCCGTACATCTTGACGAATGCGCTCACAAATTCGGTTTATTTACTTGATTAGACGTTCGTCAATCAAATAGTATTCCCTCAGTGAATTTATGAAAACGTATTTTTTTCGCAATCTTACAATACGAGTAGAACGAAATTCTTCGCATTATATTGCTTCATTGTAATCGCGACGTTCGGAAGACAAGTATTTCGCGCCATCAGGATCCCGTGATATCTGATGCAGTGGGAGAGAGGGAAGTCGAATGATGCGCGGCGGATCCAGTTTCGACTGTGGTTTGAGGGTTACTCAACCTAACATGGATGAGTTGGAGAGATGTACGCGATGCGTGTGCGCAGACTTTATCGTTTGTTCAGGCGTTTACACGCCTGTTTCGAAATAAATTTTAACTCGCAGTTATTTGTTGCTGATATTATTTACGGTGCAGTTTTACGAGGGTGATTCATTAATTATATAGCTAAAAGATTCTTTTATTAATATTGACATCTCAAATACATCACAATAAAACTTTCTAAAATAATTATACATTAAGATACATTGTTTAAGAATATTTATGCTCATTTAAACATTTCAGAAAATCCTCAAATCTTTTCAATTATGTGTTTATAGTCTAATTTGTATAAAGTTTACGCACATAGATACATTTTATTAATATATTTCCTGTTAAGAAAAATCTGCGTGGTTTTGATACTCGCTCAAAATTAGATACGCGGAGCGTATGAGAGAAATCTTTAGTAACTGAAAGGTGGAAAAAGAATTTTTCAGTTTCGGTGTATATATATATATATATATATATATGTATATATAAAGATGCGGCAATACGATCTAATAATAAGATCTAAATAAGAAGTGATGCCCCAATAAATTTCCTGTCGCACACCCATTATTTCCAGAAACGGGAATTGATCAAATAATCATTCGTCTTCATTCGCGCATGGACTTTTACTTCTTCAAGAGTTCTCCGACCGCGATATTGTATTCAAGTATTCACGATCGTTCGACAAGAGCGAGGAAGAGTCAAAGAAGATCACAATGGCAGACTACATTTACTCGCTATACTCGTTTCAATTTCGTCACGTTACTCCGAATTCCTCGTTGACTTGATTATCCAGCTCGGCAGAGTTTTGATGTGGGCGTGCACGTGTCGCGTGACGGAGCTAGAATTCTTACCACGTGTTGGCAAGAGGAATGACGACGCGGCCGAGCGGCAGCCTGCTCGCCGCAACAGAGAGATATATATTAACACGTCTACAGTCTATACCCGCGCGTATACGTATACGCGCGCTTCTGTGTTGGCGAATGCGCCGTTAGTCGAACAGTGGGAACGTAAATATGGCCGCGGAGAGTGGCGACGGTTTGCCAATATCCCCGTCCGAGAAATCGCTCACCGGTAGCCTCGCGTCCGACGAAAACGAGAAAAGTGTCTCGCGTTCGCCGTCAAGTTATTCCATACGGGAGGACAAATGGCCCGACCTCGTCGTGTCCAGACCCAGAAAGCTGGACGCCTGGTGGTTGCCGAGACGTGAGTACACAGCCCGATGGTTGCATGGTTCCACGATTCGGCGCGCTTTTCAAAAGTCCGCTGCTCGCGGGCTCAGGCTTTGGCGCCCGCGTGTTAAGCGCGCGTGGACGTACTGTGCGCGCACGTGTCTCGCCATCGTTGCTGTTTCTTTATTGACGATCGTTCTGTGTCAGCTGGAGACGTCACAAAAACTCTTCAGATAACACGTGTTCCAATAATTATACGTATAATTGCATTTGGATATATCTGACGATCAAGCTGTAAACGGCTGCACTTTTTCTATTACGAAGATCATGAGCGTCAAAAAATTTTTCTCGTGCGCGATTACATGAGATTATTAATTTGTATGTTAAAGGAAAGAGACATGGTTTTTATTGCATGGTGATAATATTTTTATATTATATAAGATTTAGTTTAAGTCACGATGTCAAAAAAGTAACACTCTCTAAAGAACGTGATAATAGATTTTTTTAACGAAAAAGATAGAATGAAGACAAATGGCTTTAATTGAGTCTTGTTTCTGAATTCCTTATAATTATTAGTGGATATATAAACGCGCTATAAATACGTTTCAGCAAGCATGTTAGGAATTTCTGTTAACATTCTAAATTGTTTGGATTTTTTTAGCAGCCCTAATAAATTTTATTTCATGTCTATTCAAGCTGTTGGGAGCAATGCATATACTTACAAGTAATGAAACATGTAATATTTTAAAAATAATATGGAATAAAAGCATTGAAACGTGACTCGTGGCTCCGTATGGAGACGGTCGACCAAATTTGTCAGCCGATTCGATTCCTTCTCACACATATTAGCTTTATAAAAAGTTGATTTAGAGAATTTGAAGATTAGGAATGAAAGAATATGAGATAAATGGTAATTCAATTCGGAAATCTATATTTTATTTTCTTCTTTCTAATATGAAATTAAACGCGATTATATTATTATAACAAATTAACAAATTAACAGATTAAGAATATACAAGTCAATGCAAGCAACAATCATAAATATTTGCACAATATTCAAACTATAATTCATAATAAAGCATTTATAATAAAATTGACAGTTTACTAAATTAATTTGAAAAATTTTACTCTGAAGTTTACTAAATATTTATATCAATACAGTTACTCAACTTCTGTAATGTCTGTTTATTTTTTTGACGCTCTAATTATATCTCGAGCGATAGTGCTTCGCCGGGAGCAATGATATCGCTTGTAGTACATATAGTATACAATTCTTGACACGTGTACGTCTATCTGTCTTGTGATTAATCGTGACCGATCGAAAACAAAGTCATAATCACAATTTGTTGTATTCGTACGTTGACCAACATTTTAATAGGACGTTTAGTGAGACATTTTAAATCTGTTTTTTTTTCTTGTGATTAAATAATTGTGATGTGAAAATGCATGATTAAATTGTTTATACTGTTAAATTTTCTACATAAGAAATCCGTATTTATGGCTACTCCAGTTCTACGTGACATAATGAATACATGCTATGATAATTATTAATTCAAGTGAGATAGTTAAAATAAGGCATTTTACAAATTTACAATATTTATTTATAATCGTGCACGTGACAATATTGATCTTATCGGGATGCCGAAATAAAATTTTGAAACTCGGAAACATGCGTTACTTTCTTTTTTACCATCTTACTCTTCTCTATGAGAATTTTGTAAATAAATTATATATTTTTGCTTCGTGCTGCTATACCGGTAAAGCAATACAGAAAAGTGATGGCAGCACCACGCGGCAATGCGCAACGGCACCTGTATTGATTATCGTAGATGGAGGCAAAGTCAGCGGGAAAATCAATATCCAAGCACATTTTGCCGGCGCTCTCGTTATTTTCGACGTGAAATTTTCCTCGCTCGACACTCTGTACTCCGATTTCCAAGTTGTTTCTATAAGTGCGCTGATTCCTGAGCGTGTGTCGCTTTGTGAGCGAATAATTACATCGTCGTGAAGGACTACGATGTAGTCGCGTTTTAGTGCGCGTTCACCATTTCTTCTTCGCTTGAGCTGAGATTTAATTGTCGTCTCTTCGATACCTGCGGCTTAACTGGAGCAGCATTCCTTATCAAAGAAAGCATCTACTTGTCGTTAATGAGACAAGTAGTGATCGAAGGATAGTACCTGAAGAAATAAAACAAGTAACGGGAGGAGGGGAGCGACACGACTATCATACGCAGATTTCTACGTTGTTGCCAACAACGTAAAGTCTGACTGCGATATATCGTTACTCACTGGTGACTCATCCATTGCGACACATTTTTCTCACAGCTGATCGATGTAACGGAAAGAAGAAGATACTTTACTATACGGTATTGAGCAAGTGATTTTACAAACTAACAGACACATAGACTAAAAAATATATATATTGAAAGAACAAATCGACGCATATATATTAATTGTGATCAACTCGTTATTTTTTAATAACGGGAAAAGCATTTAATTCGAATAAACGAGCTACTCCAATCTACAAAGATTATTGCAGAATTATTGAAGAAAAGTCTATGCAAATCAAGAGTCTAGTGAACGATCGTTGAAAGATATCGCATAAATCTACGAAATCGATTGAGACAGAGACGGCAGAGGAATCGTCTTCTATGCGGCAGGAATCCCTGACTGGTCTGAAATTGCGGCCGCCGGGCGATCACGGTGGTGTACATCACGGCGGGGTCATGCTGGAGGAAGATATGGCTGGTGCTCAGGACACAATATATCTGTGCAATTTTCGAGTGTCGGTAGATGGCGAGTGGCTCTGTCTGAAGGAGCTTCAGGATGTCGAATTCTCGCTACAGGATTCGATGCAGCGGTCACCCTCACCGCCGCTCGCTCTCAGTGGTATTAATCATCATCATGATCACCGTCATCACCATCATCATCATCTGCAAAAGCTTCCCGAGCAGCGAGAGCTTCGCGATATTATGCCACCAAGTCCACCGCCATTGCAGCACGTCTCCAGCTTGTGTCCGTACTGGATGTTACTGCACACTCACCCGCATTTTAATTGGCGGAATATATTCGGAGATATATTCGAATCAGTTTTCTCTTTTTTTTTTGCTCAGCAAGATTTAACTGTGTTATCATAACATTTGTCCCGTTTACGAAACAAGTATCGCTTTTCTTGCTCATAATGGAAAACAAAGTTTCTTCCTCTTTATCACGCTTTAGCGTGGGCGCTTTGGTTGGAATTCAATAGCGAAACCGTTGCAAATTTTCGCTTACGGTTGCACTTCTTTATTTATTTATACTTTCCGTTTATTTTTTAGAAAGTACAAAATTATGAAATTGACGCATACTGTGCTACGCAATCGATCTTATTGTTTAAGTTTTAATTAATATGATCTTTAAGGATATTTTTATATTCAGGACTGGGACACTTGCTACTAAATTTGAAATCATTAGTTTAAGTATTGACGAGGGGAAAAAAGAATTAATCGAGATTATACCGCAAGTCAGAACAGACGTATTGTTTTTGCAGCACGAGATCCGGTGATCATCGAGAGAAGTAATCTCGTTAACATTTCAAAACTAATCGTCAAGGAGCTGATTGAAACATCCTTGAAATATGGTCGTATGCTCGATTCCGATCATATGCCGTTGCAACATTTTTTCATCGTCCTTGAACACGTGCTTAGGCATGGTTTACGGCCGAAGAAGGTAAAACTTGCCATCGTGCGGACAGCAGAATAATTTTTCCAATCTTATATTAACTGGCCTCCGATTTCAGGGTCTTCTCGGACCCAAAAAGGAGCTGTGGGATATTCTTCAGCTCGTAGAGAAATATTGTCCTGAAGCACAAGATATTACGTCCAGCATTCGTGATTTGCCTACTGTTAGGTACTATGTATTTCTATTTTGGGCACTGTGATTCATATTTATTTGCTTCAAATTGTTCGATTTATTATATGAGTAATTAACAATATTTTGCATTACCGCAGTAAAATAAAAATATATATATAATATTTTGTTAGGATTTTTTTTTTTTTTTAAAACGTGATTGGTACATTGTATGTTAACCAATGATAGATCTTTTAAATTTTCTCAAGAAATTTTTTTGAAAAGTTTTTTATTAGATATTAATATCATTATTATATATATATATTTTTACTTTTTTATTATCGGCATTTATCGAAAGATGCGGTAGTATTTCATAATTATATCCTTTCTTTTCAAATCAGATTATTTAGATATATAATTAATAATTACATTAATTAATTACTTATGGAATTTTTATTAATTTGAAATTTTTGTCGATTTCTTTGTAGTAAATTATATTTTTGGAATATAATATTTTGAAATCACTATCATTTTTAGGACGGCTATGGGTAGGGCGCGTGCTTGGCTGCGTATGGCATTGATGCAAAAGAAATTAGCAGATTATCTCAAAGTTCTGATAGATCACAAAGATGATATTTTGTCCGAATACTTCGAACCAGATGCTCTAATGATGAGCGAAGAGGCAATTGTAGTCATGGGATTATTAGTGGGATTAAATGTGATCGATTGTAACTTCTGTGTAAAGGTCAGTCTGGATTATTGTCGCGTTCTTTACATACATATATGAAAGTGCGCATGTATGCATTTTTTAATTAAAGTGATTATGACATTAAGACAAGATCGATTGTAACTATTGCAACAGGAAGAAGACCTCGATTGTCAACAAGGCGTAATCGACTTTTCGTTATATCTGCGCAATAGTAATCATATACCTGGTGAATCGCCAGACGATGAACTCGAAAACGACAATATGACTACCGTGCTTGACCAGAAGAATTATATCGAAGAGCTTAATCGACATTTAAAGTAAATATCTCGTTATCTCGCGAATTTTAAATGAAAAGTTGCGCATACATATACGAATGTTATTGTTCGATTTGATATTTTCTCGCCGATTTTAGCGCGACGGTAACGAATCTCCAAGCTAAAGTAGAATCTTTGACGACAACGAACGCTCTTATGAAAGAGGATCTTGCCATTGCTAAGAACAATATTTTATCGGTTCAAGACGAGAACCGACAGCTAAAGAAGGAACTTGGTATTGAAATTAAAGATGCAAACGAGGTAAACGTCGTTGAAATTACGCGTTACGTACTGATTGCCGTATTGCTGAAGAATCAATTTGATTTCAGAATGGAAAGGTACCTCTTAAAATAACAGAAACTACTGCTGAAATCGAAGAACTCAGATGCAGAATAGAATCTGAAAAGAAATCTCGGCAAGATTTAGAGAAAGAACTGGAACTGCAGGTTAATAACGGCTTGTATTGTTTTATGTGATATTTATATTTCTGAATATTTATACAAATAAAATATTAAAATTTTTGATACCTTCCTACGACAATGTAGACTTATAAAAGTTAAGTACATGAAAATGCACATAGCGATTGATGAGTATTTTTTGACTGTTTTCACACAGATTAGCATGAAATCCGAAATGGAAGTAGCTATGAAATTGTTAGAGAAGGATATACATGAGAAACAGGACACTATAATATCTTTAAGGCGACAACTGGAGGATATCAAGTTAATCAACTTGGAAATGTACAAAAAGCTGCAGGTTGTATAACTTGCAACTATTCTTGCATAATTTTTTAATCTCCGTGATATAGCCTACTTGCATTTTATTTGATCAAAATTACTTTATTAAATTTTATTTAAGAAGAGAGAGAGAGAGAGAAAAAAGGAAAAAGAAACGTTTATTTCATAATATATTAATAATTTTCTTTTAGTAGTCCTGTTTTAATTTAGAAAATTAATCATATAATAAAAAAATTTTTACATCTTTCGATAAATAATATTTTTAATCAAACACATGCGACATTTGATATAGACAAGTGTACTATATCACGGAGACGTGATTTCTTTATATAACTTACTGTTTATAAAATTTTTTAATCACAGGATTTATTTTTAAATGAAACCATTATAGTTATAGCACGGAAGCGACAACTTGCTTTACTTTTTCGCATTTTATTGATATTTTCGCTATTTATTAATATTTCAGCCTGTTAGTGAGCAGTTAAACTGTCTTTTATGCAAGATAGGTTGTTGTTACACATTACACTAGCGTATTTAGGCGCTTTTTCGTGGATGTGCTGACAATGGGTGGAAATTATTATTCCGCCGGAATCTTTTCTTTCTCGGAGAGGATTTCGACGGGCACATAAATTCTCCGTTTCTGGACGTGTTTCCCTTGTAGGAGTGTGAGCACGAACTGACACAGAAGGGCGAGATGGTGAGCCGTCTTCACGCGAAGACCAATCAGATCGGCAAGATCCTTAACAACCTCGAAAAGTATAATCATTGGATGAAGGACGGCGAAGGTATACGAAGTCCCACCACTCCGGGTGGCGTATCGAAATCTATTCTTAATAAGACTAGCCCCACCATCCCGAGGGGTTGCCGACCCATGCTACCCGCGGAGAATGCGACCACCCGGCCGACGCCGTCGACGGTCGATCATCAGCGCTCTTTTGACGAGCAGCCGGCGACAGCCTCTAATGACAAATTGAAACAGAGTCGTTCTACCTCCGAGATTTCCATGAATAGTTCAACGACCGAGCAAACTGCGAAAGAATAGAGACAGCCGCCTACCCTTACACGATTAATTCCACAGCGGATCTTGACACTTCGGATATCGCGGCTATTCAGTGCTGCACGCGAGGCGTACATTTTTTATACGTACACCCTACAGAGTCGTGCAAAATTACTTTGCCAGATTTCCTACTTGGGTTTCGCGCATATAGCACACTGTCGTACACATCTATTCAGTGCCACTTTTGAAGATTAATCGATGTTACGTTGATAAATTATGTGTAATTACTGTGATGTAACGAAATGATGCAGCAGACTTCTCTAAAGCACTGAATCGAGTTGCCGACGCTTTAATCCGATACAAACTGTTACGTTAAAGACAATAACTCTTGTAGAAATTTCTACAATATTGCAATATAAAATACATGTATACACTAATATTTTTTTATTGAAGAAATTATTGATCATAATTTGCCAATTAACTAATTTTAATTATGACGCATGGACGCATGGAGCGTCTTGAAAAATTTGTCATTGTTTGCAATGTTGATGTGTGAAGCGAAAAAATAATATTCTATAACAAAATCGCACGACATGTAATAGAAATTACTTATTTACTATTATAATAAAGAACTTATCAAAAATTATAATGTTATAAATTCGAAACCTAATATATTTTCAAAATAGATTTGTTATATATTTGCTTATCATCGATAGATGCTATTCTAAATATTAGACGCAAGACAAATTTTATTTATAGAACTAGAAGTTTAAAAAATCTGAAGATTCCATCAAGCATTTCGTTACATCATGTGTTTGCGAAAATATCATATACATTCTACTTTCTAGAAGATGCGTCATTCTATTAAACTCATGCTATCATATGCTTAATTATTACGGAAATGATTTTCAACTCATTATGCATCACGTTGCTATTCCAGGTTTAGAAATTTGGGCAAGCCAAAATTGTCTGTTTCTCTTTCGCCTGTACTCAATAAATATTTATTTCAGGAGTGCGAAGGCTCACTTAAGCATAAGACAGAACTGATTACAAAGCTGGAAGCTAAAACACTGTCAATGAGCGAGACCATCCAGAAAATGGATGAGAAGTATGTTTTATTTGTCTTTCATTAGTGTTAATTAACTTATAAGTGCAATTTGATCACGCGCATACTCGGGATTAAAAGTAGCGCGCGCGCGTAGTCTTTAATATAATAACTACACACATCAAAAAATGTTTTGCGCTTTAATTATCTTGTGTTTTTATAATGAGGCGTTAACACTTTTTTCTGTTAAGCATTTTATCTGATCAATTACTAAATAACATGTTAAGTTAAAGGTGTATTGCTAAGCCAGCTTTCTTTATCGTGAATTTCTAGTATAGGATTTCTATATGATGAGTGAGGTGATGAAACTAGTTTGATCAATATTGCTTTATCAGCGTATTAATCTCATCGACATTTCTCGTGCAAGAATGCAAACGTGCAAGAATAATAGAAGTGTTACGTGTTTGTTATCAGCTCATTTTCATTTCATTCGTAAAACAGTGAAGACTTACGTATATTTCAACAAACGGCTCTACACTCCTTGTTGTGAATAATTTAGTTTTCTATTTCAGAATATTTCATTCTTTATTTTGTAATTGTTGTAATTAGCAATTGCATTTTTCATATATCGAAAATTCAAACTACGCAAAACTTTTTTTGATGCATATATATACATTTTAAGATATTTAGTTGTTGTGATAATATTTTCCTATCAGCTGTCGTTATACGGAATTTTCGGTATGCAAATGGTTATACCAATATTTAAATAAAGCACGCACGCAAATAAATGGACAGCTCTAGCTAGAGATGATTTATTTTTTACTTAGATGTCGCGAATGTGATGGGATTTAGGTAGGGTAGATTAAAAACTCGCGAAACTCTAGGATTAAACGAAGTCTTATCGTCTCACACGGGGATATTGGTAAATTTCACTAAATAGCTATTACACAAATAGTTATATTAATATGTAGTTGTTAATATATTGGCAAGACATATTTTAAAGTCTTTTGCAATAATCGATAAATTTATACATTAATCACATAATTATATCAATGAAATTCATTAATGCCGTCGAACAGGGAAAAGTAATATTATCGAACATCTAATCATTCGATATTATTTTTATCACTTTTCCATTATCTGCTAATAACCTTAAGATGAACAAAAATTAACTTCTATTTATGTAAGAATTTTCGTCTGATATAATTGCAAGGGGAGATATAAATTTCCGTATTTTTCTTTTTGTATCTAAATTAAAACGCTCGTTTTTATTTGTGATAATCGCGTTTAAGGAACTGATTCGCGATTCCGCTTCACCAAATCATTCCTATTTCATTTAATGTTCATACATGAATATAGCTTTGCCACGAGTAAATTATTACATTATTGATATCTGTAGTCGATACATTTATCCAAGACATTTTTCCGTTTAGATGATAGCGTTACTTCCTTATTGGAAGTAAAATGTTCGATGGTGATTAATTAAACGTGCCATATCCATATTACTGATATATTTACCTACTTGTATAAGCGCAGTGAAAATTATAACGCACTCTAACACTACGTGTGCTTGTACCAACACTACGAAAATAAATTTATGATAGAAGAGAGTGTGAGTTTGTTTATTCCAGAGTCATCGCCGATTAAATTAAGATGCCTCGACCTAATAAAATTTCTGTGACTTTTATAATTGATGAATAAAGTTCTCTCCTTAATTATTCTTGTATATATAATTACTGTTTGTATGTATCTTGTGAGGTAAGTTATATATACATTATAGCATTATCAAATAAATTACAAATTAGTAAATTACATAAATGCAACGATTTTATTGTTTTGTTAAACTCGTTTGTGTATAAAATATAAAACAGTATAATACGTATGATACGTATTTTTGTTTTACTTTGATATTTGGTCAATGTAATACATGTGCACAATATGTGCTATTAATTATATATTAAAAGTAATTAAGTATAAAATATAATATCAATTAAACGTAAATTTTCTGGATTGGCACTTTTGAAATTTTATCCTTATATTTGATTATATTCATATTAGGTTTATTAATTGATAATATTTGATAATAATTGTATGTTTTTCGTCCATTTTTCAAAATGAGATAAATGATTTTATTGTTTTATGTAAGTTTGCATTAATTCTTCCACATTTGTTTATGATGCAATCAGTAAACAGTTCCTTAAATGCGCTTTTCGAGAATACACTTTTATTTGCTTATAACACATATATAACATTTATCTTGATGAAATTCTCAATTAAATAATAAATATATATTTTTTAGTAAGTTTTTTTAATTTTTGTAAATTGTATGTAAAATATGGAAATATATACTTCTCTGCAAATGAGCAGGCATAAATAGCGAATCGCAAACAAATTAAATTATTTCTTGGCGATAAATATAAAATTGACTACTGATATCATTCGGTATTTTCGTATTGAGCGAACAGGGTCATCATCTTAGGTATAACCTTAGGTATAACCTTTACGCATCATTACACTCACATTTCGAAACCCTGAACTAATCTTGGAGCAAGGTACGAGTTAAAGATCGTCGAGCCAATTGAATAAGATAGCTTCTGGCGGTGTAGACGCGAGTTTTATGTCTTCGACGTTTAAGTACCACCGATTTGACTTAATCAGGTGCAAGGAGATGGATGGTGTCAGATCGGGGGCGGAGGAGAAGGTGAGGATCCTGGGTGCCGAGGCTGCCGAGCGAGAGGCGCGGACGAATGGGGTCGAGAGGGAATTGCGACTTGAGCGCGAGTGGAGAACCTCCTTGCAGGAAACATCGATCTGTAACACGGAGAAGATCTCTCAATTACATCAGGAGATCGATCAGCTGAAACGGGTGTCCGAGGTACGTATCCATGCGCGCGATCTGTATTGCCTTTTAAGCGTACCCGCGAATAAATCTCACGGTATCGCCGCGTTATCGTCGCGCCGACTCGTAAGTTCAGACAACGGTGAGCCTCGACGGAGAAACAGCGATTCGATCTTTCTATTTAAATCTCATCTGCGAAACCTGGATTATAATACCTAATTCAATTCGCACGCTGCGACGGAGATTTATCCGCCTTTCGATAATAGAACCGACAGTAAGTACTACGGTTCCGCCGCGCCGCGCGCCGCCCGTACTGAAATAGATTAATGAAATTTATTTCAAACTATTGCAATTTTTATTATTTCTGCGAATCCCGAAAGCGTATTACGCGCGTTATTTAGTAGTTCTATAATAAAGATAAGTTAATTCTCTCTTTTTTTTTTAATCTGAACGCGAGACACAGTGATATCCACCGGGTGTACTCCAACATGGTGACTATAATTAATGTACAATGCATAAAAGTATACTATTCCCAGTGACGTGAAATACAAAATTAAAAATTAGACGATCAATACCCTAAACTATTGTAAAATAAAATAGCAAAATTTTTTGGAACATTGGAAATACAAGAACATATTCAGATTTTAATACGTATACAAGAATAATTAAAATTTGAAGGTATAATTTATAAAATTAATATAATAACATAACACAGAATGAAATTTAGAGATTATCTAAAAAGATTTTGTATATACATTTTGGATATCGATTACATCTCATTCATACTCGAGTCGCATCTCAGCAGCCAACTGATTCGCAACAATGGACGAATGAATGTGTATATGCCGGATAATCATGATTTTGTTCCAGAGGTACTTGACGCTGCAAGAAGAGTATTATGCCCTGAAGGAGGTATGCGGTGAGCAGGAACGAACTCTGGAGGAACTTGGGGGACAATTGAGCGCGGCCAAATTAGCGGCGGCTGAACTGCGCGAGGCCGCTGACAACGCTCAGCTGCAGCAGCAGCAGCAGCAGTCGGCACTGCAAGAGGGTAGCTCGGTAACCTGGGCAAATGATCGGATGGTCACCCAATGCAAGGGATGCAGCCGTGAGTTCAACATGACTCGTCGCAAGGTAATCAAACTTTTTAATTGCTCTCACGCCTTCGTAACTTTCCTCTCTTGCTCTCCCTCCCTCCCTCTCTCTCTCTCTCTCTCTCTCTCTCTCTCTCTCTCTCTCTCTCTCTAAATTTCCGCCTCAATTCTCGGTTTCTCCGGTTTCTTCGCTGAAACTATCCCTCCCTCGCCTGCTTTCTCCTTGCCATGCTCTTTCGCCTATCCGATCTATTCGCGGAGATGCAATGGTTCACGCGCGCGCGAAGAGCTCGGCTGAAAGCGCGGCGCACCGTACGTAATTGTTCAATTATCCCCGCCGTTCGGGAAATTACTGCTTACCCTGATGTGGATTCCAGCCGTCCGGACTCGATGGAGGAGACAAGGCGAAATAAGCGCGCGCGCGCTAAATGACCAGGATCGTTCGGGTCGTGGCAGGCCAACAGACTTGGCATCACCACGGGATACATTACCCTCGGCTGAAGATCTGATGGCGCTCACAGGGCTGGGCGCTCGTCAGGTCGTCAGGATCCCTCGAGATCGAAATCGCTCCTCGCGCGCAACAACTTTGATGCACGACAGTCGTATTATTAGAGATAGCGGGCTATCGCGTTGCTTGGGTCGGCAATTACACTTAAAGGCTTTCGTTTACCTAACTTCCCCCTTTATTAAATCGCGATAGGCCGTAATGAGGGCCGGAATTTGCGCATAGATAAGAGCCCGGCTGAGGGATTACTGGGCTTAAACAAGTTCTCGAGCGGCAGTTGTTAAGCACCTGCCGCGAGAATACGGCGGCCGACGCGTCCGCAACGCTTTTTAATTCGCTCATTAGGGAGTGAGAGACGTGTCGCGTTACACGGTAAAAGCCGAGGCGATATTCCCCGGGCTGCGCAACAAAGCTCGGTCAGAGAACTCCTCACGCCCGCGCCGGCTCGCTTCCATTTTTTTGAGCGCGAATCACGCGTGCCAGCACGACATGGGCGCTTAAAGTATTCGCGCGGAGATCTTGATCGTTCCGTACGCTGCGGTTGCGTGCATCGATAAGGGAAGCGCGCAGCGCGCCGACAACGAGTGAGTATATATTCGTGCATTCGTCATACGGATAAATTCTGTAGCGGGATTTACCCGCGGTCGAGGGTTTATCAAAATTATACGCAGACATGAGCGATAAATAATAGAATTTATTGAAATTAGCTGTATGGGATAACCCACCAATCGCTGCGGAAATAACTCGCTCGCGGAAAATTCAAGAGTATCGCGTAGATCGTGACCTCTCGTTTGCGGTCATCAACAATTCGGAATAACCCGCTCGCGGAAATCCCAAAAGAATCGCGTACATTGTAACCTCGTTTAGTCGTCAACGATTGTCGTAACGATTAATCGTGCATGACCACGTGTTTCTGGCTATATCACGCAGAACGCCGGGGAAAATCTCCTCTTTAGCCGTAAGTCTGGGATATTTACGGAGCGGCGTTCCTTTTTTTTTTTTCAGAACGTCCAATTACATTATTTGCACCATCATCCGACATACATTCATGATTACGCGTTGTGCATGCATGGCCCGCATGCATATTCAGTCGACAATGTGATAGAGACGTTGCTCGCCCCATAAAATACATTAGACCGTATTCTCTTCTTTGCTTTACGTAGCCGACGGTTCGAGGAATATACGTTGCGGCCGCGCGCGAGGAAACGGGTTACGGGGGAGCGTTAAAAGGAGGGCGTAGGAAAGGGTGATAAGTTATTGCATAATAACAAGGCAGTGCTCGGGTATCCTTGTTACTCATTTTTCGCCCGGTAGGTGTATTACCATACTGTTTAATATAGAATAGGCCACCCATGGCACGACCAGCTGTGTGGGTGGGAATCGTGCCAGTGGGCAAGCCCGTGTTCCGTTAGCAGGTGCGCAACGGAGAAGCCCCGCCGTATGAGAGAAGGTGCGAGACTTTCGAAAGGTATAATACGCACGGGTTTGTTTGCGGGCGGGAAAAAAAATGCGGGATGGGCGCAAGCTCTCGCGCGGACAAAAGCGGGCAAAATAATAATTCTCCTCGCGTTGTGGTCCACATCGCTCAGCGCGGCGGTTGACCACGGTTAAGACACTGTAAACTCACATCATGGCTTAATTTTTAAATGCACAATGCCCCGCGGTATCGCCTCGGCGCACGTGGCACACCGACAATTCCTTTGCACGTGCACTTGACACAGTTCCCGCGGATTGTACGAAATTTTGATTCCGCGGCGAGAGGTACGCATAACTTTTCCCATGTATCTTACGCGTCGCCGGGCGCTTTAATTTGCTCTCGGTAACAGAAAATTGCGACAACCAAGTTTCATCTTGTGCAGTAACAGCATGTAAACATTTTCTAACGGATAGAATCAGAGTTGAGTCAATAGTTTAATGTACGTAAAGTATAGACATATATTAATTTGAATCAGTCGTGTCGAGATGTGTGTGTAAATATATGCAATATTTCCGTTCAAAACTTATTATACGTACTTTTACACATTTATGCAAAGTAAACATCCTTTTTTCTTCTGTTGTTCGCCATGTGGGCGATAAAAACATGAAATACTTATAAAATATCATGGGATTATTGCGTAAGGGAGCATACACGATACACTTGCGATATTGGAGCATCATAAGCAATATCATGTTGGCCATGCACAGATGCTGATAAGTGAATGTTATTCGCCGCCGCATACCGCCGGCGATGCGGTAGAATGGTGCCGTAAAGGATGCTCTGAGAATGTTCCTATGTGTTGTATAAACCTGAAGCGAAGCTAAAAGACGCTATTTTACAGTTGATGAATATGCATATTTCAAAATCGTTATTAATCTGTCTGAATTCTCTTGGAACTCTGTTCGTTCTATTCTAAATTAAGGCAGGCTTCACGACGATGTAACCATCTTAACTTTCTATTTTCTATCATGTGGCCTCTTCAAATCTTGATAAAGCTAACTTTTGATAAGAATCTAAGTTTGTTTGGAATATATTAACACATTGAACATATCGGTTATGAGACCGATAATGGCGACTATAATTGCAAAAAAAAAAAAATACTTTGCGTTCTCCGTTTTATCCACGAAGATAAATAAGCGTGCGATGGCATTTGCGTCTTTTAACTTTAGAGACGAAAACTCATTTCCTTGCTCATGCGATTGCATAAAAGTGAGTTTGCCCGATGTTACGCGCTACAAAGGCGAGCGAGGTAAGCCGCGAGACGGTCTCTTCGGTTTTACTCAAGACTTTCGCGTCAGCGCCAAGAGTCAAGTCATCTCGCGGGAAATTTATAGATCGCGACGGTCGATCATTTGCCCGACAGTATCTCTCGAATCTGATCTCTCGGACTGATTTATTCGTCTTGGAAAGTATCTGTAAGTAGGTATCTATCACGGTTAAGATAAGGCGCGCTTGAGGCACGCCGGTTACGGAGTTGCGGGCACCAATCTACTATACGTTTCGGTCGTAAGTCATGATGACGGTTCAATAATTAACTTCGCGAGGAAATCGGTTATCGGGACGATATTATTCGGGCTCTTACTTCCCGGTAATAACCGGGCAACCACTCTCCCGCACACCCTCGTCACCCTCGCGCTAAGAGGGAAACGACTATCCGACTGTCTCACTTAGAGGATTCAATTTAGATGTAAAATTTAAAATCGTCGCCTCGGTTACGCTTCTCTTTTGGCTTTTGGAGCACGCGAATACCACGTTATTATAATAGACTGTCGGTAATGGCTCGAAAATAAGGATTACCGGGATAATAGAGAAACGGGGGCGCGAGTAGGGACGCGCGAAATGAACGCAAAGATGAAACGCATGGATACCGTGGGGTACGTTCTCCCCCGTCGCGACTTACAAATTTGTACGGATTTCTCGTGTGACGAATCGATGATGAATTCTTTACATTAGCTCTGAACAAGAGCCACGCTATTAAAAGAAAATTTAATAACGTGACAAAATATCTATACAATACGGGACGCCTTTATTTTTAGCTAATATTTTTAGTATCTTTCTTCATTTATATTTTAGCATCTGCGATTTTAAAGAAGGCTACAAAAAGACGAACGAGGCTATTAAGACATTCTGCATAAACGATGCGATTAACACGAATTTGTTTCACCTATTTGTCCTTATCTTCACTGTTTTTAGTTTGTCACTTTCAGCAGCTTATGTGCCAGTCAGTCCTGTTCCATGTCCGTCTATACCTCAACAATCTAACGACTCTCACATGGAAATGACCTGTGCAAGAAACACCGCAAAAAAGTATTAAGCGCTCTCTTACCTGAAGTTGACGCGCGGACAATAGTATTCCCGGTGCCGAGTGCAAAAAGCTCCGGCCGTTGTCCGCGTGCCAGCTTCAGGGTACGGGCATGCACTTTTTTTTACCCGAACGTAACGAGCACACGTAATCCGTAACTGCGAACTACGCTACAGAGCTTTTTACTTTTCAACGTGTAGACCTGAGGCGGGCAAAACTCATCGCCATTATACCGCCGCGAAGTTATGATTGGGGTTTGGACGTTTCGGTTAAAATTCTAAACTGTTAGCTACGAGATTTAAAACGTACTATATTTACATTGCCCCGGGACAATCGAGATATCTTATAAATTATTGTCGATTCTCAAAGTGAAATTGGTTGAACTCAATAGTCGAAGTTAAACGTCAATCCGCCGCATTATCACTTTACTCCTACTTTATAAATGTTTTACGAATGAAGTTGCAATATAAATTGTAAATGTAATAAAGTATATACGTCTATATACGTCTAAATGTGACAAATCTTTATGTGACATATATAGCTTTATTTTTAGAACGAATAGATTAGTAATCATTGAAGTTCAATAACCAATTGTCCAAGTTTTCTTAAATAAGTGCAAACGTGAATACACTAATTTTTCTATTTTGCCATACGTTTTACATATTATAGAAGCTGATATTAGATACTTATTACGTAATCTCGTCATTTAAATAATTATAAAAGACATTTGAATGCTGGTATATTTTTATATGTATATATATATGTGTGGAAATGCATGGCTATTTTATATTCAATTTGAATGTAAAATTAAATAAATGTAATTTTATATTTATATTTTTATATATTTGATATATCGTAGTATAAATGAATATATATCATTAAAATTCAAATATCAATTTTGATGATATAACTCCTAACGTGAATATGCAAAAACATTTTATAGTAGGTATTAACTTTATATTAATAATACAATAGTTTATTTATCGATAAAGGTAAAGCTTAAAAATTAATATGAATAGTATAATAGTAAATATTTGTGGCTATTGTTTCTGTTGCAGCACCATTGTCGCAATTGCGGGAACATTTTCTGCAACGCCTGCAGTGACAATACTACAGTCTTGCCGAACTCAACGAAACCGGTACGCGTTTGTGACGAATGTTATGTGTTTCTGGTTAGCCGTTACTCGGTGGTGCGTTAATACTCCGCATGCCATTGTTCCTTTTCGTAAGCGAATTGCAGAGATTTCAGTTCAATGCGAAGTTTCGAAAAAGAAAGAAAGAAAAAAATCGAAAAGGCAAGAACAAAGCAAGAACGGAAAGGTAACGAAATCTGTCCGCAAATGTAATCTATAAATTTGTACACATTTTGTTTTTACCATACGTAACCATTTATTGTGAATTGGCCGTATGCGATGACGGACAAATCACTCTACCAAAAGCGATATTTTTTTTCACATGGAATCTTTTTCACACAAGATACTTTCACGATATTTTAGAGTTTATACGCGATGGGAAGGAGAGTTTAGAGAAATATTCAATTTATCAATTTTTATTATACATATATATACTGCAACGTTTCTAATGTATTTTACAAATAACCGACAAAGATATATATCGACGGAATTTATTTTTTCGGACGTATTTTATTTTGTCATAGAGAAACGTTTGTTTCATTTCGTGGCACAACAATTACGATTATTTCATCGGTTTCATGAATGACGAGAGTTCAACGATCTGATTGTATAAATACTATAAATGTATACGAGGTGAATGACGAGAGTTCAATGGTTACGAATTCAACATTGCACATTGCTTTTAGTACAATCTCGATTATAATTACATTTTTTTACGCTCAACTTGGACAGGGTGAGATCATAACAGCGAAATGATTATACTCCGAATTTGATTTATAAAGTCTCGAAACTGCAGCTTTGCTCACGCGCGCTGCAGTGTCCAAAAACGCGTGCCTGTACAACGATATTTTTAAGATATTCTATACTGTCTAAAAAGAGATATTATACGTAAATAAATGAGATGGTTTTCTAAAACGTGCGTTATTTAATCTTAATCTTTTACATTATCTTTTACATTATACAAATATCATATGGAAACATGATCTTATTCATGTTTATATTAGAATGTCTCGAGGGAGAAGCGAACAGAGATATAAATTATGCCGTTGTTGCAGTTCTTTGTAAACTGTTTATTAAAATTTTCTTTAACTGGGAAGAATTAATTAAAGGCGGTACTACGTAGTAATGCTGGGAGACCTTTGATCTTGCGCAAGTACATCTCAGACGTCTTCGATGTTCCAGAAAACCACAATAATTAATTAAATGTATTCGAAACTGGCAGATTCATTCACAGTAATTTAAAGCCGTATGTGATAATAAACGAGGATTATAATTTCTGTCAGAAATAATAAAGATTTCGCACACTATTACTTCTCATCGCGCGAACTGTATTATTATTTTATCAAAACTTTTTAAAACTTCTTAAAACTACAGTCAATAAACTAATTAGTCAGTACTCAAACATTTTCATATACTCTTCAAACAGTTCTGGTACGAGCGATTCTACAATTGGAAACAGGGCGATATCTGATCCACTTCTCTACTTAAGTTCTATTACAGTGACATCGATCCTTCAGGAAGTATTAACACAAAAAAAAGAGAAACGGGAATGACTTCTTCTTGCACGAAAGCGATTCGAAAGAAAGAAAGCGGCGCGGCGGCCGTAACGTGTAATCTAGCTGCCGAACGTAAATCCGTTCCTCAGGTGCATATGCCGGTCTCTCTAATCTCTACAATGGGAACCACACGCCATCCCCCATCGACTCCTCCAACGTTGGTAAAGCAGTAAAACAGTCGGGCCGCCCTCCATCGCGCGCGCCGTTCTTATCCTTTTCAGACGTTAACAATACCTACCACCACGATCCCGGGCGCCGCATAAACGTCAGCTAGAGAGCCGCGCGTGTGTCTGTGCGCGCCTGTGTGTAATATCTGTACGGTACAAGTACGGTGTTAAGGGAGTTAACGGTGTCGTGTTACATGTATGCTCGCGGATACTCGCGCTGCCTAACTGCGGTAAGTTTCTGGCAGGGTGGTTGTGAGCCGCGGCGGGACTGGCCCCCGTAGGCCAACTTGTCGGATATCTACGACTTTCGAAAGCTCGTTAGCCGCGAGCGTGCACGCTTAAACGGCCGCTAAATTGAAATCGATCCTCGGCCGCTCGGCATCGATCGCCGCGGCCTCGACGATTGGCGCAAATATATCCGCTTCCATTCTGCCGTTCTGTCCGCGGCGTGGCGTAGCCGCGATGGAGTACCTAGTACAAGGGTGCACGCGACAATTGCGCCCGAATGAGTTCGGTCACACTCATTGCAACCTGGTTCTCCAGAGCGGTCGGGAAGGAAAACGGAGATATAGGCTTCGTACGGAGGAGATCGAACTTTACCGTTGCGATAACACTCAAATTATTGAGTACGTGTATTCCGCTATCGCGGAAAATATGCAGATTAAATCGCGCATTATTTAGATTATTACTATTTAAATGATTTATGATATTAGATTCTTACTCTCTTTCCTACTCTTCTCGCGGAATGCGACGCTATACTTCTCGTTTAATGATAGTGTGCGGAACGTGATCAAGTTATGATATATCATAACTTGATCTTCAATTTGTAACGTGTCGCGATAACGTAAACGAAATACTATAGTATTTCGTTTACGTTATCGCGACACGTTACAAATTGAAAAATAGACAAATACAGTGTCGTGATCGCGGATCGTTTCGAATCAACTAACGTAAAAGAATATTTTCACAAAATACTTTCGTAAACTTCAGATTATACTGATTATTCGCTCCGAAATGACGAGTCAGCGCGCGAGTGCGCGATCATGCACAAATAAAATAATGCACTACGTTACGGAACATTAATGATGGTATGGCGTGTCTCACGGGTCGTGGCACGCGGTGCCAAGTTCATGAAGGTAAAGTTGCTTTTACAGTGGAATCACTGACACGCAAAGTGGCTTGGTCGCACGTTCTTATATCGCATGTCTTTGTCAGAAAAATTGACTAGCCCCTCATCTTTCATGATACGGAGTCGACAAGTAGCAATTCGTGTCGCGGCTTATGGATGTTTACATTAAGTGGGTCTTCGATATCTTAAATATATTAAGATATTTTAAAATTATATATGAACGTGGATTACTAAGATTCAAGAATTTAAAGCGCGAACGCTTATGTACACATTAATATATATATATATATATATATATATATATATATATATATATGTGTATGTACATTAGTTATCTTTTCGTTTTACGTCCATATAAACGTCTTTTTTTATGCGCAAATGATTGCGCGCGAATTATATTACAGGTGAAATTTCCGTCGAGTACTCGCGCAACGTCAAATTGAAAATTTCAATCTTGTTAGGCTCACGAATGGAATATTTTCTCAAGCTTCAGGAACAGAAGGAAGAGCTTCTCGGGCGCGTTCCGCCACATCCGTACCTAGGGGAATCGCATGCATGTAATAAGCGAAAACAATTGTACGTAATGGTGCTGAACCGGAGGTGCGATTCCATCAAGTGGCACGCGTGCTCGAAATAGTATCCGCGCGGCGAGCATGAATTATCACGCGAGCCACTTCCATCGCGATTCTTGAGGGATAAATCGTTGATAGGGATTGCGCTACGCTAAGCTCTCATCCGTATGCCGCAAAAGTGTCCTTCCCGATTTCGGTGTTTATTTACTGTTTAGCGCTCGCTGATCCGTTTCTCGTGCCGATAAAATACTATCGTGTGAATCGGAGCGCGCAGCGACATGCAATCATGCAAAAATAAAAATTTTCTGCCACGATCGAACGCATAGGAACTTCACGAGGAGATTTTTGCTGCATGAACGTGCATCGCGAATCGGCTCGGCAGAAATGGTGACAAAAAAACTATATGGATATGAAAAAAAGCAATATTGCATACGTATCACGCTACGGGTGGTAAAGTGAACAATTCGCTGATGCATCGAAGCGTAGAAAGTTACGAGAAGCAGTGAAAACAAATGATTGTTTTCCGTAACAATGCGTCGATAAACTGCTTTGTATTTCATCGATCGTTGCTTTGTATTTGTTCTGATATTTTTGGAGTTTTAATACGATTTCTTAGCTTAATGTAGATGACACGTAAACGACAAGCAATATTTTAATGTGGATATTTCAAACAATTACATTTATCGAATGTATGAAATTAGAAGTCGCTACTTCAAGTTTGATAAAAATAGCATATTTGTCTGAAAAATAAAAAAAAAAGTTTTCCACAATAACTAAATAACTATTTATTAAACTATAGCAATTAATTAAACGTGAAATGAATATCAAAATACTTAAAAATTCATCCGTGCTAAACAAGAAGCAAATGCGGAGCAAAATAAGATCGTTAGAATGATTACAAGGCAATGTAATTATTGCGAAAGTAATTACCTACAAACTCGCTTTTTCTCGGCTTTTTCGACAAGTGTTCTCGTTAATCAAAGTGGACTTACAATTAGACAAGTTTTGTTTCTTGCGTACGGCTCTATATAAATTAGAAAAAAATGTATATTAATCACAACTCCAGTAACAATCTTAATTTCGTAAAACAAATATAATTTTACATGTAATTATTGATTGTTGTAAAATTTATTTGATAAAAAAGGTTATCTATCAATTTTCAATTTAAGAAAAAGAAACTAGATATACGAGTAAAATTTCAAATGTTTTTACGTTTAGTTTTTAAATTGATTAATATAAAGTATTTAAACAATTTTTTTTTAAATAAACGTTGAAATTTTTTTATTGAAAAGTCTCGTGAAAGCCAATTGCATGATATTAAACTTGCATGTTATTAATTATTAATATAATGAATATAGAACGTGGCAAACATTAGTAATTGATGGTCTCAAAAGCAAAACTTATCAATTCCACTTTTTAATAAATTCTTAATTTTAATATTGGAGCACATTGTTCATCAACTTTTTCTACTTTTAATTTTATGAAGTCAATTAGTTTATCTTCTGAGAGGCTCAATTGTTTTCGGTAATAGACAAATCTCTTTAGACATTTTGATAGATTTTGACAAGAAAAACTGTTACCATATACATGCATACCTACTTCAAGAAAAGATATGCAGATATTTTCGATTCGAGGAAGTCTCAATATGTTCCAAAGTTTTTCAAGGAAGTAATAACGAGATTGTTATGTACCGTACATCTTGCGTTCGCATGCATCCCGTGTATGTATGACTGCACGTATACTTCTCCCTTTCGCCGAACATGTGTACGCGGCGAAACGCAATTGCGTCACGTTTGCGCTTCGTCGCGTTCGAGTTTGTATCGCGTTTGATAGTAAACAGAGATATTTCCGCGTCTCCTCGCCGTGGTCCGTTCGGCTCACCGCGGACGACGCGGAGTCGCGTATGTGCAGGACGCACGGAACGAGGCAGCAGCACGCAGGCGCCCGCGTGGTTGGCGGCAAAGCGGAACCGCGTCGCGACGGTGAGCGTCGCGGCGCCCGGCGCGTTTACTCCTCAGTTGACGTAGCCGCGTCGTCGACGTAGCAACATGCTCCCCGTTCTCGCGATCCCGGTGTTCTGCGTCGCGACATGGGTATCCGCGCTGAACGATCCGTCATCAGGTAAAAATAATTCATCCCCCCCCCCCGGCAAGACGCACGACTTTCCCCGCACCGATTCTGCACGATCCGAATCAGCGTTACGCACTTTACGCAATTATGCAATATAACATTTTCCCCTCTCGATGAATTTCATCTTAGCCGTCCCCGACGAGAACCGTCGCGCGATCGAAACCACTGCCAAGCTCGAAGGGCCCTCGCGATCGAGATCTTTGTGAGCGACAGGGAAAAAGGGGTAGCTCGTTGCATTGTTTTTATGACTTTTCCGCACGACGTCTGCGTATTTAACCGTGCACTCTCTTTCTCTCTCCCTATCTCTCTCTCTCTTCCTCTCGCGGGTATTTCCTCCGAGGAAATTTTACGGTCGGATTTTACGATTGCGGTTTGTTTATTACGTGGATGATAAAAGTCAGTAGGTGATTACGAGCCGGCCGTAATTTAAACGAACGAGATTGGCCACGATCGAGTCGCCTATCCCGCTGTATCGCCTCACGTCACGACGAGTCGCGTCGCTTTGTCGCCAGGAGCTCTGCTCCGATCCCGCGGGAACGATCGTAATGCGGTATCGCAAAGCGAGTTTATGTTATTCCATTGATTGCGATCGTGGGATACGTTGTTCGATCGTAAAAATTTCTGCGACGAGTCTGTAACCACAAACACACAACCATCAAGGCTCCTCGCTCAATTTTTCTTCACTGGGGCGTTGATCTTTCGAATCAACATTACTGATGATGTCGGAAACGAAAAATCTTTTGTTCCAAAAGTTTCCTCGCATCGATTGAAATCGCGGTCGCTAGCCAGCTAGTGTCTGCCGTAAATGGTAAACGGGAAGTAACCAAAAGTGGGTGTGAGGGTGCGCATTCAAATGGGAACGCATAGAGTCGGCGTTGTGCCATCTCATTATCTGTTTTGTTCTTTCTTTCGCGCACACATCGGTCCTACTTCTTTTCCGTTCCCTCTTGGCCGCGCGCAAACCCCCCGCCGCAATCGTTCCTATGGCGAATCGTGGCAAGTATAAATTATCACGGGCGGAAGTTAGCCCAGCAAACTTTCCCTTATCCTTTTGCGTGATAATAATTACTCCTCTTTCTCGACCGGTCGGCTGGGAAATGGGTTCTTCAGCCGTCGGCTAGGACACCTTGCGTAGATCGCGCCGGCGATCATCCGTTTATTCGCGCTCCGGCCCGGGCGCGATTACTCGTACGTCTCGCGATGGCGGGACAAACGGCAGAAAATTTAAAGGGAGGTAATCGCGAGATTTCCGGACGCCGCGGCGTGGCCACCGCCGCCGCCGCGCGTCGGCACGTGGGACGCCAGCGGGATTAGGTGCCAGTGAAATACGCCGGCGCCATTAAACGCGCCCTGCGCTGTAATCGCGCGGGCTAATGACTTAACGTCGAATTATCACGCCGTCGACCGAAGGCTCCGTAAATCCACTTGGTCTCGCCCGCCCGTTAATTGGCCGCCTCTTACCGCCCGAATTAGTCCCGCATTAGTTGCAGCCGGGTCGAATGAGAGAGGCTTGACGCTTTTTAATCCGCGTTCTCGGGTCACGTCACATCGCACCTTGATAAGGCAATTCGATAAGGCCGATAATAAACACATGCTCCTTTAAATCTAGTCGTCACGTGAGTTATTTACGCTGGAATGCCTCTCGCAAAGAGATATCGATGAAAGCCGTGCGCGCTAGAGACTGTGACTTACGATTTTTAAAATTGTTAAGTCCTCTATACACAATATGCAATAGCCGTAACGTAAGACGTACCGTAAGAATTCACCAATTACGCTAAGTATTTTCGAACCGTAATACTGTCATTTTTAAGGAGACATGAGGCCAATTCGTGTGCGGAGGCCCTTATACAGCCCTAATTTATGCACGACGCGCCACGCCGGAGCGAAATTTTTATCGTGCACAAATAAAACAGACAGTCTGGATTCAAGCGTATTTTATGCATTTTGCGAATTAGCACGATTATTCGAACACTACTCGCGTGAGCATTTTTTACCAAGCATTTATTATATCAATATCTCTCTCTTTTTATGGCCGGTATTCATAGTCGAATCTTATATTTAAGAGCGTCTTAAATATGATCTTAAGATGTTATATGAATCAATCACAGAGCCGTATTAGCATCTTAAGACATTACTTAAGACAGTTTTAAAATAAGATCCGACTATGAATACCAGCCTATATATTTTTATGGATTGTGGGGCATTCGATTAAATTTGTATATCTTTGAAAGTTTTATAACCACGATCAAAACAATTAAATACTAACTTGCCTTGCTTGCAATAATACCGGTATCTTATAAAAACATATCTGAAATTTAGTTTGTATTTCGTTATCGTAAAAATCGCTGTTTATATCACAATATTTTATTTTCGTATCCGTACGTTATGAAGATTAATAGATGAAATAAAAATATCGAAAGTACTGAGAATTTAAACAATCAGTAAAGTAGAAATTTCTACTGTAAAATTAGATTTTTTTATGTTACAAACTGTTAGGCCATTCGAATTTCTTTATTATACGCAAACTATTTTCATTAACAAAATAGTATAAATTGATCACAAAATATTCCAGATTTTTAATAAACTATACTTGCAAATAACACTGTGGAAAGTATCCTTTCAAATAATATCATGTTTAGTATTTATGTAGTATCATTCATCTGGCCTTAAACTGTCATTGCTATTTTAAATCAATGTATCTGCGGCGTGCACTTGAAGTCATGAGAAATATATCTGTTGTATTCTGCTTATACAAGAAAAATGTGGCAAATGGTTGGCCCGATCAATTCTACAGACTTTTTTTCACGATCACATTTATCAGCAGTTATTAAACGCGCGACATTGTGTGTTTTTAACCGTTTATTACGCCACTCTCATTCACAGTCTAAATTGATTGTACAGGTCACGAGCAATTCGATAATGGAAAGGCTAAATTAATAGTTAAAACGAGTGCTCTCCTTAAAGGCGAAACGTCAATTCACGGAAGGAGCAATTTGATTTGTTAAATACATAACTCGGGTGAGCGGAACAATTACCGCACATTTCCTATTTCGAGGTGATAGCTCGACGGCGCATGATTGACGCGCAGGCTATATTTTATTCACCCTAGAAACGACTTACACCTGCTATAAGTTTCTTCTTTTGCCAACGTGCTTTTATTAATACGTACTATAATTTCTACCGAATTAACTACGCTTGACTTTTTAATGAGACTGAAATCTCTTACTCTTTTACCGAAATTATATTATCTGATAAGAGATTATTTATATAGAAAGTCAACATCTCGATAACACAAAAGTTCTTCAATTAAATAAATCTTTTTATATAAGGGGATTTCGAGAACTTCCGTCGTGGTTAATTGTAGATATAGTCATCTTCTAATTGAGCAGCTATTTAATTGAAGACTTAATTATAAAACTTTAATTTGAAAATTAAATTGTTGCGATAATATTATAATTTTTATATCCTTTATTATGAAAAATTCAATTAAATCTAAATAAAGGAATATGTCTAAAAGATGAATATGAGTACGAAACGTATATGTGACATTTATTAATTTTTATCTGTTTGCTTATTTTTGTACATCGCGTATGAAATGTAATAATTCATTAAATACATAATACAGCAGCGATCTAAGTAATGAATAATCAATATAAAAATATTGTGGGGTTGCCGAAATATGACAAAATCTCGGAGTGTGTATTACAGATTCTTCAAGGGATCCGACAGATTCTCAGCGCAGTGAAATAGTCTTTGCTAATAGCATATCGCGCCAAGCAATTAATTGCGGGAGTCTGTGATTGGTAAATCGTGTGATATTTGCCAGTGTGATTTTGCATTTGATTGCACCTAATTCGCAAACAGCAAACCACTGTCGACACACCCCCGTGTGTTTGTACGCAGAATCGGTATTAAACTGGCAATTCCGTGCCTCGCGCTTCGAAATCTCGTAGTAGCGAAATACGAACGCGTACGTTAGATAAATATGCGCGCAGGCAACACATGTATATATATATATATATATATATATATATATATATATATATGTACGTGCTTTTGCACACTCTATCTTCAGTACGTGTGCGGTTCTCAGTTTTTTCCGTTCCACGCACCGCTATTTCTCATGCACCTACCTTTGGCATGAGCAAAGAGGAATGTATAATGACACGTGCGCGCGGTCCACTGCACCAAAGTGCATCAACGCTATTCGCTTACGATGGAAGCTTTCTAAAAACGATAAGCTGCGAATTATGTTTCTCCTATTTCTGATCTTAAAATGTATTTCCCACCCTTTTCATTTACGATTATGAATTGTATAATATTAGGATTGAATATTATACGTACATGCAGAATATTCTTAACTTTTCACCGAAAAAAATAATACAGTCTAACCTTTATGAGGTGTCTTCGTTTGTCAGAAAATAATACGACACTTCGTGACGTATTACACAGTATATGTATACTGAAATAGTATTTTTATTACGAGACTATAAAAGTTTATCTTAAATTTCAACAAGTAAGTTTTGGCGTATAAAGCCTTTTAATTATTTTATCCTCGTCTAGCTCGCCACTAAAGTTGAGTGGGGTACTTATCGAGGACGGTATTATTTTTGAAGCTGCTTAACTTATCTGCGACTTATCATATTTTAATGCTATTATTAAATGAAGTTTTATTCAAATTGTGGAGTAATATGTGAACTTCTTGGATCCTATATATATATATGTTCCAGTTTTTATATGTTATACAAAATTCGATCACATTTTTCATTAAGTATAATCACGGCAAGTAATATAGGCGTTTTACAAGTATACAGATGTATGAAGTCAGTGTTAAAGGCACTAACATTCTAATGCGATTTTCCAAATGTTTTGTAGATGCATGCGCTAAGAACGTAGAGACAATGCGATGGTAAGATATGCAGCGCCCGGGAAACTCATTAGGATAGAGAGCAGCGATACGTTTATGCATTCGGTGCATCGTGATATATCGAGGGCGACATCAAAGTACAGTTCACAATTAGCTCGGTGCTATCGCGAAATTAATTTCTTTCACGCCCTTGGCGTAGGTGTATGTACAACACGAGCGCGCTTTCACTCCTAAGCTAACGACTTAAATAAGCCATTGGCTGATAAAATCTTTATGCATCTAACAGTGATATTATCAAGCTTATAATAAATAAATTGGTTCACAGATTTACCGCCCGCTTTTCTCTTTATATAAAATAATATTAGAAATTTAAAGATAATAATCTATGTATGATTATTATTCAAGATTAATTAATTAATTTTTATTCAATACATCTTTTGATCTTACTCGAGATTTGTGTACAAAAATATCAATTCTTGCCGAAAGAAATGTTTTCCTTTATACGTATAATGTAGGACGAAAATTAGCTAGGTAGGTATAAACAGTGAGGTATGCGCGAGAGAATTGAAGACTTACTCTGTTCCATAAACTCGCATGGGAGTTAGCTTCACAGAGAACCGACGGGGGGTTAAGCGAAACGTTTTCTCGCGGCAAGAATGGAATTGTTAAACAGCGTTTCCGTGCTTGCGTGTGCATGTCCCTCCGCGAGAATGCAGGCTAGACACCTGCGAGGTGATACGATCTCACGACGGGGTCGAGTGGGACACGGCCGCGTAAATTATGGCGGCGTTTTGAGTTCGCTACTGCGAATTCAGCTAACGACCTTTTAACTTCTCGCAGCGGCAGATCTGCCCGCGTGTTGCGACGCGAGAGGGTGCTTTTCGACGATGACGATGACGACGACGACGACGACGATGAAACGAATTGCACGCACCGCTCCGCTATTGGCTCTCTGTATTTGTCTCCTAATTGTCACGCAAACGGCCATTGCGCGCATATATCGGCCGCATGCTTGTCCTCCTACGATCGACCTGACGTGCCGGGGAACACGGACGAAATTGGATCATTACATCGAACAGACGAAAAAAACGCGCAACGTGTTAACAGTAACGTTATTGGGAATTATGGCGAAGCGAACGTTGTCATCGATTTTAATTCAATTTTACGGTTTCGCGACCTTTACGAATGCCTGTTATCGTGATCACCGCGGTTTTACCATACCTTCGTAACGATGTTTATAACAATATGTCGCCAATCGGATATATACGCACATCTCTGTTAACAATCTCACGTATTTCTTATCGGCTATTTTGTAAAACTATACACGCGCCTGCGTGTATACTTTTAATATACTTATTAACCCTGATTGATGCAGTATATGCTCTCGTTATGTATATATTACCGATGTATCTTGCATATATGTAATGTATAAAATCTCAAATCAGCTTATATAAACCATATCTATTGAATATTTTTATTTAAAATGTTTGTTAAATGTCTATTTAAATATTTAAATAAGATTGTTAATGTAACTTCGAGACATATATGTGATTCGAGATATCATTAGAGTGAAAACAGGCAATATCTTTAGATTAGACTGATTGAATTATTATGAAAAATTGATTTGCATTTGTTATTATAAAAAATTAAGGTGCCTTTTCACGTTAACGCTGGACGCTCATTTTCAGCAAGTAAAAATTTTCAGAAATAATATCTTTTATTTATATATGTATCCATAAAATATTATTACTTGCAGATATTACTTGAAAATAATTAATATTTTACGTATTTCGAAGTCTATGTTTGATTGTACTGGGACGATTAACGACGATTCAGCGAGAGAGAGAGACACTACGCTGAATATTAAATAAATTCAACTTCATTTCTTTGACGCTAGCGTCAAAGCGAAACCACTACGTTCACCTTGTTGACGCTCATTTTCAGCGTCTCATGAATTGGCACCTTTAAGCGAAATATTTCTGAAACATGTATTTAAATATTTCTGAAATATGATGCCACAAAAGTTAATATCGCAACACTTAACATAGATGCAATTATTATGCAATTGATATGCTAATATAAATGAAAATACAGTATCTATTTAAATATTTTTGAAATATATACGACATCACAAAAGTTATTAATATTACAGCAATTAACGTAGATGTATTTATTTGAAATGTTATAAATAGAGATACAGTATCGAATCAAGGTATTTAGATATAATGTGTAGCAAGAACGCGAAATTTCACGTTTAAAATCAATTCGAAAGTCAATATGACTTTTATGTTGACTCGCAAGCTTCTGATTTTCCTCTGGCAAATATAATAGATATATTGCGGACGCGCGCGTTAACTGCAATCTGATTGCTTACAAGCTTAATGTTGCAGATTTTTTTCCCCCCATATCTTTCCCCTTATCTCTTTTTCAATGGCGTGTTCTGAGTCAGATATGTGTAATTCTTCATCCTCTTTAGATCATGCTAAGGATTTGCGCGTTGCAAAAGTTTAATGGCTAATTAGCAATGATGTATCGCAGGGCAACGCTAACGACGTTCGTCGAAGAAAAAAGGAGCATTTATCAATGCCGCATTTCAGCGCCGCGGCCTACGACATAATATCGCTTCCGTAATTCTGACACTGCACTGTTTTTTCGTTTCTCACAACTATATGTGATTTTCGTATCAGGGAAAATGTCATGGCTGATCTATAATAAACATTAGTTACACTTTTTCGTTGTCCTGCTTTGATTATTTTTCATATTATTTAAGTATTACATTTTGATATGGTTTTCCACGGCAGATTTATCTTGAGTTACTCTACGTATTAAATCTGCAATGATTTAATAAATTTTAAAAATGATATTTTATGAAGTGAACATGTATTACTTTCTTCAGAATATATGAGTTTAATATTAAGCGATAAAATTTAATTTACCTTAAAAAAATTTTTTTATGAGAAAGATTTATTTAATTTGTTAAAATTTGTGGTTTTTTGCATACATATACACCATTGTATATAAAAATTATTAATATTGTAATATTTTTATCATACAAAAAATTTACTTTAAAGTAGCCCAAAAATTCATATTTATTGTGAAAATAAATGCGAGAGATTTTAGTCAGCTTGCTTATTTATTTTACGTACCTTTTTATGTTAATTAACGTTTCATATGCAAATGCAAACATTTATTTGAAATAAATAGTTGTATTTTGCTTATTATTATTACATTTTATAGTGACAATTACAAGATGTTATAAAATAATGAGAATTTTGATAAATATACTATTTTTTAAATAAATATTTCATTACTTTCGTTATTTGAATCTTATCGTTGTTTTAATGAAATCTTACAAATGCGATTTAATTCCTTTTGGTATAAATATCTTTCATGTCATAAGTACACGAAGAGTCAGAATTTTCCACCCAAAGAAGATTAAATTTCTTAAATTACATCTCAAAACAGGAACTAAAAAAAAAAATTATTCTTAAATAATTTACACAATATGTCGTTAGCGCAAATAAATGGAATACTTCAGAAATGGATATAAAAATTGCCGATGGCAATTGTATTTTTCTCTGCTTTATTCAAAGATCTCATTAACAACAAAGCCATTGTACTAACTCTCTCTGTGATCCTTATTACTAATTAACAAAACATTAATAACTGTATATATCATATATCACGCAAATTTATCGCTTGTCTGAACTGAACTCGTCTTCGTGCTCCCGCAGCGTGGTAACTCTTTCGCGAATTAACAATCGTAAATTAACGATCCACCCAGAGAGAGATCTTGACAAATATATCTCTTCTCTTTCTCTCTCTCTCTCTTTCTCTCTCTCTCTCTCTCTTTCTCTCTCTCTCCCTCTTTCTCTCTCGCGCGCGCTCAACCGCATTCGCCATCGCTCCTTCTCGCGCGCAATCAATCACTTTATTTCGTAGGCTGCTCGATGAAAAATCACCGAGGTCGCAATAAATCACAAAACCGAGTTATGAAAGATCCACACGCGCGCGCTCGGCCACCGACCGAGACGGGCGCGTGATCGCCATAGCTTTCGAAAGCGCGCACACGATCGTGATCCGGATCGCTCGAATTTTTTTTCACAAAGTTGCATTTTTCGGGCACGGGCGATAGAATAACGCTCGCGTAATCAGGTGCGCATCTCTTTACGGTTCTTTTAGTGTCAATAAAAATAAATAAACTCGTCCGCACCCCCCTGTCCGGCGTGTCGAAGTTTGTGTATGTGTGTCTCGAATATACGCGCCGTTTGAGAGATGATCGAGATGCGGACACAACTTTCACGACGCTGCGCCGCACATTTACGCCCGAGCGGACTTCAACTGTATATATCCTCGTCGTCCGCGTCGGCGAGTTATTCCTCAAATTGTTGTTGCCCGAGCGCGGATTCGAACTTGCTCGGACCGGCGGCGTGTGTTGATTCCGAGTGAGGGGTTCGCCTTTATGCTCGCGTTACGACCGGTTTGACAATTCGCGCGGATTCTAATGACCGCGTGCCCCACGGTTTCCGTTTGCAAATGAATTTATTCGCCGGCGCGCTGTTTAGACAACGACCGAGAGGTAGGACGGGTAAGACCTTGTTTTCCTCGACATTTTACACTAACGCCGCCGCTGTTTACGCGTCTTCCGCGACGTGAGTCTCTCGCGCGCTTTAGTCACGGCGCATTACACCCTTTGGCGCGTAGGGGAGGCGTTCGAATGAAGAACACTCGATTATTCATTCCTAACGCGCGCGGGCGCGCGTGTCACGGCGACGCGGTGTCGCATCTTAAGAAAGTTACGCGCGTGAGGAGTGTTTTTACAAGTGAGTCGGCGCGCGGGGCAAAAGCGTTCGTGATAATTGCTCATCCAAACACGATGACTATTTAAACGAAGACCATACCGCGCGTTCCTTCCCGAGTTTACTCGACCCAGTTCTATTGTCTCCCTCTTCCCTGCCAGATCATAGGATTTCGAACGACAGTTCAGCAGAATCGAAGATTATCTTGAGCACGGAATGACTCCGTTCACGATCGCGGCGCACGATAGAGTCGCTATCACTCCCCGGGAACCGTTATGCGGAAAATGGAATCGCTCGTTGCCGCCGTAAGCCGATGGAGGTCTGGTTTTCCAGCGTGTCGGCGGACAAGCGGTGGTAGAATCGGGGTATCCAATTAACGGCACTCTTCTTGGGCGAGTGTTTAACCTCGAGTAAAGGCTGAAAACCCGCTGAAATACGAAATTCTCGTGGCCCGATTAACTCCGCTGCGCCGCGAAATCAATGAGTAACGGCGGGAAGAAAGGTGAGCAAACGGGTGGGCGAGCTATTGGGCCAAGAGGGGCAGGGGGGAGGGAGGAGGGAGGACTATATAACCACCATTATCAACCTCATTAAAGGTACCTACTTACCCTCCGTGGTCGCTCACCCGACTCGGGCTAAACTCTTCACTACTGCCGCGAGGCTGCCCGCCAATTCATTCCCGAATCTCGTTATGCGCGCGCGCAAGTCCGACACGCCAAGTATTTTACAGTCAGTTATTTAACCCCAATTAATTAGTGTTCTATCCTTGTGCCGCCGCAACTTTTCCCCTAGCTACACTCACGCCCGCGCTTGGAGCAATCGTTGTGTTCTCGCCGCGTGCCGTATCAGGCTACTTCGTTACAGATTATCATTCCAACGCTCGCGAACGGTCTCGCACCTGGTTTATTTTTGTTCCACTTGTCTGTAGATTTCCGGCGCTATCATATTTCACTGCGGCTAATCGTCGAATGTACTCGTCGCCCTCGTCGACGCGACGACGAATGTTGGCGGCAGTAGACAGTAAAGCTGGATTCTTTAATTTTCTCTTAATTGCTTGTTTAATCATGCTTATCTTTTTAAAAAGAAGTCTCTGTGCCAGATAATTAAAAGTTTTTATCATTTCTGATAGTCGTAAAAAAAAGAGAACAATTTATATTGAATATAATTTTATTTATCGAAGATTTTCATTTGATTCTCTCTCTCTCTCTCTCTCTCTCTCTCTCTCTCTCTCTCAACGATCTTTTCTTGGTTATAAACATTTCTTCTTTCCATAAAAATCCTTATTTTTGAAACAGAAGAAAGTTCTTATGGTTAGATTAGTTTAGTAGCTCCCTGTCATTCCTAAATATCTTTCCACGCAGATTATTATTATTAAGGACCAGAAATAAATGATAATCTAGAAAGATGACCGAGTAAGGTGGCTCATATAAAGTCTCCCATTCAAGTTGGATTATCTCCAACTTCGGTGATTATCTCTAACTATATGAATGAGTTATCCTAAAGAAACAGTATTCCCTTTACGATAGACTACTTTCGTACTTTTTCCTCTTTTATGCTTACTTTTCAGTAACATTTTGATAAAATTGAGCAGTTCAAAATAGACAATTCTATATTATAAAACCATTTGTCTGATTATCTTCTTTTTATACTTCAGAATTTAAAAATAATCTTAATCTAACTCCTGCTTGACTCTGAAAAATCAATAGATATTAAATAATTGAGTATAATTATTTCACAGGGCTTGAGCTTCATTTATTCGTATTTAGGTTATCCTTAAATTTGTAAACTCTAAACTAATTCATTTGAAATGTGTTTGAAACTACCTGGTCATATTGCAGGAAACACAAATGACCGTTATGTTAGAGTTATTGTCGTCTGCGTTAACAAAACGTCGGCGACATTAACGTAAATTACATCTTTGGTATGACGGTCTATTGTCGTACACTCGTAATTAACTCGATCCAACTAGTTTCTTTTGTGGTCGATAAATTAGTACGTTCTCGTAACTTTGAAAATCAACGGAGATCTGCCAACGCAGAGAGTCTCACATTTGCTTGTACCGAGGGCGTTTGTGTACAAGCCGTCGCCTCGATCGATCACGTTCCGTTTTCTATGACTACAACGAACGTACGAACGGTTTCCGTTAACGAAGCTAGACAGATTACATAGTAACCCAGCGTACGAAGCATTTTTTTTACGTCAAAAGCGCAGATAATGAAAAAATAAGGTTTTCTCCCCGATCAGCTCTTTAAAAACTTGATTGCCCAAAAGATTTCGATGCATGTCATGTGTGTGCGCGCGCGCGCGCACTCATCGACCTCGCTACTCTCATACTCTCTATCGTATTCCTCGACTCACTCGCTTCTCTTTGGTACTCCTTGAATCGTTTCTCCCGTTACGCTCCTAACTCTTCTGCACCTCTCGCGCGCGCGCGCGACTTTACGACATCTCGGGAAGTTGGGTTCTCTCCTTTTTCCCTCGCTGCCAATGCCCCATATATTTCGGGCATCGCCCCTTCTCTTCGCTCCGTGCTATTTGATTATCGTCATGAAACTCACTCGGCTATCTCCCGAAACGCCCGCTCGCGTTTTCTTATTTCTCTCCCTGCGAACGTATGTGGCACTCGAGTCTGAACGGTGTCTCTCGCAAATAATCGCAGCCGGCGTTTTCTTCGATCTCGCCCGCCCGACCGGCTTCACTTCACGATATCCTCGCCCCATTTAATCCTTCGCGATATCCCTGGCCGTACGTGCCACAGAGTATACGTACACATAACATATACCTATATATGTATATATATATGTAGTATAAAACTGCCATCCGTGACTGTGCCCGGCTCCGTCGTTTGGAAATCGAGACGCGCGCGCTACTGAAAGTCGCGCGAAGCGTCGCGGTCGTTAGCAGGATTCCGGAAGTTTATTCGCGAGAGCGTTCCGTGCGGCCGATTTTTTTCGCGTTTTTCCTCCAAAGGACAGTAAAGCTCTCGGAGTGGCCGCGCGCAGTAGCGAGTGAAGTGTCGACAGTTACTTTTTATACAGCGACAGAGTAGACAATACTTTTTATACAGGGACTGTCGGTGGTTTACACTTACACCGTCCGGTTAACGTAGACGCAGCCGTTAAAAGCCGTTATTTTGTATCTTCTCCTGGAGATGAGAAATTGCCTTGCAAAGTCCTACTTTTTCTAAGGATTAGCACGCATGCCGTTCGCGCGAGACAACGACCTCTCACTATATTGTCCTGCTGCAAGTTATACTCGGGTTTACGTCACGAAGCGCGTCACTCTAAATTCTACGGCGGCGCGGCAGTCGTGTCTTGGTGTGTACCTTTCCTTTATTTCTTTGGGGAGAAAAAAGGACGACAAGAGTCCAACCGGAAACGCCTCAACGTTGTGGACGTTTAATATCCTGGCTTAATATTACAGGGAGGGAAGAAGGTCTTTGTCTTCTTCTCCCATTCTGATTGGTCCACCCGTTCTACTTTACGATCCACCGCAGCTGGCCACAGCTCGTTCTTCAGCGGCAGCTTGGTGTCCCGCGAACGATCGAAATCCCATTTTCCACTGTCACAGACCGTCCACTTTTTCTTGAAACGAGATTTCTGGGCTTGCGAGAGCGCCGTTCTCGTCCTTAAAGTCTAATTTCGCTTGGATATTATGCGACATCGTATTAACAGACGATATCCGCCGGATTTCAATTTGCCGTAAAGGGAAACAATTTATTTCCCTCGGAAAATTTATATACATATATATATATATTCTAAATGGTTCTTTCAGTTACCTATCGAACGTTTCCCGTTTCACTTAACTGCTCGTTTAAATATTTTATTGCATATTATTGTATAATACTGTATATCTGTCAAGCGAATAGATAAAATTAATACGAGATAAATTTTATGATCATTTTCTCGCGAAACTCAATAGAATCACTCGAAAACACGTTTAAACACGATTGTTAAAATCACTTTCAGAAGTAACAGAAATGTCATTCAAAATAGTATCGTTTTAACGGGAATTACATTAAATCGTATTGTACGTCGTCGTCCTTTAATTAATTAAACTTCGGTTACATTACAGGGAATCTCATGTTTCTTATAAAAGAGACGTGTATATATATCTCAATTAGACATATTATTTCGGAAACGGAGCATGTAAGTGACTTATTCGTGAATAGTAGGATACTATTGTTACGCGAAAAGCGACTATTCTCGCGTATAACCGCGCGGTTAATTGCCAAACACTGCTACAAATGCGACATTTGTTCAGCTCCAAATCTGAATTTGCTCACGCTTTTATGGCGCGCGCGAATAATTAATATTATAGTAACTTGTACACACATAACACAATCGAATTCCTTCGGGTATCCACCGTTTGATTGATCATTATTACCCTTCCAGTGAAATCGCATGTTTTACCCATCAAGTGTCCTTCACGGATAATTAAAAATTATCCGCGAGGAGAGAAAGCGAAATCGTCTATTTCACGTGTTTACTCGGCGCGCTTAACCGCAAACGTTATCAACGTTATAATGAAAATGAAGGGGTTGGTCATGTTCTTTAAAACAGAAATAGACGTGTCGAACTGAAATAGTCGGGCGAAGTTATCACGATTCCCATTACTCGCCAATTTAACTCGTCGGTCATTCACGCAGATCTGTTCCGCGGCCGATTCTTCGTTCTTACGAGAGGTCGCGCGGGCCACGTGCACTGTGCACTCTCTCTCTCTCTCTCGCCAAAGCGATCGAAAACCCATTTACACCGTGTCACCGTCGGCCGTTTCTCCTGGAGGGCAAGACGAGCGTTTCCAGAAGGATGGCGAATAGGAACGTTGGACATGCCTAGTGCCTTGATGTACCGCAGTAGTCCGTTCCTCGAGTGCCTGTTCGTACGCGACTTGTCACTGATTTGCGTACGTTCAAAGGGCAGGATCTGCGTGCTCGTACCGTCTAATGGGATCCTTTGTGCGAGCATGCGATTGTCGGCCGCAATACATATCTGCATGCACGCTCGTGTAATGCGTTGCACACACTTACGGGTAACTCGTTACCTGCGTTACAGCTTGTGCGTAAAATCGCGTCTCGTGATGTTGAACATCCTTGCGAGGCTCCTTCTTTGTCACACTTAAAATATGCTTAACAGTTACTTACAGATTAAAGATTAAAAATTGCCCGACGAGCTCGATTTGATGGGAAATCGTTGGTTTCAGTGACGACGCCGTTCGGCCGTGAACATTCGTGTTTAAAATTTTATTTCATTATTAATTAATATCAATGACTTTATATAGAGAAAAATCGTATGATAAATATGATTATCGATTACTAAGTTTAAATAGGATTTAATTAGGATTAAATTTATCGACATATTTATATGGATATAATGACATATTGGGAATTATACAAATGATTAGCTGTGCATCGACATTATTAATCCCTTATATTTTTACGACCGTTTTTAACGGAAGTCAAGAACATAGATTTGAACAGTATCATGCATGATATTATAGCATTATGGTATGTTACCAATCTTTGATATAAAGTCACGAGAGCATGAACGTACATATAAGATTCTGACTTGCTGAGGGGGTGCAGATGGGGCGCAAAAAAAAAAAAAAAAAAAAAAAACGGCAGGTGCGCGCACGTATGGAAACCGTAGAGAACTCGATGAAATAACCGAAACGTCTGCGTGGCGCCAGCCAGATCCACGTGACGGCATCAAGTTTTCATTCGGTGCGAGATCGCGTGTCACAAATTACCGGTATCGCGGCCTCCCTCCGCGCCGGCTCGCCAAATCGATTTTCGTTGGACGTTCGGATTTCCCTCGGTCGCCACGCGGGCTGCTGGCTCATCGTACCGGTGCGCAATGCGCGCAGGTGCCCTTCCGCCGATGATGGTAAGCCAAACAATGGACGCCTAAAATACACGCTGCTCGAAGTTCATTCGCGATCGTGGAAATTAAAAGATAGAAATTTCGGCGAATCTCACATTTTACCGTGAATTTCTATTTAAATTCTTATTTTATGCAATTTATGGATAAATAGTGCAATGCGAAGGTGTGTTCCAAATAGTTTATTTAAATTGCGAAAAATAAGTAATTTTTTTAATTTTAACTGAAAAATGTCGCTACATAAACGATGTAATTTATTTTTCATTCAGAGAAAGTTTTAAAATAGTTTTTTTTTACGTTTTTTTTTAAATTTATAAATTGCAATTTATTCTGATATAATAAAATGCAAAATTTGTAAAACATATCTTTACGCTCGAACAATGTTTTTATTAATTAGAGATTATAATTTAATTGGATTTTAAATAGTTGCGTCTAAAGTTGTTGTAATGTACGTCTCGCAGAGAGTCCGATGAATTAGATTCAATTCCCTATATCATTTTAACCAAACTTTCGTCATAACTTTTATTTATCTTCGCGACCGTAATTTCACGCAAGTGAAATCACAGTAAGTTTAATCTGGCAAAAACACTGTCCGGGCGTCGCGTAATTACAACTCATTTTGTTTTATTATTTAAATAAACTTATCTGCAGATATAATCTGACCATATTAAAATGCTTTGATTCATAAAAGATAAAAAAATTCGATACATAATATGGTCATTCATAGAAATAAGCTTTATATGGTCGGATAACAAATCCTACGCTCACAAGATTATTTGTTAAGATATGTAAATAATAAGAGTCGACGATACTTGTACGGCGCGAAGCATTACAAATACCTGTTAATTGTTATGCACCGATGAACAAAATTTTTCTCCGGGGGACATTTTTCCCAGGGCAAAATTCTCAAGGCGAAAAGGATGCGGCGCTGAACGAGTTTTCCTCGCTCCACCTGTTTCCGCAAACTATCTTACCTATTCCGCCGTGGATATAGAAGACACGTTGTCGCTAAATTGTGTTTTAAGCTCAAACTTTACGCCGTTCTCCAACCTGGGATCTTACAGTACCGTTATCCGTGCTAAGTGCGCCGCCAGGATGTTCCCCTTTACAAATCCGGGACCGGGTGACATCGTACTTATACACACGTATACATAAACGTTTGGCGGGACATATACACAAGCGCCGGAGCGCGCGGACGTTTCTTTGGCGGCGTGACGCGCGCGCGGTATCTGCAGTAATGAGATGCATTAAGTTTCAGTATAGTTCTCCGGCGTGGCGATGAATTATTATTCATATCTACATTACGTCGACGCTTTGACGGTCCCATACATCAATACGTAAATTGGATATTCAGATGTGACCATATTTTGTTACGGATGCACTTTGCAAGCTAATTGCTAATTAAGCTATATTTCACGCGGGTAAGGATATTCGTTCGACCGTGCATGTAATTTCATTGCGCTACACCGCGCATCGTAAATTTTTAACCTGACCGATATTCTAAAAACAGATAGACATTTGTCTTCGTTATTCAACGATTCTTCGAGTGACGCAGTTTTAATAGAAATTATGTTAGTATTTAATCCTGATTAGGAAAAATTTCTAAACGACGATGGACTGCGAAGTTTTCCGCACCGTTGCATTTTTGTATTCACGAACGCAATTGGTCGAAACTCTGACAACTTCCCGTTCATTGGGGATCCTCAGATCCCCGTGGAATTAGCACTTTGTTAAAGAGTCGGAGAAATTAAAAAGAAAATGAGGGGAGCGTTTTCCGCGGTGCACCGGCTCTACGCGGGGCTTCTCCCTTACGGGAATTACACGGGAACGGTTCTGCGGCCTTAAAACTATCTTTTAATACTTCGGAACGGCGTCGTTTGTTCCGTGGCGGTCGTTCGTATGAAACCGCGGCGAATTAATAGAATTTTTAATTAAAATGTGCAGTAATTGTTCTGAGGAGGGAGGAATATATGAGGATGGCCGCAACGGCACGAACAACGAAATTGTGTGTTGGGTACAAACGGAGAGAAACACTATGCGGAAAAAGGCAAAGCGCGGGGGATTTATAGATAGAGAGTTTATTACCTGAATCTGATTACGACAATCGTAGAGGATTTAATCTCGCGACAATTTCGTCGCTGCAAGTGCATCACTTAAATTTGAATACGTTGTTATTGCCGTTGACGTTCGTCGGTCGCGTCGCATCAGGCCGTTTTATTATGCTTGTATTGTCTAAGCATAAACATCTTTTACCTACTGCCAATTTTAGCGCCAGACATTAAACAAATATCTTATTTTGTTATAAGTTATAAATCCTTATAAAAGTTATAAACCCAGTTACAAATCGTTAAAAGTTATGTTTGATAAACACCAACATAGATGATAGAAAATGCTAGCAAAATAACTTCAATTTGTTCTCCCGTCAACTTTCTATTTTGAAATATTACTGATATAAACTTCTTATCTATCTTTATTAAACAGTTTTCATTGAACGCGAAGTCAATACATATTTAGACAAAATAAAAATATTAAGAGATTTGTGTATCTACATATAAAAAGTTTATTTTAAAAAAATAGTTATGGGAGCTTGTGAATAAAAATTGGCAATTGTCTTTCTAAAAACAAAAAATATTTGGCGGAATTGGAATATCTCTTTGTCGAATGCTTGTATATTCCTTTAAATGTACGAAATATCAATATCGACATTCAATTTCGCAGATGCATTCGCAATAAAATTATTATGGGAATAATTTGCGTTCGATCTCGTTTTATTATAGCTAGTTCGGGAACCATATAATTTGCAGCGCGAGTGGAGTTCTGTTGTAACGACGAAACTTTTCTCCTTGAATATTCTACCGTTTCGAATACGCAAGTTCTCGGCATACTACGCAAAGCGAGATTTACTGATAAACAATAGACCTCGATATTCATTAGTAAATTACGTAATTGCATTAGCAATACCTAGGCATTTCGACCTGATGACGAGCACGCGCGCGCGTATGTACGTGTATAAGAGCGTGTGTTGTATCGTTCGTTCTGAAGCAACATACTTTATAGTCGCTGCACCGGAAATAGTTGTACGTGGATAAATGGTGAATAAATTAAAGCGCATTGCATGCACTCCGTTAATTCATTTTGCCAACAATTAAGCCTCGTATCGTGATGGGTCAATTCTGAAAGCACCTTATCCTGATTGCACTTGCCGATCGTGATTGCAACAGATCCGTGTGAAAGGCATTGTAGGAATATTTTTCTAAAAAGGCATTCTAGAAATATCATTTTATATAAATATCGCGTTAAACTTTTAAATCGTCAACGATACAGTAATATGAATACAATTGTTACAGCCCCTTTTCACGATACACTTGCGCGTTGAATATAAAAAAGCTAGCAATTCAAATAAGATTAATATGAACGTTTAATAACAAGCTTTATATAACATGGAATTTATAATTTATAACAACTATTAACGTGTATGTATAATTCGACGTGTGAATAATCCAACTACGACACATTTATCAGATATAGCGGATCATGTTAAATCCTCTTTTTCTTCTTTTTTGATGCCGTTCACTCAGATACAATGCTTCTTTTATTGAATGTTATTTTCATGTAGCGCTGTATTGATTTTACAAAAATGGTCTCTTTATAAGATTAAAGTCATTGAACATTGCGGATGCAACGCTACAAATACTTCTATTTATATTGAATAGTCTAACAATAAAGTTGAATTATAAATTTTTAATTATCCAGTCTTAGAATTAATATTAATGTTAATATTATATTATCGAAAGACTTGTTACAAGATAGATTTCTGAGAACTGTCAATTGCATCAATTTTGCGCTTTTATCTGAATACAAATTAAAGGTAATTAAATGTACTTTTGATTATTACATTAAACGAAATAAATCATGAAATATTCAGCATTTTGTATTACAAGTATTACGATTGGATCTCATAATTTTATATCCTATATTTTATATAAGCTAATGAAATGCAGAACAATTTATAATGCACCTTTATCTGGTACAACGTCAATATATATTCAAAACGGACAAAAAAAATTTTGTCGGGAAAATAATTGCCAAATTTTACCAAGTAGTTATTTCTCTCGCGATACAGTCTATTACTATATACGTTTTTGGCGGGATTAATGAAGTTTCTAAGAGTTTTCCTGAATAATACGGGGTAAGGTAAAAATTAATTATTGAAAGAGTACATTTAGTAGATGAATGTACTCTTTTGTGCAGAATCACCGGACTAGGTAAAATTACTAAGTTTAGTAATTCTGGTGGTGTAGTACTTCCTTTACTTAACCTGTAGGGCATGAAGGAACGAAAATTTTAGCATAGTACTAAAATTGACAGAATCTGAGCGACTTGCTCAAATTACTTCTGTTATTATTTATACATTATCTGCATTATTTATTTTTATTACAAATAAAATCTATATCATATATAACCAGAGATTGTCAATATATAAATTAAATTAAAAAAATATACATTGAATAAAAACGCATTTTTATAATGTTCCTTATATGTAAAAAAAAAAAAAAAAAAACGGTCCACTTATTTAACCGCCAGAGAGTTTCATAGTATAAAATATTAAAGTCATCCGTCGAAAGTAAATTGGTACTGGTAAAAGATGCTCAATTCACATACTCGTCTAACTCCGTGATATCGCTATTGCACGTAACCGGGCAGTCTTCGATCGTTTCGATCTTGGTAAGCCACCGATCGATGAATCGTCTATCATGGCCGCAATGGCGACCACGTTACGTGGTGTGGTGGCCTCCCGTGTGTCTGTTCGAGAATAGGGAAACCACGACTGCTGCAGATAGGTGCTGGCGAAAGACCGCGATAACGCTTATCTGCTTCCTGGATTTATTGCTGGCGCAACGAAAACGCACCCGCCAGCCGCGCTTCCCTGCCCATTCCGATGTTAATTAGCGTATTCTTGGAGTGTTATAGATTATAGTTACGACGTCTATCGGTGCTAGCCGAGAACAATGCCGAACGAAGTGACGACGTTGGCATACTTTTGATGCCGGCGGACTTCGCGACACGCTATGTTACCGCCGCTATGTTTATTCGTTCCACTAGCACCTTTCGCGGCCTTGGGTCAGAGAAAAAGTGGTTTTCTTTTAAAAAAATAATCGAGATCTGCAAAAGTTTAACCGTACGAACCACGGTGCTTACCGTGGATTGGCCGCGTTTTATGTAGAACATTTTATTATCAAAAATGTAGCGCCCCGCGAAGGAAAATTTAGTTGAGCCGCTAGCTAATTTACATGATATCAACATGCAAACAATGGTTCTCTTTATATAGAAACCGTTTATTGACTTTTGATTAATTGGTCTGGATTTCAGAAGAAATAAAAAATGCAATCAAAATCGATATTTACAAAGTGGGCCAATACTATTGACAGCTTAACTTGTAATTGTGTTTAAAAATATCATGCGCGGCATTATTTCAGCTGACCTACTTAGGTAAGCACACATCACATTTCACGCATTAATTGTGTGTAATAGAATAAATCAAGGATGCATATTGTATATCATGTAGTCGCGTCGAGTCTTTTAATCGTGAACAATCATGTATGTACATATAAAGTAGGTGGTAGAATTATACAAGTAAATGCTCGTGTATAATTCTTATTTGTGGGTGAATTTCGTAGAGAAAGAGAAGAGTAAGTTCAGTTATCATAATTAAGGATATCTGCATAATAGTACAGAGACATGCGGATAATACCGCCATTAACGTGAAGAATTAAGATCAATTAAATTTAATATCTATAGAAGATTGAAGCTTCATATATTATTAATTATTATAGATTATTAAGATTAATGAATAATGAAATTTATATCAAATTTGTCGGCCTTGACGCCGATTTCAAAACCATTTTGTCTATCTAGGATCAAGTGTCGTGCGTGTTCTTAAAGCTCCTGCCCTAACAATAGCGGGACGGATACGTAGAACGTCGTCGTCCCGTTTATCAGCGCCGCTATACGTTCGGTGAATAACCGCCAACGATTCAAACTATTCGCGTTGCCAAGTTTATTACACGATTCTACGGATAACAACGTTGCGAATAGCTGGCAGCATAATCAGGTATGAGTTTCGCGCGCCGATTACGCAGTGGATCCGAAGCGGCTGAACTCGATTAAGCAGACGACAGCTCAGGTTCTAGTTGGGATTAGGATCAAAGTCCGGGGTTTATGGGACACGAGATGTCTGGTTTAATGCCTTGAGGTTCCTGGCGTGCGTTCTACTATCACTCTCTCTCTCTCTCTCGCGCGCGCGCGGTCGCTTCTCCGATCCGTATTCCGATGATTCGCGCTGCGAGTCCCGATCCCTCGGACCTGCGACCTTATCAAAGTCGGGATGATTCGTGCCTAGATTCGTTAGTCCTCTTTCACCTTTGCCCACGCGTTTATTCGTTAATTAATCTGATTTGCGTATACACACGCTGCCGTCGCAAATCGCTGTCGTCGCGCGAGTACGCATTTCCAGTTTATGTCGTCGTGACGTATACGCGATCAGTCCTCACGCGCCGTTCCATCCATTTGTGGCGAACCAGCACGTGATGAAACCGCTTCGTGACTTTCTGCTATATCTGCGACCGTATCAGATCGAAAATCTCTGATACCTTTTTTCGCTTATCTGAGCAGACCCTTGTTTCATTCGGGTGTGCAAAGCCGGGACGCGTAAATTATTCGTCGTTAATTACCAGGAAAAACGTATCAGAACGTCACTTCACAATCGCGCTAATTATCTCCTGACAGAGGAGCGCCGCTCGAAGAGGCAGATAATATAATCACGAAGCCTTATGAATTGTTGAATCAGATTTTAGTGATAAATTACGCACCGTTAATCAGATTGTTGACTGAGTATATTTTTGTACTACACACGTTAAAAGAGGATATGGTCAATTCAGGAATAAGATAAAAGTGAAGATAAAAGTAGAAATAGATCAAAGATATGATCTTGTTAATAAAAACTGATCATTATTTTTTGTCTTCAGCGATTTAAATTTTAAACGAGAATCGAATTGAATTTCAGAGAATTACTTTTATATGATATATTTTCAAAACAAGAAAAAATTGCACGAATAGCACGTTTGAATTATTCCAAATATAAATGTTTATGAGCATCTCACGATTTGCTTTTTAAATGTTAATAATTGAACGAAGATAAAGTTAGCACTGTACCGTCGTAACCCCGTTAATGTGACAAAATGCCTTATGAAATATTGGAGCGTCAATAGAATTTGTCGGTGAGGAAAGTAAATGATTTATTTTCGCGTGACGATAATTCCGGGAACCTACGGCTGCTCGAAATTGCTACGATTGCGGGGATAATAGGAAGCATTGTAGAAGGACACGCAAGCACGGAGACAATCTTGCGTATAATATTCCCAAGAACCGTTAACCGTTTAGCTTGTTATACGCAGCGGGTAAATTTCCGGGGCGTCTTTGTGTCCCTCTCTAACTTTTCTGCCGGCAGCGCCGCGAAGATCGCACTTGGAAATAATTAAACCGTGGAACGTGCTTTGGCGCGAAGGAGGACACTGAGGAAATGCCCATTGTTATTCCGAGAAGGCGCCCGATCCTTCCTCCGTTATCGAGGAATTAGACGGTAACACGAGGAATTAAACAAGGATTTGTGTGTGAGAGAAAAGGCGTAATAAAATCATTAAAGAAGTGATGTACGGATAAAGACGAGAGCTATCGGGGATTGCAGTAAATGGCCAATTGCTTTAACGAGAGTCCGGGTAAAGGAATCGTTGACTCTAACACGTGAGGATCTAGAAATGTTTAACTTCATTAGGGAAACTAAATCGCTCGGATATTTACCTTATGATTTGGAAATGTAAGAAATGTAAGTGATATTTTTTGTCTTACATTTCGTGAATTTATTATCTTTTTAACTCGTTACTCTAATATTTTTTATTGTTTTATTTATATACATCCAGGAATAAAGCAACTACATTTTTCAAATTAAATATTTTAATCTAATTAATATCTTAAATATTTTATATGAGAGAACAAAAAATATATTGTATTATTTATACGCGTGTTCGGGTTATCTTTATAAATTTATTAAAGTATAATATTTAAAAACTTTTATTATATTTAAATAAATTTAATTTATCAATAAAAATTTAAAATTCTTATTGCAACACATATATTTATATATATATTTCGATAATAATATTGAAAAAAATAATTTATTTCATTAATCAGGTATGAACTAACGAACCAATATTGGCTATAATTGATTCTCTCTCGTATCTTGATCAGCCCGATCAGTGTAACAATTCCATCTCGTGTAACGTACAAACCGCCATGCGGTCAAATTTCATCTCCGATTTTCATGTTGGTACGTATATATTTTTGAGATATTTTTCATGATGTTATGAGACGAATAGTGCACCACACCACGTAAAGAAGTGCGACTACTTCATCTTTTCTCCGAGTGCTCCGGAGACGCGATTTTGCCGCAGAGTGAAGGAATCACGCCGACTGAGATTGTTTTCCAATTTCAGAGATACGATTTATATAACAGCCCGCGATCGCAGTGAGTGTAAACCTTCATGGAATCCCAATAGCCTCAGGGGCAAACAACGAAGTGAAGTACTGTGTCTGTGCTCGCTTCTTGGGCGATCGTCGAAATCGTAACGATATTATTGATACTAAACAATTTTTATACCCGCGTCGATAAACGTGGGCTTCTCGAAAATCCCCCTTAGGGAATCACCCCTTAGACTACCATAATTTTTCGACAATCGGTTTATCGTCGGTTTGAAAATTCTTGCTAGAACTGTAGAATTTCCACTATAAACGTGTTTAAGTGAACGTTTAAGAAATTATAGAATTTTATTTTGAAGTACGATTCTACTTATTTTGAAGTACGATATCCTTCGTTTTTTAAGTGAACTGTTATTGCATCGCTTTTTACATTTTTCAAATATCTGCTGTGCTATTTATCATCGTCGCAAAGTTTAATAGCGTATCGTAATATAAAGCTACTTCGGGCCAGCCACGGAGTTTGCGTTATAATAAATGAATATTGTAGTATTATTTAACATCCAAGAAAATACTTCGTTAATTTTAATTTTGCTATTCATGATACATATCCAATATTCACTGTTGCTTACCGATTATTTTCCTCGACGCTGACCGATTGCCTTTTACCATATGCAAAGTTACATCTAAAGATCTAAACATACATGTACCATATATTGTTGTGCCCGTTATAACTAAACAATTAACGATACTTTGAATTAAATACCATCTTGAAAATATAAAAAGAACGCGAAAATACTTTGGCTACATAACCATCGACTTTTTCGTACAAACTGTTTTTTTATGCGACAGGATGCGACTTGCAAATAAGTAAATAATTTTATTGAAATTTTATTTAAATTAAAAGTTGAAAGTTATTTATTTAGCCAAAGTATTTTCGCGTTTTTTTTTTATATTTTCAAATAAGTTGCATATTTTATTTGTGCGTACATTATTAACCCTTAGCTGGCACTGTGGGGTATTAAACGCTCAAGTCTAATTCAGCTTTAATTTAAGCCCTCCTATAGTAAGAAAATGGTACTAAAAATGGAAGAGTTACAATATAAGAGTTATGAATTTTTGAGAGAAAACAGTCATTTTTTCGTTTCCTTTTGCGTTCTCCAATTTTTTTCATACTTAATATTACATTTTATTAAAATAACCTATGGCATTTGTTAAAACAACATTCAAAAACTATCTTGGAATTTTTTTAAGTAAAGAAAATCAATAGTTTCCTCACAACAAGCATTTCAGTGGTGGGGTCTGAAACGGCCCCAGTGTGTGAGCTAAAGGTTTAATTTTTTTATAAAAATTACCTAATTGAAGAAAGAAAGAGAAAGAGAAAGGAAGGAAAAGAGAGGGATAGAAAAGGTTAAACATAAAAAAGTTGACGAAAATATTTTAGCCTTTGAGTTATACGTATTATCTTTGTAAGATATAACGTATAATATAATTCGAAATCATTAAGATGAAAAAAGTTTTTGATAGCCATTCGTCACATTAACATCTGATATCAAACGTACATGATGCATAAATTACATATGCACGCACACACGCACGTAATATGCATATGTACAACTACACATAGTTCTATATATAGCGGCAAGCCAAGATTTGTAACATATAATTGCATAAGAATGACAAAATGTACTTTACGTGCAAATGTTAATAGCATTACTATTAGCGATGTGTACACAATGGCCACAACCGTAGTTGCTTCATACTGTTGGTTGGTCAAATTTACTCCAATGAAATATGAGCACTTTTATCACGATAAAATAGAAATTTCCATCGCGCCCATATGAATACTGTTACAGACGCGGCGCTGTAATTTAATGATAAAATGTTTTCATCAAAGTTAATTGCTTTATAAAAATGTAAAACCGAAATAATGTCCTTATTTAGGAAATGGCTTTTGCAATGAAATAAAGTGGCGTATAAAATATTTTACACAATCTGACATGTGATTTTCATGAATTCAAATTCATATTCTTATCAATAAGTTTAACGCGTATGTCACATGATATAATTGAGTATGCTTCGAATACAGCTAAAACAGTTCAATTTCTTCCATACTTTTATCGCCCTAATTCCTTATATTAAATACCATTTTAGATGATCTACAATCTGTGATATAATTAGTTACATATATGTATGTGCCTTCTGATTCTTTAAGTTCCTTATATATTATATATACAATATGTGAAATTATATATATATATATATATATATATATATATATATATATGTTAATAGAATATCATATTCCAATCTAATTTAATATTCTAAATTATTAACTATTATAAGTCGTTGTGTAGGTATATACTATACGTATAGACATGTATCATATCTTGCGTATCAAATTCTAAAGTTGGAGCCTAAAGTTGGAGAATTCTAATTTTTGTGTTCTTATTGCCTACCTATTCTCTTATATTTTGTGTAATGGAAATGAAGCAGTATAAAATCAGATAGCTTTCAATGTTTATACCTGTTCGGCTACTATTAGGTAGCGTTCATTGAAGTTCTATATTACTATACTTACACGCGCGCATATAATTACATATATGTGCGAATCAATCAAAAATTGATTGATTCATAATTCAATATATGTTTATTTCGCTTATCTACGCACAATAGAAATATAAGGACAGCCTTAATCCCGGCTGCACGGCCGCGGAGGGGAAGGTCCATATTACATTCTCGAAATACACGGAATCTGGTATTCTTTTTACGGTAGGATGAAGGAATGATAGATAGTATCGCGCAATTTCCAGTTACCAGATACGCGCAAGTTTGTCTCATACGTGTGTGCAGCTCTGGCCCGTAGCCCACGCCGACACGCAGGATTGATGAGCTTCGTGGTCGGATATTGTGCCCGAAATAAGAGATACCGGAAGCTGTCACTCGGCTCGGGTGAAGCCGTCGCGTATATACGCGCCGTGGCGCTTGCTTGCCTGCCTGCTTACTTCTTCGATTAGGGACCGCCGACTCTTGCATTGTTCATGAGTATAATTCTGGAAACGGTTTGGTTCCGCGCGTTCGGGTGTAACCGTTTCACGGGTCATCGCGACGGGTATTGATCCTTCGATCTTAAATAGGAGACGTCACGTTTATTTTCAGGAGGGACCCTGATGCCTCTATCAATGGTAATACGCGAACGTGCGGGGATTCGGAACTCGTTTTATCCACTATCGTTTCCTCTCTCTGTACCGGTTCCCCTCTGTCCGTTCCTTCTGTGTTTATCTCTCTTGCCCTCTTCGCGCGTACGGATCTTTCCATCTGGATTTACATAGATCCCGGGTTGGACTGAAGATTACACATTCGGATATGTTGGACTTTGCCGGTCTGCGTATGAAGGCAAACCAGAAATTCACATGCTCTCAAATATAGTTTTCGAGCGTATCGCGCGACTTAAGTGGAATACATTAAATTAGTATACGCGAATTATTAAAGAATACTCCGCTACTGGTTTTAGACATGTGACCTGATAAAAAAAAAAATCAGTAAAAAATCAATAAGATAAAAATGACAGATAAAAATGAAAGGATGTCAAGATATATATATGCGTCTTCAGCGTCTTTATGTTGCAGCTAAAATCGATATATAGATAAATCACATTTTATATAATTTTCATGAAATTTGACTGTCCTATTGACATATCTTCAAATACTGTTCTTTAGTCAATTTCTATTCTAAATATAAATATCATCATTCGTGTTTTATTAATAACTGCAACATTGCCAATATTTTATCTTTAGAATGCATACTTTGAGAAATATATTTTTGGGATCTTTTATATTAACAAAAATTTCTATAAATAACTGTTTTACATGAAGCTTGCCAAGATACAAAAGTTTTTTACAAGTACAGAAAAAAAGCACATTGTTGTCAGCAACATTATGTTGATGTGCATATGGAATAGAATGGAACGTAACCGACGTAAACGAGAGATTTAAATTTAATTAAAACTGTGTTACAATGCACATTGCATATCTTAAGCAGTCTCGTCGACTTGCAATATATTTTGTATCTGTTTCTTACCAGAATAATTAGCTTCAGTTCGATTACCGAGATACTATCGATCCAGAACATCTTTGCGTGCCGATCTTTATTTTCCATTTACTCGGTTTACCATTAAATCAGATTAGATTGCTATTTAAGGGAGGGAGTGTGCTCATTATTTTTCATTTTAGTTCTTCGTGAATCGGACTATATTAACATATGATTTATAACTTCAGTTTAATCTTTCACGGTTTGCGATACTTAAAAGATTACTTTATGAAATACGACACTAATGCAAGCACTTTCACTAGAAATACAGTATTGTATTTTGTTTAAATAATGTATGACTCTGCAAAAATGTATGACTTTTATCATTTTCTGATAATTACATTGTTAAAATAAATTAATTACATGTCTCAGCGGATAATCAAAAAGTTAATTCAAAAATTTTAAGAAGATTATAAATAGGTTATTTATTCATACATGAAGGCTATAAATTAGAATCCGGCGTTAAAAAATTAGAATTTTGTATTGCGATTTTGTGACTACATTTGAAATATTTTTAATCGATTTTGATACGCAGATACAACTTTATAAAACATACAGATGTGTAAATGCTTTATTTTATTAGTTTAATTTATATCTCGTAGTAATACTCAAATGAATATTTAAATTATTGAATATTTAAAATATTTGAAAAAAATTTTTTAAGTTATTTTTCACATGCAAATTTTTTCAATTTTTTTTTTATATTATTCTATATCCATGGATCTTTTAAATAATTTTTAACAAACATTTTTTTATTATATCTATCAATTATATTCGTCTATTTTTCAACAATTTAAATTTTAACATTTCGCTATGTAACGATTTTTGATTAGCAGAAATATGTAAATCAAAAGTTCATATATTTTTGTAAAATAATTTTACAAAATAGGTCAGCTGAATTTAATCAGACTATATGTTATAGATCATATCTTCATATATTCATATCACATAGGAAGAAGCTTTTACATAGATTGTCGCTTTTAGAAAAAAGATACATTCTAATAAAGTTACAAATTTGTTACCCGTTTTTCTTAATTTAAATATTATAAATGAAAAATTTATTATTTATAAATAGCACGCATGCTTGAATTAAATACTCGTTGTTTTCATCTTTCTTAAATGTAAAGATCTTTCGAATATATTGGAAACTGATATCCGTGAGTTTTAAAATCTTAATTTAGCAACTTCTTTCATGGCGAAATTCATGAAAACATAGCGGGTGCGGGTATTAATGAATGTATAATAATCTTCTTGCACGCACAAGTATAAATCTTCTTTTATGAAGACGAAAGAAACTTAATAGTTTAAAATAGACTTAATATGTCGAGTTTTACATCTCGCATAAGTTTCGTATAAACATCGTGAATTATATACATAAATATATTTTCTAGCATCTAGCTGTATAAACTTAATAACAATACAACATTATTCATTAGGCAGTATATTATAATTGATTTAAATTTGTCATTTCATTGTTTTGCTGATAAAAGTAATTCATCAAACTATTAAGAGATATACTAGATAATAATGAATTGACATGTAATACAAGAGAGGATTACATATAGGTTTCTTATACTATGTATCAAGCGATTAGTATTTACAATGTGATTTATTTGTGAAATTGAAATTATATACGATAGCGACTACGTTTTGTCTGTCAGACGAACAAGATTAAGAGACCGTTTTAGTGCACGGCTATATTCGTAAATGAGCAACGGTGACTGACGATGCATGGGGGCACTCATTGCACTGACAGACGTGCGCAATGTACCTGATCTTGTAAACGAGCCCTCGTCGCGGATCATGAATCGAGCAATTCGCAATAATTGACAGATCTTATTCATCTCACTCTTCGACGAGATACTGTACGATGAAACTTATACCAAGCTTAATAAACCATCTATGAATATGCGGGTGAATGGACTTTGCTATAATTACTGTAGCTTGTTATATCGATGAAAAAGGATGTATTCGTAGTATAGCAATTAGCAAAGGGATTTTTTTTTAAAGAGAAACATGAATACGCATTTGAAAATCGAACGATATTATATTTCTGATAATGTGTCGACCATTTCAATGCCTCTGTCATTTCAAATGCCAGTATTTCATATTCCAGTTGCAACAGTGTAGTTATCGGATATATTTCTGAGATTATTAAATTTGCACAGGACAGCAGAAAAACATAGTTTAAAATTTCAAAATATGATAGCGCTAATACAACTAACAAACGTGTAAGAAAAAAAGACACGATTGCATTTTGGTTTGAAAACTATTTTTTGAGAATAAAAATATACGATCATGAAAAAATTATAAACAGGTGTGCTGTCAACTATAATTCATTTATCACGTCTCTTCGGATTTCGAAAATCTGGAGAATTAAATATTTGACGTGATATTGAATATGCAAATAACGCGTGCGACAATATCGATTCTCTAGGTGAGAGAAATACTTGAACACATTAAATTCCGGATTATAACGGCGTGATGATGCACGTACCATGCATCTATAAACTGTTGCTAACTTACTTCGTATCATCACGCGTAGTTTCGTAAGTATACTACCTCGTCTCGAAAATTTTCTTTGAAGTAGTAATTGGCTCGCTTATTAATGGCCTCTTAGAAGTTTCTAAGCTTGATGAGCGGGCCGTCTATAAAGCTGAGCTTAATGAAAGGAATTTTGTTATATATTGGACAAACAATCTTGTCATTTTTACAATAACGTTTATCTCATTACCGTAATAAATTTTACCGCAAAATGTGAGGAAATTAGTAAAAATCGTTATATATGGATCTATGTTAAATAATCTAATTATGAATTATTATTAGATATTAACATATCATTATTTACCGTCAGAATATAAAGGGAGTTTGCTCGCTCACTTGCATTTTGAATCTTCGGAACCATTATATAAAAACGCAATAGAAACGATTGTTTGAGTCTTTCCGGCTGATTTCCAATAAGAGTTACTTGGCAAATCAATAAAATTATTACGGCGCAACGATATGATCGGCGTGCAATGATTTCGAATGGCCTTTCTTTTTCAAAATCGAGAGCACACAAAGAACATTGTAGAATTATAAAGCGCCAGGCTTAGTCCTCGCTTGACCCGCTTACGTTAACTCGCGCTATTCACTGCCGAGTTCCTCGAGTACTTTGCAAACTTCGGCGCGCACGTAGGTGGGCTATAAGTATAAGTATACTAGTAAGTAAGTATAAGAGTATGTATGCCGCCGTTTATACGTAGAGCATTCGCGCGATAGCGTGATACTTAAGTCGAGGACGTTCACGTGTTACAGATTTACCCAGGTTTGGCCAACCGTTGAACAATCTCACAGTCTCGGTGGGTCGCGAAGCCATTTTCACCTGCATCGTCGAGGGTCTCGGACCATACAAGGTGAGACGCAACATCATAACCCCGGCTATCCTATTTCCACGCGCGGTTGCAGCCATACATTCCGCTGTGCTGGCGTTGGCAATTGCACGCCGTGTTGCGCGCGCTGATGTCTCTCCGTATGATTGGTATTTGGGGTTTTGGCCGTGCAAATTTCATTAGACATTCGTGATAAATTATAACGTGATATCATCTATCGAATTTCGAAATGATCCTTCTTTTTTAATCGATAAAATTGATGAAATTTTCATCAGTTTGATTTTGACTGACAATAACAAACATGTTAACTCTTTATTTCAACTTTCCACTAATTTTATTTTTGGGGAAAAAAAAAAAGAATTTTTAAACTCATTTCCAATCGATTTTACATCAAAATTATGCAATTTGCGATTAATGGAAGTTTAATATGAGCGGCTTTCATTTTCCTGTTTGGCCAGCCGGCAGAGCCCCGTAAATATAAGATGAAAATCAGATAGCGAGAGTTCGCAGTAAGTTTACTATGCAAATACAGAGATCTTTATCTCTAAATTACGAAATCACGTCGGTTACTCTCATGCCAAAACATAGATACGCTGTAATTTGCGATTTAGAAAATTGGTACTAAGACGCTTTGAGCGGCACGGCGACGTCATTACTGAACTACGCTCGCAAAGTTCTGCACGGGACGGGGAGAAGTTAACAAACAGGACAAATAAATTCAAAGCGAGGGATTGGAGCGCGAGGATCACAGTGCGTATCTGAACAACTCCATTTAAGTAGAAATAAAATCCCGTGGGGTGTGTGTGTGAGTTCAGCAGTTTGTTAAGCGGCTCCTCTCTAGGCTCCCACCCGCCGTCGCGAGTCGCGCGTCGCGTCGTCTTTCGGCCGATCGTTTCCCTGTCGTTCGTCTGTCTCTCTTCCCTTATTTTCTACTTATTTCCCATCCTCCTCTCGGGCGAGAGATCGGGCGCTTCTCGTGGAAATACCCTTTTCGATTCTCTGTTCTCTTGCCAGGCACGGCAGCGCGCGCTCAAACCGCGTATGGAGGAGTTATAGTTTTATAGATAACGCCAACCTCTCGCGACCGTGGAAATGTTTTCGCGATAAAAATGCGCGAAATTGTTTTACGGCATCGCCGGAATATATGCGTGTGCGCGTATATATGTATAGGCGTTCGTTCGCGCGCGTTCGAACGGAATCGATGCATTATCCTTACGGTTGGTCAACGGCACCTCTGGCGGAAATGAAAACGGCGAGTCACGTTAGCCGGCGCGATACTCGCGAAAAGCGTTTGGCGAAAATAATAAAAAGCGCGTGCCACTTTGCCCGGACGGGACACAAAGGGGTGCGCTTTCGATAATCGATGCCGACGACTGTCGCCGCGAAATTAACGCTTTTTAGCGTAACTCGTTTTAGCACATGGCAGTCGCATACGGCGCGGTTATAACCAATATCGCGTGATTGGTTCTTTGCGCCGACGGTAATCCTTTTACATCGCTATAAATAAGTTATTAATTTCCTCTGATAGGACATGTTATTAAGTGGAGAGCGGACTCGCAGTATTATCATTTTAACAAAGAAAAGAGAGAGGTGGGGAGAGAGACGTAAATATATGTTTAAACACGAATAACGCAAAGAGAACGTACGTTAGTGCAACGACGATGCTGACATCGAGTTTATTTATATTTCAAGTTGCAACATGAGTAATGGTGGATTTTATGTATAGTGACTCTTGTGAGAGGGAAGAAACATCTCAGAAATTCTCCGGTGCTTTGAAATAATAAAGCGTCTTATTACGACTCGTAAGGTGTTACGACTCGCACCGTGTTATGCAGTACACGATGGCACCAATTCTCCTAATTAGCAACAAACATGTCACTTATATGTTATACTTCTTCGCGTTATAGTCGACTTTAGAACGATTTTAGAAGCAACGATTTTGGAAATCGTCGTTATACTTATGCAATACATTTTAAAAAACAAGATGAAAAAGATAAATAAAAGATGTAAATAATTGAAGTATTTAATTTGGTATTATATTTGTTAATATATTAAATTAATTGTTAAGATATAAAATATATCTAATTATTAACAACATAAGTATTATTTTTAAAGAACAATTAGAAGATAAATACTACAATTCACAAATCAATTACATTAAAGTCTGTATTAGAAACGATTGTATTATTTTATATTTATATAAAATTATAAAGTAACAGAGTTAAATCTTGACATGAACGTACTGTACAAATATAAATGTGTCGCCTAGTTGATTATAATTAAAAAATCGCCGGAAACTTTTTATTCAAACTTGATATTTTTGGATTAATCATGCACACAGCTTGTCAGTGATCCATTATATATTAAATTTTGCTGTGACTTACTATGCAAGTGTACGTGCATAAGTTATCAAGAACTCTAATTTTTTTATTTTTTGTTTAAACAGTATTGATTTATTAAAAATCTTAGATAAAAGATTTTAATTAATAGTAAAACAAAGTTAAATAGTAAAATAAAAAAAATAAAATATAACAACTTAACTGTTTAAAAATATTTTTCAAATTAATTTTAATATAAGCAACATTTTCGATTTGATATTTTATTAAGTTATTTTAAAAGTTATAAGATATCCTGCAGTCGATTACGAAATGCTTTACATACATATTTTATAATTTTAAAAAATTACAAATTAAAAGTGCTAATTGTTTCATTAATAAGCACATTGAAAAATTAACAAGATAAATTCAATTATCCTTTTTCGTAGGAAGTAATATATATTTTTGCCTAAATCTTATCAGAAAATAGGGCTCATCCGATGTGCTTGCAGCTATAACATTTTCATTTTTATCGTACCTTATGAAGTGCGGAAATAAGGGTGCTTTAGAAATAAAACGATTTATGTATTATCCCGACTTTCCAGCAAATTTTAAAATTTCATTAAAGGGCCAAAATTGCTTCCTGTGGAAGTGGGAACAGTGTAAGGAAAGGAGGCACCCCCAGCGAAGTATTTTTACGGTCCTAAATCTAATTGAAGCTGGGTCCTTGAAACTCGTTAGGCTTCGTGAAGATTAGCGCTCGGAAATTTTTTTTCCTTTAGATAATAATCATGATTTCAGCTTTATGTCAACACGTGCACTTTTTTATTCCGTTATTCCGAATAAATGCAAAATCGCACACAGCGTATTATACAACATATCTGTGCGATATATAATAATAAAAAATGACATTTGAATAGGATGCTATATCTAAAATATGAAAATTATTAACTTGTTTGCGTCCTGAACTGATTTTCGAAATGTTTTGTCTTCTATAACAATTTTAAAATATAATTAAGACTTGTGCTATGTTAAAACATTAATTAATTTCTAAAAAGACATTAAAGTAGTATTGTGCCGGGGCAACCTGTATATTCCACAATTTTCCATAATTGCCTTGTTGCATAACTTTTACCTCAAGCACCATGTTTTCATCTATTGGCAAAACGTCCATATGTTATATTGTGAATGTTTGCAACTGCCCCATCAGATTACGAGTTTGATCTCGCAAGAGCCAGCCGTGGCTGCCAAATGGTCATACACCGTCATGTGCCATCTATTGCTACGCCGCGAACAAATCTCATTTTCCAGACAAAATTTTATTTCCTTCGAAATTGGACGTCGGAAATAAGCATAATTTTCCATCGACTCTGTATTCGCATCAGATACAATTACATATCTATAGCTAACGTAAATATGCGAATTACGTAGAATTAATAAAAAAAAGTATATAATCGGATTTAAAAGGTCTTACGAAATTTTGAGCTTTTATCACAAATCTATAATGTCCTCAGTTTCCGTTTTCCATTACGCTAATAAGACGTCAAACTTAGCGCGACCTTATACGGGCTGTTTCGCGTCGAGTAATGCAACGCTTACGACTAATATTCTCCCGAGAGAGCAAACTCTCGAAATCATTACGGCCTGTTGCAAACGTATTGTGTACTTCCTCACTGTAGCATTCGGCAAATTGCGCATCCATGGGAGGCACGGTAACGCGGAATATTCCACAATCCTTTGACGACCCTTGATTACTCGGTAGTCCTTACCGACACGACGCGCGATTTCCCGCACATATCTGACGTCGGCTCTAATGTGACGGACTTTGGATCAAGGTGCTTAACATTCGGAGAATCCTGGCATATCTAATGTCTCTCTCGCGGTCAATAGTTCGGAATTGGCGAGAAAGCCGACGCTGATGCGAGCACACGGGAGAGAGAAGTCGCGTTCATGCTCGCCCCTGTGATTGTTCGTGCAAACAAACCGCAGTATTAATTATTCGCGATACTGGCGGTTGCATTGAGCGGAGCGGCAGTCGGCCGGATATCCTAGGAAGAAGCCGATGTTAGAGGAGTTACGATCTTGTCGACGATAATTCCTGAATCTCGGGGGAGAGGAAACCCCGGCGCTACGGGTCGGCTGAGATTTCCTCTCGAGAGTAACGGCGCGTCAATGGTCAGGGTCGCCACTTCTATTTCGCGCCGGTCCTCTTTTTTTGCCTCTTGCCAACTCTGTTTTCTCCGACACACGTATACAGACACGAACTTTCACTTCGTGCCTCACACTTCGCGCCCGCCACTATCTTTCAATGGCTCAATGTAGTCATTGTCGCTTTTCTTGTGATAAGTTTTTGGAACACACCGAATAAGCGATATTGCACAAAACTTGCTCGCACGACCTTGGTGTCTTGTATGCCGGATAGCTAAGTGGGTGATTGTCCGATGACAAGTTAATCTTACGCGAGCGGAAAGCGAGAATGACCAATACGGAATTCCAGTTACGATTTAATCACTTCTCTCTTACCTGCTATCTTCCCTTGTTTCTCAAGCTTACCGCACCGCCCAACGATCCCGCACATTCTCTCGGTTTAATACTCTCTGTTGCACGCGAAGGCGGGCCACCGATATTAATATCTCGCGAGAGCATTAATTGTTCCAACCAAATACGTATAGAATTCGCGTCGTGCGCGGAGCGAGAGATGCTCTTTACGTTACATGCACGTTGTGTGCGGTGCGCCATCGATCGAGGAAACCATTATATTTGGAGTGGATTATAAGTGGACGAGATCGGAAACGCGTTTCCTTCCGTTTACGGATACCGGTCTGAGATGCAAATTTGAATTTACCCTTCGATTCGGGTGCATCGTCGGTGCGCTATACTATCACGACGCTTGGAATACTCTCCCTATACAAGAATATGCTACATAAAAGTGCAATATAAAGTCGACGCGCCTATAATACGCGCTTAATATCGAGCTCGCATACTGAAATACGGAATGTTTATTAGCATAATATACATTATATCGGATGCTAAGTATTGCAACACGGAATTCACGTTTACAATATTTCATTTGTAAGTATTGGCAACAAAAAAGGCAAGCGCACTTTTTTACGAGTATATTAAACCCGTTGTCTTTTGACAACGATCGATTTGTTGATTGGTTCAACGGCAGATTGATTTTAGTAGGATAACATGAAACGAATAGATATTTCTAATCTACGAATACGTATTTCGTAGAACTAGATTAAAAAGTTAGCATCAGCAAAATGGTTCCATTATTTGTTTCGATATCGTTAAAGTGTCGCAGATTCGTATCATAGATTATAAGAGGGAAACGTATATGGCTAATATTCTATAGAATGCATTTTGAAAGTCTCACTTATCTCCGCAATACTCGTGCACGAAATCGAAAAAGACGGCGGCACTTTCTTCTTGGTTCTCACTAACAGACGATGGCACTTGTAAAGTTCAAATTTCGTGTATAGCTGCTTGAGAGAGATCGTACTTTTATACGATCGGTCATCTGAAGTAACTGTTTCAAGTATTGTACGATATTGTATATAATATAGGTTTTGTTTCCCGTGTTGAAAGCAGGATGGTCTTATTCTTATCTACACGCAATTACATCTTATATAATAACAACGTCTACACACTCTTGAGCTATTCACTATTTTTTGAAGAAAAAAAATATATATTAAATGATATACAATTAAAGAATGGTAATAACAATAAATAAATCAATATTAAAATTTTTTTTCTATTTCAGATATCACAAACGCTTCTTCAATTCTTTTTGTCTTATATTTTTTCGTCAATTTAGTATTGGGTCGCTACATTTGTTTTCTTTCTTTAGGAATCGTTCTCGATTTCTTATTAGGATTCGCCATCCTGCTACTGTCAGTCTGTTTGTGTTTGTAGGCTTTTTCTGTTTTCAAAACAACTTTTTATTCCTTCATGATATTCATGATATAAATTTTGATGTGGACGGCACGTCGAGAATAACAAAATATTTAATACATGCACATGAATACAAAATTCTCGGATTCCTGAAATAGATACAATCAATTTCTTAAGGCAAAAAAGAAGATCATATGCAGTTTACCTATATAAGCCTGCGTTTGTTTATTCACATTGAGAAGTTTTGGGGGAAAAAAATCTATAATACACGTTATGTGAATTATATATTTCATTTTCCCAATAGCTCCTAGTGGGAATAAACAACGCAGGCGACAAAAAATTTTTGAAGAAACTGATGCATTAATAATAACATACAGAAATATACTTCACGAAATAGGTTTTCAGGTCTCCCGATTCGTTTCTGGGTCTTGGTAACTTTTTCGGTGCCTGCTGAGAGCTTCAGGTTACACCGAGAAAGATTTCTGATATTTCAGTCAAACGAAGCGGACACAGCAATCCTCTACTAATGGACTCATGCATCGTTGAACATGCTCAACACGATTGGCCGCACTTGATGCAGACGTACTTATTACGACGGAATGATATTATCGATGTGAAATATTTGAAGAAACTCGCGTTATCAATTTGCCTTTTTTCTCATGCTACCCTCCCACTTATCCCGTTCCCCATCTCCCACGAGTGCACGTGGATAGGATACGCGCTTCAATTTCATTCGGTATTGCTGGGCTCTCTCTCACGCGCATTATACGATGCGGTAGTCGCTGCAACAGCAGCAACGGCAACTGCAGCTTGTAATCTAGGAGAGGAGAACCGTGAGAATCGAAGGGTGAAGATGAAGCGCGGAAGTAGTCAAGGAAAGTGGGGTAACGTTTTCCCCAATAACGCATATCTGTATACACGGAATTTCTGCACACGCGCCTGCACACGTGCAAAGCAGAGTCGTTGCTTGTACGAAAACAGCTGGCTACGGAAGGAAGCTTACCCCATTTCCGACCTTTCATCCCGCTTACTGTTTTTCCCCTGCCTGCCTCTCTCCCTCTCTCTCTCTCTCTCTCTCTCTCGTGGCCGTGCACGCGGCGAATCTCCGTGCCACTCTTGTCCTCGAATACGCTCCGATTTGAAGCGACTGTGCTGTCGTAAAACCACGTGCATGCAGCCATCGCACGGAGTTAATTGAACTTTATCACGTCAAACGATTCGGCTCGGCGAAATTACTTCACAGTTGTTTAGTTTCGGATCGCGTGGATGGATGGTGGATTCGATTGAGTGTGGTCTACTATCAATAGCGTTATATTCATCCGCGAGCCACGGCGGATGTAGTTTTTCTGCCATTTTATTGCACGACCGGTGAGAGTTTTTTTAAAGATCATAAAAAAACTCAATTTTCCCCAACGTTGGCTTAATAGAGATAGAAAAAAATACGGTCTTTTATCTGATAGTTTGTAATCGTCGCACGGATATATATATATATATATATATATATATATATATATATATATGTCAATCGAGTTTGAATTATAAAGAATTATTAATATTATTGAAATTAATAAAAAAGAATTCAGAATATATACGTTTGAAAACGATATAATCGACATCTCTCACTTTCTCGGAGATCAATAATTCTAAATTTTCATGTAAAAGCGCATTGTAACGGTTCCGAAAGAAATTATAAATATATTTTTCTTGTTATCATAAGATTACACGTAGCCGTTCTGAGCACAATGGATTTATTTCTGCATTATTTGCACGATGACGTTATAAATTTTTTAAGTGGTCAGTAATGTGCTAAATTGTTTCTGTTTTGAATTTTTGAAAATAGTAATAAAAAAGATATATAAATCATAAAGATGGCACAATATAAATAGCAACATTTACACATTAAAATGTAATTTTATCATTTGTTTTAATAAGCTTCTTGTATTTTAACAAATATATTCTTGTTAGTATTCGAACAGTATCTATATTACTGCTTATTAATTACGAATAAGGTTGCCTAATTACCGAAACCATCAACTCAAACTTAGCAATGACATATCGTGATAATGGCTTTCTCCTCTGAAATATTCATTAGAAGGATATTTTAGGATGCTACACAAGGGTAGTCTAAAAATGTATCCATTTACGAGCGTGAGTAATATTCCACTCCACATGTTACACTAAAGTTTCTTTTAGAAATATATTTTGACCTTATTCAGAATTAAAATAACATAACTCGATATAGTATTAAAATATATATCTTGTACATATACTTGCATACAAACAAAAATCAGATATTGCATTACAAAGAAATAAACAGATTAACCATTGTAGTAAGTCTTGCACTATATTCTATTATCAGCAAGTCATTCTATATCATAAATTATACATACTATCATACATGTACCAGTATCTTGAGATGAATTAGCTATGGAGACAGTTGGTATTATTACAACTTCGCCGGAAATTATTTTGCCGAGGCTAAAAAGATTGGGGAAGATTCGCGTGAGGAATAAATCTTTAGACAGGGTGCGTGCGTGCAATGTTTCTCTGGTCGAGCTACGCAGCAGGAGTAATGAGCGATCAAGAAACTGCAAGATAAATGTCTGTGGAGAATATTGGGCAATGAATGGTTGGTGGGATAAAAAATGATTTGGTTATTATTACTTCACGTTGTGATGAAAAAATAACGAAAGAAAGATGTAGGTATAGATCGTAAGCTTCATATCTCACGCTATTACATGCACATAATGAATCAAGTTAAGGGTTGAATAAGGATCAGAATAATGTATAGTTAGCTGGCCGTAACAAAATTGTAGTCGAAATAAGTGTAAATGAGACAGAAGCATAAATTTCAGTTAACGTAATGAATTCTCCGAAAAGAACAGGTATTTAGAACATATTCAGGATGACGGAGGTTCATTAGCTCGCTATTTAAAATTTTGCCCCTGTGTAAGTAGGGAAATTCAGTAGAAAGAATAAATTACTCTGTCAGATTGGTTCATTCTATACGTCATAATCGCTTGATTAATGATTCTACCATTAACTATACCACGTCGCATACGTATAAAATATAGTTATCGGTCGGCGAAATAAACGGCATCGCCTTGAGCAAATTGTAACATCATCCGCAGGTCACCGCGTCGAGCTTCCGCATTAAGAAACTTTGTAATTTTTCTGACATTCCCAAATGAATGCATTCTCCGACTTCGTCATAAGGAGGATTAACGGTACCGTTTGGAATTGCACCTCACATTAATTTATCGTCACTCGGAGAGCCACAGATACGCTAGAAAAATCGATAAAGCGCGAAATAATGGTGAATTGCACTATCTGTTGAAGCATTTTCCCAAGTACTTTGTCAGTTATCATTATAATTATAAATGTTTCTCGATAAGAAAATTTGAGCTTATTATAAATCTAGCTTATTATTTAAAAAAATTTGCGTCTTAATATTAGATAAATATTATTACAAATTTGGCGAAACAGAAATATATTTCTTACAAATATCATATTTTTAAATTAAAGATACTATCTTAAAAAATTTGTTACGCAAATATTGATACTATCTATTTATATAAAATCTATTTATTTTATCACAATTAGTTTTATATTGCAATTAACGAATTTTATTTTTGAAGAATAAGAAATTTTTTAATGGCTAATTTCGATTCAAATAATTGTATAAAAAGAAAGGGAGATTGCGAAAGATAATACTTATAAGTCTCATATTTTAACATGTTTTGTGAACATGCGTAATTTAATTTATATTTTTCGCTGTATTTTATATCACTCGGTCATTTTTTTCGTAGAATATAGCGTCTATAAAAAGCACGATGAAAATTTTTCCACTTGTTTCATCATAATAATCCACATGTTAATGCCCGACCCATCGGTTGCCTTATCCAAAAGGCAAATATTTGAAACACTTCTACCGTTTATTTTCTGCCTCCTCTCGGATGCAAGGTGCATCATGCCGGCGGCATATACCTCCGCGAAACGTATGCAACCGCGCCTGAAAATAAACCCAGGCTGAAGCGTAGTGAGCTCGAAAAATGCGAAACGACATTGGCTGGGATGGCGCGGGTAGGGACTTTGAGACGAAGGTATGACATTTTCGTAAGCTTCTCGTTGCACGGCGCGTCGGAGTCGCGACATTTTGCGGGTGAAATGGCAAGACAATGAGCCGGCGAGTAAAGTAAAATGTCATTGCCGCGACTTGTCACACGCTCATTGGGAGACCCCACGGAGAAGGGAGCGAAGCGGGGAGAAACAAAAGTTCGCGAGGAATACGAAAAATGAAGAACGCGATTGAAACATTAAACAGAGTTTCGATAATTATCCAGGTACTGTCTAATGAATTATTGAGCACCACTATTAGCGGCAGTCCTGAAAATTACGACAGATGGTACGGCTTTTAAAATGGAAATGTGATAAAGATAATTACGTGACGAGTAATCAGTACAATTTGTCGCCAAATGCGTTTTAACGCAATCTACTTCGATATCGCGTTTGAAATACGAAGATTAAAGAATCTTAAAATCAGTTTTAAAATAAAAGGCTTCTCTATTATCTGCACATAAATGCATACATTGTTGCTGATTCAGTTTTACATTATTACTATTATTAGTCATGCTCAGAGTCATACAAATGTAAATTACATGTTACAAAAATTTTTGTTATGTTGTTTCTATCATCAAAATGCTAGCTTATAATTAGAATAAATTTATGTTTAAAGAAATTTTAGGAATATAATATATTTTTTAATTTTATTTCTTATAATTCTTCCTCTATCTCTCCTCTTTTTTTTATCTTTTTGTAATTCAGGACAATTTTAAAATTTTTCCAAAATTTTGCAAAAGTTAGAATAAAATTAGAATTAAATTCAAATTACATTTAAAAGTACACTATTAATGATATTGATCAATGCGCGATAACAATGTACACTTGTAATAATAAGTGAAGGAAAAATATAATTAATATGATGGAATATAAAAACTTTTATCAAAAGAATCATCTCGTTCAAATTAATTTTGTAGCTCGCTGAAATAAGCGAAAATG